>NW_027493151.1:0-428132 GCF_021521415.1 Bidens hawaiensis | reverse complement strand
CATCGCTTTTAGACCCTTTGTGAGACTTAAAAAAAAGTGATGTGGCGTGATAAGGGAGCTTTAGCACCGTGTTGGCCGTTATGGCCCGGGTGGTAACAAGAAAATGATAATGTTTTAATTGGGCTTTAACAAGGAAAAAGTGGGGTTTTAACGTGGTAATGGGGTTTTTAAACCACAACGCGGTGTTAAAGATGTCTGTTACTTAAAGCCCCACTGCCTACATGGTAGTGACTTGGCGCTTTAACTTCACATTTAAAGCTTCACATTAGACAAACTGCTTTACTCACAACCTCTTGTCGCATTACCCTCACCATCGCACGGGCATGGACGTCGCTCCCTCACCGCTCTCCTTTTCTTCCTCTATGAAACTTCACCTCAGCGTGAGATCTCGTTGCATTCCTCTCCACTCAATCCCGACTCGGCGTGGAGATCTCGTTGCACCCATACCACAATCTTGATGGGCTTAGTCATTTGTGTTTTGAATAACTTTGATAAAATTGTTAATTGTATTTGTGTTGGTTATATAATTTTAAATAATTTGAAAATCGAATCTAAAGTTACACTGGTTCACTATTCATCTCATAATCGATCAAGCATAAATGGTGATAATAAGCATTAGTGGCTTTTAATTGTTTATTTGTCTCTATGGTTTTCACCGGTTGGTTAATAGATTAGAGAGTTCTTCTCTAGTTACTAATACATTGATTTGTTTTGTCATTAAGCAAGGGCCAGCCTAGATCATGTGCAAGGCAAGCCACCGAGCAAGACCCACAATCTCAGAGAACCCAAAATGTTTACAAAAGAAATATTGTATATAAAACAAAAGGTAAATGAAGAAACACTAGGTGACCCGGTACAGATTATAGATAATCTGGGGGTTAAGTAATGTTTCCCACGGATGAGGTCTAGCTGAGAAGGCTGTTCTTCAGGAGACCTGCAAAACAAACACCGTAAGCTCGTCACTGAGAAGGGGGGGGGGGTTCCTCCTTGTGACCACCCTCCGGCGTGAGAATCAGACTAGGTTGCTCTGAATATAAGTGTATATTAAGAGATTGCTAGATAACTGGATAGCAGATGATCTTACCATTCCGAGATGTTGGAGTATTTATAGCCGAAGGTAGGTTTCCAAGCAGGTACAGCCGGCTGAATAGTATTCCTGTTCTACCAACAGTGGACTATGCACAGGCCATACTGGTTGGTGGGTAGGTTACGGCCAACAGTGACAAAGTCGGCTGCACTATTCCACCAACTGTAGATTATGCACGTCCCACCTACTGTGGATTGTACGCAGGCCATGCTGGTTGGTGAAAAGGTTACGGCCAATAGTAACACTATTCCACCAACTGTAGGCTGCGCATGTCCCACAGTAAGGGTTGGTGAGTAGGCAGCGGCTAATAGTGACAAACAGTACTAGAGGGTGCTCCTCCTCGCACTGTTGTCGGTGAGCTGTCACCCTGTGATTGGTTCATGGGTTGTTCTGGTCAGATCGTCTGTCCTATCCATACCTTGGTAAGTATAGTACAAAAGATCTTTCAGAATCATACAGACTGGCTTCATTTAGGCGGGATTGTTCCTGCCTTGCTCATTCCTTCATGTGACTACTGAAGTATCTATTGTCTTGTGCGTGTAGCCCTGCTGTCTGCGGGTAGCCTTCCCTGATGGCTTGTATCCGCAACTGCTGGGAACAGGCGGGGTACTTCACCATTGGGAGGCTTTCCCTGCGTGTACAGCTTGCGTACTGCGCGTAAGGTTCTATGAGCATGGTGGGGTCCTGCGGGAGCAAGATGGTCTTTGCGCCAACGTCCCTGTTCAAGGTGAGTCTTGCGGGACCAACTGGGCTCTGCTGGGACCTACCTCTTCAAGTCCCCCCAGTCCAATGTTCTTCTCACGAATGTTCAATAAAGTGAGGTGAACTTTTGGACTTTAAGCAAGGGGTTTTGAAAAGGTTTAGTTTTAAGGTTCTCCGTGGGGATTCTTCCCGCGGATTTCCTAATGTCACTTGCAAAAATTCCCGATTTTTTTTTTTTGCTTGATCTTTGGGTATGATGCGGGTAGGTATGTAACCTTCTCGCAAGTCAGGAGCGTTGAGTCTCACTTGTGTGGATTCTCCTGAGGTTTTAGTGGTTTTGAACATAGTGATCAATTATGTTTAAACACCAATTCCATCCTGGAGCCTCAAAACAATGTATTTCTCGACGTTCCCGCTATGCGGGGATGTTATTTCCGTTTCCACAAGCATTGCCCAAAAGATCCTTCTTGGTTTCAATTCCCTGCGGAGAGCTAGGTATGTGAAGGGTTTTGCCTTAACACTGTACCCGCGCTCGCCTTACAGTTACTTTACTTTCAAGGTACCCCTGGCGTCAATTCCCTGCGGGTGCTAGGTATGTGAAGGGTTTTGCCCTAACACTGTACCCGCACCCGCCTTATAGTTACTTTGTTGCCGGGGTTTTCTTGGCTTCAATTCCCTGCGGGTGCTAGGTATGTGAAGGGTTTTGCCTGAACACTGTACCCGCATCCGTCTTATGGTTACTTGGTTGCCAAGGTAAGGGGTATTTTCCCGCTTACTTTTGAATCTTTTTGAATTTTGAATTTTGAAATTCGAAAGGTTGGTAAGGATAAGAACGGTCCAGACATCTGAAACGTCGTGTGGCGATTTCTTCTGACTGTGTCAGGACGTGCAGGAAGTTATGGTGACGTGACAGAACATGGTCATTCCAGTCGCTTTTTCAGGCGCGTGGGCACGATTTTTCGGGCGCGTGGCCGCGAAATTACTGGCACGCGTCCTGTCAACAGCTGTTGCCAGCTTGCTTTTTGCCACGTGTCATAGTTTCATTGCACCTTCGATTTCTCTCTCCTACTCATTAAATTCACCGCATTAATTGCGATTACTATATAAAGGGGGAGAGGGTTATTTGCAATTCACACTTTTCACTCTTCTCTTCATCTTTAAGGCGATTTCCGGCGAATACTCCTTTATTTAATCGAGCATTCTCTCGAAATCGTTTTCTTCTTCCTCTGCAAGATGTCTTCACGTGATGCTGAAGCTGTGGCCGACGACAGGAGTACTGCTGGCGAGTGCCAGTGTGCTCTGCCCGGCGATCAGTACCGGTATATTGTCAGGAAGTTCATGCTCGATCCCCTCGAGCCTGAGTTTCCTGAATCCCACCAGACCGTGTACGATGCCCCCAGAGGCAAGATCGGGGTTTATGCTGCATTTTTTGTCTATGAGAATCTTAGATTCCCATTGACAAAATTTGTTTACCGTGTCCTTGAGAGGCACGGTGTTCATTTGACCGAGCTGCACCCCATGGCGATCGCCAAGATTCGCCATTTTGAGTGGGTGTGCCGGATTTTGGGCATCGAGCCCCATGTGGACCGCCTGATGACCTTCTATACCTGGAGGTGCATCCAGGGGTGGTACACCCTGACGACCCGTATCAAGGGTCTGAAGATTTGCGACACCGAGCGCAGTCTTCGCGCGTGGAAGCAGGAATTCTTCTACATTTCTGCCCGCGCCGTCCCCCTTGCCATGAAGTTTAAAAATGGCCAAGCGATACCGAGCCTTTACGCCCCCAATTAACAGGAGGCGGAATGGTTTTCGAAGATATCCCGGGTCCAATCTCCGGTTTACCGGTTTGCGGAGTCCGGGATGGTCATGTTAGGGATGAGCCGGGTGTGGAAGAATGCGTCTCAGGTTCCCATCCTTCTGGAATATGGTTTGAACTCTATTCCCTATGGTATGTCTTGTCTTTCTTTTTGATACGAGTTTGTCTTCTAACTGTTTCTTTTCTTTCAGAGGGAAATGATTTGGAGTCGCTTCTGTACCCGCGGGAAACCGACGGTCCCGCGCGGATGGGTACTCGTGCTCTGGACGAGGGCGAGTTGCCCATCCTGGAGCAAACGGCGGATCGGTTTGTGGAGGTCTATCCGCTGGGCCACGAGATCCTGAGCCACCGGCGGCCAGGTAAGGCGATATTCTTTCCTCAATCCCTCAATGTTGTACCCGCTGCTGGAATTAACGACCTGTCTTCTGAGGAATCCTCAGATGCTCCTCCGTTGGTGCGGAAGAAGAGGGTTGCCGGCGGGAAAGGGAAGGAGAAGGCCTCCACAGCTGATCCGGTGATTTTATCTGACTCCGAGTCAGATAATGAAGAGGTGGCGGGGAACCCCGGTGGTGAGGAGACCACTGCTCCGGAGGCTACGACTGTTACCTCCGGAGATCCAGCGACGACGACGGTGATCGGTACCAAGAGGCCGGCTCCATCGGGTTCCTCCCCGCCCGTCCGTACGTTCAGGGTCAAGAAAACCCGTAAGTACAATCATAGTTTCTTTCTTTGTAGATTTATCACTATAAATTTATCTAACACTTTCTTCTTTGTGCAGGCGTGGATGTTGACGCATTCCAGGGTGAAGCGCAGAGGAGTACCCTTCCGCCAATGACGGTAGGCTTGGTCAGCCTACCTGAGGCGTCGACCCAGGTGACCGCGCCTGCTTCCGCTGGTTCAGTTGCTCCTGAGCAGACTGTTCCAGCTGAGATGACGTCACCGCCGGCCGTGAGTGCGATTTTTACAGCATCCTTCACAGAGCCGGCGGTTACTGCTGCTGCTGACTACGAGGCGGCGACCACGGCGGCGACCACAACGGCGACCACGGCGGCTGCCACCATGCCCGCGCCACCGGCACCGATGGCCGGACCATCAGGTACGCGCAGGGCTTCCCGCCGATCTTTGCCACCTTCCCGTCTGCCTGACCTGTTGGATGGATTTCCTTTAGGTTCAGGTGATGGGTTTGGCGGCTATCGGCCTGTCATTGACCCTACAGGTGCGTGGGGTTCCTTTCTTTTTCCCTTGTTTTTTATCATCTTTTCCTTACTGCCTTTGTTTCTTTTGCAGTGTCGGATTCCAATGAAGTGTATGTTCCGCGATGGAACATACGCCGAGGAACAACCCTTCGTACCCCTGTGGAGTGCGTGGACTGGGCTCGCCACGCTGCTCCTCATGGTGCGTTGGGGGGAGGCCATGGCTAGCTACCAGGAGGGTAGGCTAACCAATGAGCTTCGGGTTCTCCAAGCCCGGATGCAGCCGCGCGTCGAGCTGCTTTGTCGTGAAAACGACAAGTTGAAAGCAGCTCGCGCCAAGGACGTATCTGAGGCGCGTGCTCTTCGGGAGGAGAACCAACAGCTGGCGGCAGCTGCCGCCGACAAGGAGAAGGCCTTCAAGGCCCTCGAGGTTGAAGTTCAGGCGCGACTCGAGGCCCGCTCCAAGGCTGCCCAAGCTGTGAATGAACAGCTTCGGCTGGCCAGGGAGACTGCGCGAAACGCAACCGAGAGGGCTGCCAAGGCTGAAGCCGTTGCTGAGCCTTTGCGTGTGGAGAATGAGGAGCTCAAGGCCAAATTAGAGGCTCTCCAAAGCGCTCATGATGCCTTGGCAATGGAAGATGCCAAGAAACTCCAGGAAATCCTGGACCAGAGGGGGGTGCTTGACCACACCGAGCGGAAGCTTAAGGGCGTCGAAGAGGCTGCCGCAAAGGAAGTTTTACTTGCCAACCTTAACAAGAGCGAAGCCGAACGCGCCCATAACGAAGCTCAAGCTGCCCTCCAATGGCTTCTTCGAGAAGCGTTGCCTCAGGTATGTTTAGTTTTATCTTCACGCTTTTCTTTTGTAAGAAAAGGTTCTAATACTTGTGTTTTCTTTGTAGGTTGTGCGTCGGGTCTTTTCAGAGACCTCTTACGATGATGCTATGACCGCAGCCCTCAACGCTTCTCATGAGGATGGGGAACGGACCGGCTTCCTGCTTGGTCTAGGGTTTGCTGAGAAAGGCGTTCCGCCTTCCAACTTCCCTCTGTATAATGCGGATACCGAAACTATTTATGACCAAGCAGTGAACCATTATGCTGCCTTCCCGCATCCGGTGGTGGAGAAGGTAAATGAAATTGCTGCTGCTGATTATGGGCTTGCTGTCCTTAGAGCTTTCCTTGAACCGTCCTGCTCTGCTGATGGTGCGGGTCCAAGTGGAAGTGGTCCTGAAGCATGATCCAAAAGATCCCTTTCCACCACTAGCGTAGATATTTGCTCTTACTTCTTTTGTATGCGGGTATATACCCAGCAATATTTGTAATATTCAAGTTGAAATAATGTGTTTGTCCTTTTCTTTATTTAACGCATGTTTACACTCGGCAATTTCTTTAGTACTTAGATAAGTTAACTTTTTGACATGGTAAATTATAAGTTTATTTTTTCTTCCTCTTTCATGATTGTGCGGGTAAAACCGTCACTTGCACTTAGTAGGATGGCTAAACTTACATTTATCCTGCGCGGAAGTTTTCCTTATCTTTTCCTTGAAATTTTCTAAGTGTTCAGAATAAGTTAACCCTTGAACGTGGTAGATGATAGGTTGAAGTTTTGCTTCCTTGTTTGTGATTGTGCGGGTAAGACCGTCACTTGCACTTACAAGGATGGCTAAACTTAACTTACATCTGACCTGCGTGTAGGTTTTCCTTATTATTTTTTAGTATAAGTTAACCTTTGAACGTGGTAGATGATAGGTTGAAGTTTTGCTTCCTTGTTCGTGATTGTGCGGGTAAGACCGTCACTTGCACTTACAAGGATGGCTAAACTTAACTTACATCTGACCTGCGTGTAGGTTATCCTTAGAACTTTTTAACATTTTTAGCGTTGTTTATGCGGGTTTTGCCGCCTTCCACACGCAACTACTTACTTCTTCACGCATTGGTGCGGTGAATACCGACACATGGGAAGTTCATAAGTTAAAGGCAAGGCTATCAACACATTGTGTAAGGAGAATCATTTCCATTAGAAGTGGCTCTAAGCATTTTCTTTACAAGTTTGGAATTGATCTACATATAACATCTGCGTAATTGAGCTCCATTCCATGTTCTTGGGATAGGAGTGCCATCGATCCTTTCAAGCCGGTATGCGCCTTTTCCCAGGACTTCTTTGATAATGTATGGCCCTTCCCAGATCGGGGCCAGCTTTCCTGAGCGCTCTTGGTTTGAAGCCTCGTTGTTACGCAGTATGTAGTCTCCTTCCTTGAAGTTGCAGAGTTTTACCCGCGTGTGTAGTACTTTTGCATTTGTCGTTTGTAGTTCTCTTCACGCACTGCGGCTAAGTCTCTGCGTTCCTCGGTTAGCATAAGATCCAACCGTCTTTCCGCATCATTGTCTTCTGGCTGACTCAAGACCCTTGGTGAGGGTAGACCAATTTCGACCGGGACCATGGCTTCAGTGCCATAAGTGAGGCTGAACGGGGTTTCTCCCGTACTTGCCTTCTTCAGCGTTCTGTTTGCCCAAAGGACGTGCGGAAGCTCGTCCACCCAGCCGGATCTGTGCTCCGAGAGTCTTTTCTTTATGCCATCAACGATGCTTTTGTTTGCTCTTTCCACCTCACCATTACCTTGCGGGTGTGCCACTGAGGTAAAGGTGTGGGTGATTTGAAGTTCTTTCAGCCACTGCTGTAGCTTCTTGTCAGCAAAGTTGGTGCCGTTATCGCTCACCAAATTCTGTGGAAGTCCAAAACGACAAATTATAAATTCCCAAATAAATTTTTTGATATGCTTTGCGGTTGTTTGGGCTAAAGGTTTTGCTTCTATCCACTTGGTGAAGTAGTCGATGGCTACCACTAGGAACTGAACATTTCCTGCTGCTATAGGAAATGGGCCTGTCACATCGATGGCCCACTTCTGAAATGGCCACGAAGAAGTGACTGGAACCAGTTCGTTTTTTTGGGCGATGCGTGTTAGGTGCGTAAAGCTGGCAAGACCTGCATTTTCTGATGTATGCCAGTGCATCCGTATGCATCCCCGGCCAAAAAGTATCCCGCGTTGTTTAACTTGGCTACAACAGCGCGGGGACCTGCGTGTACCCCACAGATGCCTTCGTGTACTTCCCTTAAGAGGTAGTCGGCATCTTGGTTGTCCACGCATCTCAAGAGTGGGCCAAGAAAGTTACGTCTGTAAAGGACGTCATTGACGAGTTGATAATTCAGTGCTTTACAGCGTAGTTTTCTTGCCTGTGTTTTTGACTCTGGTAGTATTCCTGCTGCAAGGTAATTTATTATTGGTGTCATCCACGTTTCTGTACTGGTTTGGATGACACAAATTTCCTTGTGCGGGACTGATGGTGCTTCGAGGAGTTCAATGCGGATGTCCTTTCCCAAGTGGGTGAAGGCTAGTGATGCAAGCTTGCTTAACGCATCCGCAGATTTGTTTTCGCTGCGCTTGACGTGTATGACTTTACAATCACTAAAATCACGCATAAGGGTTTTTGCCTGGGCGAGGTACAGGGCCATGGTGTCGTTCACAGCCGTGTACGTCCCATTTATTTGGTTGGCCACCAGCATGGAATCCACGTGGGCTTCCAAGTTTTTCACTCCCATCTTACGCGCAATTCTCAAACCGGCCAAGAATGCTTCATATTCGGCTTCATTATTCGTACTTGGAAAATCCAACCGAATAGCGTAAGTATATTCTTGGCCTGCTGGGTTGGTTAATTTTAACCCTGCGCCTGAACCCTCGTTACTGGCTGCTCCATCAGTGTAGAGTCGCCAGACATCATTGACGTCCTGTGCTGGGGAGGGTTGAGCCTCCTCCTGGCACTCTTTCTCCCGCGAAGCGGGGACTTCTGCAATAAAATCGGCCAAGACCTGGCCTTTTATGGCTGGTCTTGGCTTGTACTTAATTGCATATTCTCCCAATTCAATTGCCCATTTGGCTAGACGTCCCGATAATTCGGGTTTGCCTAGAACGTTTGAGAGTTTGAAGTTGGTGAGAATGGTGATTGGGTGGCCCTGGAAATATCGTCTTAACCTGCGTGAAGCATGTATAAGTGCTAAGACTAATTTTTCGAGGGTAGAGTACCGGGTTTCTACGTCTGTTAGTACACGGCTAACATAATAGATTGGCATCTGGATGCCCTTTCGTTCTACTAGCAGGACTGCCCCGGTTGCTCTATCTGTTGCGGAAAGGTATAGGATTAACTCCTCTCCCGCTTGTGGTGCTGTAAGTGTTGGGAGTTCGATCAGGCGTGACCGAATCTCCTGAAAAGCTGCTTCCGCTTCTGGTGTCCAGCGGAAGTGCGTTTTCTTCAAGCAGTTTCTCAATGTTGACACGAAAGGAAACGACTTATCTGCATGGTTTGCCAAGAAGCGATTAAGTGCGACTAGTCGTCCATTCAGTGTCTGAGCCTGTTTGATGGTGGTAGGTGATTCCATTTTAACAATGGCTTCGACCTTTTCAGGGTTCGCTCTAAAGCCATCTTTAGTAACAATGACTCCCAAGAACTTCCCTTCTTCCATCCCAAATGAACACTTGCTCGGGTTGAGCTTCATGTTTATCTTTCGGAGCGTGTTGAAAGTTTCTTCAATGTCTTTCAACATCACCTCTGGCTCGAGGCTTTTGATGACCAAATCATCCATATAGACTTCCAAGTTTCTCCCGATTTGGGCATGAAACTCTTTGTCCATTAGTCGTTGGTACGTGGACCCTGCATTCTTAAGTCCGAATGGCATCATTTTATAACAAAATGTACCATCGGGCGTCCGAAATGCGGTTTTGTCCTGGTCATCAATGGCCATGTGGATTTGGTGGTACCCCTTATACGCATCCAAGAAGCATTTAAGGCGAAATGGTGCCAACGAATCCACTTTGAGATCAATTTCTGGTAACGGATAACAATCTTTGGGGCATGCTTTGTTCAAATCTTTGAAATCTATGCACATGCGCCATTGTTTGTCATTCTTCGGTACCATTACGGGATTTGTAACCCATGTTTGATATCTACTAACGCGTACGATGCCTGCGTCAAGGAGTTCCTTGACTTGGGTTCTACACGCGTTAGTTTGTTCAGGCCCCATTACTCTGCGCTTTTGTACGACTGGCGTAACAGCTGGATCGCACTTGAGCTTATGCTCCGCCTTACTTCGGGGTACACCAGTCATGTCAGCTGGTGCCCACGCAAAGATGTCAGCGTTTTTCTGCAGTAAGCGTTTGAGTAAGGTGCGGGTGGGATCAACGATTGTTGGTCCAATGGTAACGGCCTGGTCGGGGTATTTGCCATTGAAGGCCCATTTTTCTGGTTCAGTGATGGTTGGTTTAGCCTTTTTCGGTTTGGGTTTAGATGAAACAGATGCAATGCATACCTGGGGAATGCCAGAGATCATTGCTACACCCTCAGCTGTTGGCCATCCCATCATGCCATGGACTGAAGATACCACGGCGTTGAATCTTGCCATCCCGTCTCTTCCGAATAGGATGTCGTACGTATGATGTGGCTTTTTCATCACGACAAAATCCACGTCTTCTGTGCGTGAATGATTCCCATCAGTAAGAGTAACGGGGAAAGATAGGATACCCAGGGGTGTTTCTGTACTTCCGTCAAACCCTTCCATTGAAGCGTAGACCGTTTCCAAGCGTTCTTTGTCTTCATCATCCAGCTTATCAAAGAACTGTCTGTACATCACTGTCGACGAAGCGCCGTTGTCAGCAAGAGTGCGTGAAGTGATGTAGTGCCCCAGCTGGCTTCTGATGACGATGGGGCCTTCTTTGCTGGGGCCTCCTGGCACTCGCGGGAAGCGTACCTCAGCTTCCTTCCACGCGCATGGTTCTGCCACCCGTCTTTTTCTTCCCCTGACCTTGCCATGAACCATGTTGATGCTGATATCGACGGGCTTTCGTCCGTTACCTCTGTACCGGTTGTCATTCCTTCCTCCCTTCCTGATCGATGCCACAAGATGTGCAAGCCTTCCATCCTTGACAAATGTCTCAATAATATCCTTCAAGGATGTGCACTCTTCAGTACCATGACCTTTTGTCCCGTGGAAATCACAGGATTTGCTTTGATCCGCATTAGGTTTCTGCCGGATCAATGGGGCTTTAGGCCATGGCAATTTTTCCGTGGCGAATATCTCCGTGACGCTCTTCGTGAGTGGCGTCCACCGGTGTTTTCGGTTTGAAGGGTGTGTGTTGTCCCTTCCGCCAACAAGAGGGCGAGAGCTGGATGAGGTGTCAAAGTTTACCCTTGACTGCCAAATACCTAGCCTCCTCTTTTTGTTCTGCCGGGCGATCCGGACATTGTTCTCTCTGGTCCTCTGCGTGTAGAGGTGTGTACTCTGGGGAAGATCCCTTCCCAGTTGCTTTTCCGTCTCGGCAAAGCGCTTTGCCGCCGTCATGATGGCATCCCAAGTTGATGGCATGCCATCCTTACCCGTCAATGTGCGGATAAGTTCTGGGTATTCGGCGCCTTGGATGAAGGCGGCGCGAACCAGATCTTCACTTATGTTGCCGAGACTAAGCTTTTTGGAGTTGAAGCGAGTGATGAAGTCTAGTAGAGATTCATCCTCCTCTCTCACGCAGTTAAGGATCGTCCACTGCTCTTCAGTGTACTTCCTCTGTTGGCTGAAATGCTGGCTGAACTTGTTCTGAAAGTCCGCCCAGTCATATATGTGGTGGATCGGTAAACGATCGAACCATGCCCTGGCCGCTCCGACCAGAGTCATCTGGAACATGTAGCACCACGTGGGTTCCGTCCAGTTGCTGATGGTAGCCCCCGCAATGAACCTGTTCAAATGGTCGTCTGGGTCGGATAGACCATCATAAGTGCCAATGTTGGACATTTGTTTGGCACTTCTCGGGGCGATTGCTTCCGCAATGTCCCTTGCGAACTTTGACTTCCCTGCATTTGTAGCAGTTGGTCTAAAGGTTTTGGAAAAGTCACGCGGGTTTCTCTCCACGATTGGTTTAAAGGCTTCCCCAAAATTCCTTTTTGGTTGGACGTCCGTTTCCTTACGCTTCCCTTTCGCCTTATGGCGAGGGTTCGCGTCTGTGTCGGACTCCAACTCGTCGTCAGAGTACTCGCAGTCACTGCTCATATTGAGGTGTTGGCGAGTACTGGCGAATTCGTCAGCCTGTTGAACTGAACGCAAGCGTTCGTCCAATTCGGCTTGGAATTCTCTTTGCCGTGCTTCGGCCCACGCCTTCACTTGATCTAGTGTTTGGCGAGGAAACTTCGTTCGTTTTTCCAGTTGGGTATCGGAGAACCCCAATGGAATATTTACTCCACTTGCCCCGGCTTGGGTAGTCGGGGTAGTGTTCGTAAGGATTGTATAACCACCGGTGTTCCCCCCAGTTGCTGGGGTTGTTACCGGGGTTTCTTGGTCGGTTACTGGCCTTTGAACCGGAGTAACGTTAACCATTTTTTCAGAAATTGTGAAAAAACTAAAATAGTTCTAGCTTTTATCCCACGGATGGCGCCAATGAAGAAACACTAGGTGACCCGGTACAGATTATAGATAATCTGGGGGTTAAGTAATGTTTCCCACGGATGAGGTCTAGCTGAGAAGGCTGTTCTTCAGGAGACCTGCAAAACAAACACCGTAAGCTCGTCACTGAGAAGGGGGGGGGGGTTCCTCCTTGTGACCACCCTCCGGCGTGAGAATCAGACTAGGTTGCTCTGAATATAAGTGTATATTAAGAGATTGCTAGATAACTGGATAGCAGATGATCTTACCATTCCGAGATGTTGGAGTATTTATAGCCGAAGGTAGGTTTCCAAGCAGGTACAGCCGGCTGAATAGTATTCCTGTTCTACCAACAGTGGACTATGTACAGGCCATACTGGTTGGTGGGTAGGTTACGGCCAACAGTGACAAAGTCGGCTGCACTATTCCACCAACTGTAGATTATGCACGTCCCACCTACTGTGGATTGTACGCAGGCCATGCTGGTTGGTGAAAAGGTTACGGCCAATAGTAACACTATTCCACCAACTGTAGGCTGCGCATGTCCCACAGTAAGGGTTGGTGAGTAGGCAGCGGCTAATAGTGACAAACAGTACTAGAGGGTGCTCCTCCTCGCACTGTTGTCGGTGAGCTGTCACCCTGTGATTGGTTCATGGGTTGTTCTGGTCAGATCGTCTGTCCTATCCATACCTTGGTAAGTATAGTACAAAAGATCTTTCAGAATCATACAGACTGGCTCATTTAGGCGGGATTGTTCCTGCCTTGCTCATTCCTTCATGTGACTACTGAAGTATCTATTGTCTTGTGCGTGTAGCCCTGCTGTCTGCGGGTAGCCTTCCCTGATGGCTTGTATCCGCAACTGCGGGAACAGGCGGGGTACTTCACCATTGGGAGGCTTTCCCTGCGTGTACAGCTTGCGTACTGCGCGTAAGGTTCTATGAGCATGGTGGGTCCTGCGGGAGCAGATGGTCTTTGCGCCAACGTCCCTGTTCAAGGTAAGTCTTGCGGGACCAACTGGGCTCTGCTGGGACCTACCTCTTCAGTAAACATAGAATGTCACCTGACGTAGAGGTTAGAGCTAACTCTTGTAGCTTGGTATACACAAGATTGACCCCCCGTTCATCTTCAAAATGTCGATTTACCACTATTAATGGCTAATTTTTATAAAAGAGTAACCAGTTTTAAATTTATACAGAATTCATAAAAACCATCAAGCTCTCTAAGACGATCATATCATTGCTCATTCAGCCAACCTTTGAACTTACAACTATGAAAACTAAACCATAAGTAATTAATTGGACATGGTAACTGATAATGCTTCTTAACGGTCAATGGGATAAATTATAAATTCATGATTAAAACGAGAGGAAAAAATACATATATTTGCAGATTATTCAACCAAGCACATAATATGGTCATTTATTTATTTCATTAGTAGGCCCCAACCAGCTTATTGCCAGCCCATTTAATATTCGAAAAATAAATGAAAATATGATATGCATAGTTCTTTATCAATTACTTATAATTCATGATTTTATTACTATTTTATTTTGTGTTTATTAAAATGTCTTCTATGTAGTCAAATAAAAAAAATGTGACTATTTAGTTCATTTACATAATAATCATAGTTTTTAAAATTGGCACATTATTGAACCTAATGTTCTACTTGTTAACTGGTCAAACTGATCTTAAAACTTTGATTACATGATAAACAACATAATAGCTAGAAAATATAAGTAAAATAAAATACTAAAAGAGTGATAACTGATAGAGATAAAAGTTTACAAGAGTAGATGAGAAAATTAGGATGCAGAGGGTCTTAAGAGTCACAACAAAGCCTCGCCCAAAATTCCTTTCTCGAGAAAAGCTTGCGAGAGCATACCGTGTTGGGTTTCTATGGAATTTATAAACTTAGTTAACCATTTAACTAGTCACAATAAAGGCGGAAGCGTGATATAAACAAACTAAACATATGTATCCATGTGTTTATATATGTATATATTACAAGTTTATAGGAAATGTGTACATGAACAACCTAATTTATTCATGTTAAAAGATTACCAATAATCTATTTATTAGAAACCCGAAGCAAGGATCAAATGATACGGAAAAACTAAACTATCAAAACTATAAACACTTACATTCTTAACCTTTTAAGAGTGTAGTTGATGTTGAAGAAGATGATGATGTTGATGCTAGACTTTCAAAGGGAAAATCCTCAAACGGAATATACCCCGAGCCTCCAACACACACCGAGCTATGTTAGGGAGCTTGAACACGAATAACCGAGACCCGAGCCTCTTCTTTTGATCTTGGCCGAAAAACAAGAACAAAGAAAAGGAAAGAGTTGTGTGTATTATTTTGTTACTTGAAAGTCTCTTGATGATTATAAAATCTTCCAAATCAAAATCATATATTGTGTTAGGTTTTTAGTCAAGTAACAAACACTCAACCTTTCACCAAATCCATGACAAAACTTGACCAAAACCTTGGGGTGTGGGGCCCACCCAAAACCGGCCCCAAAATATATTTTATTTTTTTTTTATTATTTTTTTTTTATTTATTTTATACTTTATAAAATATATAAACACCCCATCTTTCATAAACCATTTTATAAAAGAACACATAGTTAAATAATCATTCCAATAATAATTATTTGAATAAATAAATTAACCAATTAATTTATTTAACACTTTCAAGTAGGTATTCAGAAATCCGATTTTCTGAATGTATCGTGTTCTGTATTTGTCTCATAGATCTTATCTTAACAAATACATTATTGGTGTGTGTCTAACTCGATATTGGGTATGACCCGACTTGGATCAAACACAACTAGCCACATTAACCTAATTATGTGTCTCGGGCATACGGTATTCCAACAATCTCCCTATTGCAAATGACTCATAAGAAGTTAATGCTAATGGTGAATACCGCCTAACAACAGGTCACCACCCCTAGTGTGTTTGACTAAGTGCCATTCAATAACATCATCCCCTTCAAGTCCATACTTGATATGATATAGGTAAGTCTTATCATTATATCCCTTTGTTACCAGATGTCCTGTCAAATCGAAGAGACATAGAGTGATCATTCTCTCAATGATTTAACTTAACAGGCCTTAGACATCTAAACTCTC
Organism: Bidens hawaiensis; assembly: GCF_021521415.1. Lineage (NCBI taxonomy): Eukaryota > Viridiplantae > Streptophyta > Magnoliopsida > Asterales > Asteraceae > Bidens > Bidens hawaiensis. The sequence continues at coordinate 412,745 of NW_027493151.1, read as the reverse complement.
AACACATAAGAGGAACAAATTCCATCTTGACTGCATACATTCTCGTTGACATCTCATATGATATCTGAGCTCTTTCTTACAAGTCATCGTGTTACCGAAATAACAAAGAAGAGAGTCAAGATATCAGACTTGATGAAAAACCAGATCCAATATGCATCTCAGGTCAAAGGACACAATGATACTCGCCTTTACTCAAGGATTACTTATGATCAGTTGCACTAACTCCATGCAGTGATCCTTGAGAGCGGATCATGTCCAACATTTGTATCCCACAAATATCTATGAACCTTGGTGGCAAACCTATGCCCTATATTCATCACATGAATATCAACCAATCCGGGTTCATAATAGTCTTACCTTCATAATTGTTCCCACAAGTATGATCGACTACGGACGTTTAGAACAACATAAGTTATTCATGGATTAAACATGCAAATATAGAACATAACTCATTGAATAATTAAAACATAATTAATTTTCATGAGATACCCATTACATTCATTCTTATACAAACACTAAATACAGATTAAATCCACTCACTAGAATACCGAAGTCCTAATGCACAAACATGACCCTCATGCTTTGGCCTATCGAGGAGCTTCGTGAGTGGGTCCGCAATATTTTGATCGGTATGAACTTTATGAATACATATCTTTCTCTTTTCAACTTCATCCCTTATGTAGTTGAATCTGCGCTCAATGTGCCTCGTTTTCTGATGAGCACGAGGCTCCTTGATCTGTGCAATAGCACCCTTATTGTCACAGAATATCTCTAGGGGCTCCTGAATGGTAGAGATAATCCCTAGATCCATGATGAACTTTTTCATCCATGCAGCCTCTTGGGCTGCCATTGAAGCGGCGATGTACTCAGATTCTGTAGTGGATAACGCGACAACATCCTGCTTCGAACTCTTCCAAGAGACAGCGCCTCCATTCAAAATGAAGACATATCCCGACTGTGACCGAGAATCATCTCGGTCAGTTTGGAAACTCGCATCCACGTAACCCTTTACGACGAGTTCCTCCTCACCAGACCCATATATTAAAAACATATCCTTAGTCCTTCTAAGATATTTTAATATATTCTTGACAGCCATCCAATGACTGTCACCTGGGTTGTGCTGGTATCTACTCGTTATGCTTAAAGCATACGAGACGTCCGGTCTAGTGCACATCATTGCATACATAATAGATCCTATTGCCGAAGCATAAGGAACATGCTTCATCCTATCCTGCTCTTCCTTAGAGCTAGGACTTTGGGATGAGCTTAACACGGTTCCTCTAGGAATAGGTACCAAACCTTTCTTAGAGTTTTCCATCCTGAACCTTTTCAGGATTTTATCAATGTATGCACTTTGATTGAGTCCGATCAATTTCCTTTGTCTATCCCTATAGACCTTTATTCCCAAGATATATGTCGCTTCTCCAAGATCCTTAATTGAGAAACGACTACTTAACCACGTTTTAACGCTTTCCATACTTGGTATATCATTTCCAAATAAAAGTATATCATCGACATACAAAATAAGGAACATGACTATACTCCCACTAGCCCATTTATACACACACGCCTCATCACCGTTTTGGACGAAACCAAACGCTTTGATTTCTTCATTAAAACGATGATTCCACATCCGTGATGCTTGTTTCAACCCGTAGATTGATTTCCTTAACTTACATACTTTGTCAGGATTAGATGGATCGACAAAACCTTCAGGCTGAACCATATGGACATCTTCCTCAAGATATCCATTAAGAAAAGCGGTCTTGACATCCATCTGCCATATCTCATAATCAAAATGAGCTGCAATGGCAAATAATATCCTGATCGACTTAAGCATCGCGACCGGCGAGAAGGTTTCATCATAATCAATCCCTTGAGTTTGCGTGAAACCTTTTGCTACAAGTCGTGCTTTGTAAGTATCTAAATTTCCATGCATATCGGTCTTCTTCTTGAAGACCCACTTACATCCAACCAGTTTGGAGTTAAGTGGACGATCAACCAATTCCCAAACTTGGTTATCCTGCATGGATTGCATCTCGGCGCTCATGGCTTCAAGCCACTTGTCACAATCAGGTTGTGACATAGCATCTTTGTAGGAGATCGGTTCATCCGAATCGACCAAGTAGCAATCATCCACGAGAAATCCATATTTCTTGGGAGGTCGACTAATCCTACTAGATCTGCGAGCAACGTTTGTATGATCAACCATTTGATCACCTTCAACATCCTCGTGTTGAAAACTAGTATCGACCAACTGTGTATCATCCAGTGATTCTTGAACCTCTTCAAGTTCCACTCTCTTTTCACTAGGTCCTTCCATAAGGAACTTAGTTTCTAAGAAGTATCCTTTGCGTGAAACAAACACCTTTTGTTCACTAGGATCATAGAATATATATCCTATATCATCCTTTGGGTATCCTATGAAGATACACCTGATGGATCGAGCCTCAAGCTTATTTGGGGTGTCACGTTTAACATAAACTATGCATCCCCATACCCTTAAATATGAAAAGGATGGAACCTTTCCATGCCACACTTCATAGGGTATTCGATCCACCTTTTTGGTCGGGGCCATATTCAAAATACGAGCCGCTGTAAGTAGCGCATATCCCCAAAATGATGGCGGTAGTGAGCTTCGTGCCATCATTGATCGAACCATGTCCAACAGTGTTCTATTCCTCCTCTCGGATACTCCGTTATGTTGAGGAGTTCCAGGAGGAGTGAATTGTGAAATAATTCCACAATCTCTAAGATGACATTGAAAAGCATCACTTAGGTATTCGTCTCCTCTATCGGCGCGGAGTACCTTGATTGTTCGGTCGAGCTGATTTTGTACTTCATTTTGAAATTCCTTGAACATTTCAAAGGCTTCATGTTTGTGTTTCATTAGATACACATACCCATATCGACAAAAATCGTCGGTAAAGGTAATGAAGTACCTTTCACTATTCCTACTAGTGGGCTTGAGAGGTCCGCATACATCCGTATGTATGATACCTAACAAGTCCTTAGCCCTTTCATTTGTACCTTTAAAAGGTTCTTTGGTCATCTTGCCTTGAATACAAGATTCACACTCATCAAACGAACCTAACTCATTTGTTTTCAAAAGACCATTCTTTTGGAGAGTATTTACACGATTCTTGTTTATGTGTCCAAGACGACAATGCCAAATGTAGGAATCACTCAAATCCTTTTTGAGTCTTTTAGTGGAAGTTTGATATAATGAGCTATTTGAGGTATTGTCATGAACCAATTCATAAATACCGTTGTTTGGTACAGCTTTAAAATAAAAGATACCATTAGATGATACATGCATTTCTGATTTTACAAATTTAAAGTCAAAGTTACATTGTCTAAGAAGGTGCACAGAAATAATGTTCCTAGTCAAACTAGGAGCATACAAAACATTTCTCAAAACAACTTCCAAACCACTTGGAAGCGATAAAGTGAAGTCTCCTCTAGCGACCACGTGCACCCTTGCACCGTTGCCCATGAAAAGACTCACTTCGCCCTTCTTTAAGTCTTCATTCCTTTTGAACCCCTGCAACCAATTGCAAATATGAGTTCCACATCCGGTATCCAATACCCATGTGTTAGAAGAAATAAGATTTAGCTCAATATTAATCATAAAGACATTACCCGAGGCATGCCCCGTATTCCTCTTGTCTCTTAGCTCTTTTAGGTAGACCGGGCAATTGCGTTTCCAATGTCCGGTCTCCCCACAACCAAAACAAGGATCATCCTTATGACCCCTCGGTTCCACAACCTTTTGTTTCTTTGCCATAACCGGTGATTTGCCCTTACCCTTAAGATGCACAGGAGGACCCTTTCTTTTTGCTACCTTAGCCTTAGGATTGGGTTGAGATCGATTCTTGGATCTACCTTCATTGATCGCAAACACGGGTAAAACCCTTTTACCCATGCTCGCCTCGGCTGTTTTAAGCATTGAGTGAAGTTCTCCAATGTTTTTGTCCCACCCGTTCATGTTATAATTTAACACGAAAGTGTCGAACCTTTTCGACAAAGAGTTAAGGATCAAATCCGTTGCTAACTCTTTTGAGATGGGACAATTGAGCTTGGCGAGGCGATCAATGTAACTTTTCATCTTAAGCACATAAGTTGAAACTGGTTGATTATCATCCATTCTACATGCATGCAAGGCTCGAACCGTTTCGAACCTTTCAACTCTTGATTGCTTAAGGAACATTTCCTTAAGTTGAGTAATCATGTCGTACGCATTATGGTTTTCGAAATCCTTTTGGATTTCGGGAACCATAGTCGCCAACATGAGGCATGACACTTGAATGGAATCTTCCGTGTGTTGGACCCAATTCATATATTCGACCTCACTTCCCTCTTCCGGTTCATTGGGGATAGGTGTTTCCAAAACATGATATAATTTTTCTTGTTTTAGAACAATCCTTAAATTTCGGAACCAATCCGAAAAGTTATTGTGGTTAAGACGGTCTTTAGCGAGAATAGATCGGAGAGATACATTTTGGACGTTAGGGATTATGTTGTCGTCGACGTGTGCGGCCATCTGCAGAATTTTAATTAAGTTCATTTTAGTGTTTTACCTTTTTAATTATTAATACCCTTATATATATACCAAATATAATTAATAATTAAAATCTAGAATCCAACGATAAACCCGACTCCGGTTAGGTGACGTTTTTCCCATTGTTGGTTTATCAAGGTAGTTATTCATAACAATTGCAAACCCTTTTGCAACCTCTAGATTTTATGGGACCGGTTCGAAATCATATTTCGTGTCGGCATGTTTATCCCATCAACACCTATTAGACCCCATGCTTGGGTGACCCTCTTCACATGGTTCTAATTTAAGTCGTCCTACTTGTATCAACTTGTAATATCAACATATAAATGGTTAGGTGACCTTTTTCCCATTTATATGCCAATATTACCTCAACATATTAATTTACTCTACGCGGTTAGGTGACCTTTTTCCCACTAAGAGCTTACTAATATGTTAAGCGTTATACAAAAGGATGGTGTTTAACTTGTTATCCTTAATTTCAAAAGGGATTTTTAGTTTTAACAATTCTAGTTGTAAAACTTTAAATCATGTTCTAACATGCATTTAGTAACATGATTATTTTGAAACCATTTTCAAAATTCTAATTTATAATAAAACCATTTTATTATGGGCGTGAGACGGCTAGTTAATAAATCCATTTTATTAAACTATGTGTCACGTAATTACCGATAATTATTAGAACCCGTTCTATGCTTTGTTAATTAATTCTATGTGACGAAGTTGATATCCTAATATCTAGCAACCACATAATCAAACAATCAATTAACAAGCATACATAATTATACTAGACACGAGCCACTAAGTTAGACCACACTTGTTAGCCGAAACAAGTGTGTGTCTTAGGTCCAATCCTAAGGGACACATGACACATGGATGTTGTAGCTCCCACTCGATCCCGCATCCAAATGCTTCGAGCATCTTCTTCAACCCCGTTGTGATCCATTGGGCTTGAACTTGGGCCTTAGCTTCCATAAGCTTCCATTTGGGCTCAATGGGTGGGCTTAGGTCCTTTTGGGCTTGAATCCCCTTAATGGGCTTGTGAGACCCATTATCACCATACCCGGCCCAATAAGGCCCAAACTTCCAATTTTGCAATCTTCTTTAAATTTACAAAACAAATGTCCTAATACATTTTTTCTATAAAATAAAGATATTACAAATAAACTATTTATTACATACCCATATGAATAAATAATTACAAAACTGCCCCTAATTAATTATTACAAACCGAAACTTTGAATAATTAATAACAATCACAACAAACATCCATTTGGTCTACGGCTCGGTCTAGTTTTAACAAACATAACCCGTTATGTCTTAGGAACCCGTTCCAAAAAACCCTCGACCTTATCGGGCCTAGCCCAACCCATTTGGGCTTGACCCAATAACTAGATTATGGGCTTCGGCCCACATGTGCAAAACACATGGGCTTCGGCCCAATGAAAGGTCTTATGGGCTTCGGCCCATTCATCCAAAATGGGCTTCGGCCCATTTCACTCGGTTTTATTTTTTTATTTTTTTTTTTGAACAAAGCCAAAAAATATAACTAGATTAAATACAAAAAAAAATTATGCATGTTAATTTTTTGTATAAAATCTTTCAAGGGAAAAATATAAAACCGAAAACCCGAAGCCTAGTTTCCCGTATCCCGGCTCTTGATGCCATTTGTTGGGTTTCTATGGAATTTATAAACTTAGTTAACCATTTAACTAGTCACAATAAAGGCGGGAAGCGTGATATAAACAAACTAAACATATGTATCCATGTGTTTATATATGTATATATTACAAGTTTATAGGAAATGTGTACATGAACAACCTAATTTATTCATGTTAAAAGATTACCAATAATCTATTTATTAGAAACCCGAAGCAAGGATCAAATGATACGGAAAAACTAAACTATCAAAACTATAAACACTTACATTCTTAACCTTTTAAGAGTGTAGTTGATGTTGAAGAAGATGATGATGTTGATGCTAGACTTTCAAAGGGAAAATCCTCAAACGGAATATACCCCGAGCCTCCAACACACACCGAGCTATGTTAGGGAGCTTGAACACGAATAACCGAGACCCGAGCCTCTTCTTTTGATCTTGGCCGAAAAACAAGAACAAAGAAAAGGAAAGAGTTGTGTGTATTATTTTGTTACTTGAAAGTCTCTTGATGATTATAAAATCTTCCAAATCAAAATCATATATTGTGTTAGGTTTTTAGTCAAGTAACAAACACTCAACCTTTCACCAAATCCATGACAAAACTTGACCAAAACCTTGGGGTGTGGTGCCCACCCAAAACCGGCCCCAAAATATATTTTATTTTTTTTTTATTATTTTTTTTTATTTATTTTATACTTTATAAAATATATAAACACCCCATCTTTCATAAACCATTTTATAAAAGAACACATAGTTAAATAATCATTCCAATAATAATTATTTGAATAAATAAATTAACCAATTAATTTATTTAACACTTTCAAGTAGGTATTCAGAAATCCGATTTTCTGAATGTATCGTGTTCTGTATTTGTCTCATAGATCTTATCTTAACAAATACATTATTGGTGTGTGTCTAACTCGATATTGGGTATGACCCGACTTGGATCAAACACAACTAGCCACATTAACCTAATTATGTGTCTCGGGCATACGGTATTCCAACATACCGATCCCCTGAATACGTTGAGAGTAGCTAAAAAAGAAGGTTTAAAGCACAAATAATATACAACTTTTATGTCAATTATAAAACCAACAATATATTATAATACTCATATCAAATAAGTAAATTTGTAATATTAATTATGGTAGATAAGTTGTTAATTACCATGGTAGTTAGTTTGTATTGTCCGTCTCGACGTTGAGGAGTCAAGAAATATTTTAAACCAATTTCCGTTCGGCTCGACCATGTTCACAAGGCCGGTTCAAACAAATTATTGAAAGAAAAAAAAGGTTAAGTCGGTTCACCTGTTAGTGGGGTAACCCATATGGACAAAACCGGCGAAGCGTCTGGTTTCCTACCAACAGACTGATATGACATGGACAAAACCTGTGAGAGTCTGGTTTTCTATCGATAGGCCGGTATGACATGGTCAGGCAGAGGTTTAACTAAGTAATGAATAATTTCGTACGATTTTAAAACACGTGCTACCAGTGAATCAGTAAGATAGTAAGACAATCGTCAACACAACCGGCCGGGTATAAAGATTCTTAAAGAAGATAAAACATATTCTTCTTGTTATACTTCTAAATTTTTAATAGTTCTTATGAATAAATAATATTAGAAAAAAGCTATAAAAAGGAAGATTCGGATACTATAAATAGCATATTTTCATAAGAATCCTCACATGCCACGTAAGCTCACACGTTTGGACCTTGGACATCATATGTCGGGTTTGGAGTATCGGGCTATCCTTAAGTACCGGTTAATGATCCCTATGTTCCCGACGGATGAACCTTGCCCAATTTGTCGCAAGGTCTGTTTGGATTCTTTTGGTGACCATGCGGTGCATTGCAAAGAATTGCCTGGTTTTAAATACAGACATGATCTGGTTAGGGATGTTCTGTGTGATGTTCTTAAACGGGCAGGGATTTCTGCTAAAAAGGAGGCCCCTGTTAACTTTCTCACGGATCCTATTGAAGGGAGGTCTACTTTACGACCAGCTGATATTCTTGTGTTCGGGTGGGCAGGGGGGAAACACGCTTGTGTGGATCTTACATGAGTGTCTCCTCTTGTTGGGCTCAGGGACCGTGGGTTTGTTGTGGGTCAGGCTGCGTTGAAGGCTGAATCGGGCAAAGTTGTTAAACACGAGAAAGCTTGTTTAGATAATCAACATGTCTTTCTACCATTTGCCTTTGATACATTTGGTTTTCTGGCTCCAGAGGCTGTGAAATTTTTGAGTAGGGTTCAGCGCGTCGTACACGGAACCTCTTCAGCTTCTAGCCTAGATCTCAAAGCTTCGTTTTTAGCAGGATTGGCTTTGCTGTTCAAAAGGGGGTTGCGGCGCAGCTTGTTGCCCGTTTGCCTGCCACTTTATTGTAATCGTTTTATAGTAAATTATATAAAACTTCGATTATTTAAAAAAAAATTAAATAAATCTCATTAAATCGGATTTGAATGTTTCGTTCAAAAGACAACCTTAAAAAATTTAAAATACTCAATTAAGTATAAATAGTTATTTTATTCCATAAACAGTTTTTTTATTTTTATTTCATCAAGCCATTTATATTAACGTTGAAGCCTTTATATTCAAAGAGTCAATATAATGCACAGGAAAATAGAGAAAACAACTACAATTACATATTCGTTTAAGAAGGTGATGAATGCGTGTAAAGGTGACTTAACTATTTATTTATATTTATTTTTAGGATGAAAGTGAAATACATGGTTGGGGCTTTTCGGTTTCATACTTAAGAACTTTATTGACATGTTAGAGCTTATAACACTTAAATCAATTTATTAACTATATATTCTTAAAGTCGGGGTTTTAGTTGAAATAGTCTCTCTATCCTTTGGAATAAAAGAAATGTTTGTCTTTGTTCACCCTCCCATACCATACTAGTGGCTTTTGATATGCGTGTGATTTTGTTGACTTAAGTATTTTTGTTTGTTATATAAAATAAAAATAAAAAAAAAGAGTTGATTAAAGAAGTTTGATCTATAAGGTCAAAGAACAACTTACATCAGCATCGTTAATAGAGGGCTCCACGATCATATTATGTGTTAAAAGGATAATAAAAAAAATAATAATTAAGTATGTGTGTAACCTTTTTAATCATTCCAAACTAAAAAAGGGCGTTGGTTTTTGCAAGTTAAAGAATAACGTATCATATCAAATAAGGGTGTTATGTTGTTTGGGTTCTAACTATAGTTGGGTGTACTGCTAGTTCAATCAGGCAACGACAATTGCTTCGGGAAGGGTTTCAGGTTTCTTCAACGTAACATCCAAACACCCTTGTTTCAAAGTCAGACAAGGTCTCATGGGTCTGACCATTTTCTCTTTACATAAACCGAATTAGACCCGTAAGACCCAAACCGATCAGACCTGGTTTTTTACAATAGAGTCAGGTCCCGAGACCTAAGAATACCCTATTGTGAAAAAACCGGGTCCGATCGGTTCGGGTCTCACGGGCCTTACCCGGGTTATGTAAAGAGAAAATGGTCAGACTCGCGAGACTCGATCCGGATCAGACCCAGTCATTTATAATAGGGCCGGTTCCCGACCCTATTTATACCATTAACCGGGTCTGGGCTGAGTCGAGTCTCGCGGGTCTGGTCATTTTCTCTTTACATAAACCGGATAAGACCCGTGAGATCCGAACTGATCGGACCATGTTTTTTTACAATAAGCTCAGATTCCGAGTCATGAGAATACCACTAATGAGCTATGAAAAATGTGTAAATTGAGAGTATCATTCTCATTAATTATTATTATTATTATTATTATTATTATTGATAATAATAATAATAATAATATATAAAATGAGTTTGGGACCACTAATGCCAGCAGAGGTAGTAGCTTGCTTTGTTGTTGTTGTTGTTGTTGATAGTGACATATCCGGTCCTTTGAAATAAATTACGCGGTCTTAACATTTTAACCCCTTTCTCTTCTCTTTCATCACTGTCCTTTCTTCTTCTTCTTCTTCTTCTATGGCGATCTGAGAACTGAAACTGACACAATTAAACCTTCAATTCACATCCAATTCTATCCAATTTCTCACTCAATTTCATCAATTTCGTCACCGCAGTCGGCCTAGGGTTTATCAGTGATGATAGAGATTATGTCGGCGTTAGATTCAATAGATGCGTTGTTGTTCGCCGTTAGTAGAGCTCTATGTACTCCGTTCGCCGTGTTCCTTTACATTCAGGTAAAATTTAATAATTATAATTATTTTATTTTACGATCTGTTAGAGTTTTGATGATAATGTTATGTTTTAGTTACAGTTCTTTGTGCTAGTTTGGTCTTGCGGTTCGTTATATGGATCTGGTGATTATTTTGTTGTATTAGGTTACACTCGCGTGTAATGCTTATGGTGAATTGTTGTGGTTAGATGAGATGTGATGGTTTAAAGGCGTGTTCGGTTACGGAAAGTGGATTTAACTCGAAATTAGTAGTTGTTTGAATGAACTTTTTTGCTATTTAGGTTTTAGTGTTTAGGTGAGATGTGATGTGATGGTTAAGAGGAGTGTTCGGTTACGGAGCTTGGATTTAAGTCGAAATTAGTTGATGACTTGATGTTTGAATGAACTTTATTGAAATGAAGTTTTGGTGTTTAGTTGAATTAGGTTAATGCTTAAGATTATTATTTTTTTATGTGTGGATAGATGAGATGTGATGGTTAAGAGGCGTGTTTGGTTACGGAACTTGGATTTAAGTCGAAGTTAGTTGATGTTTGAATGAATTATATTGGAATTTAGTGGTTAAGCTCGCGGGTAATGCTTACGATGAAATTTAATGTGTAGATAGTTGTGATGTGATGGTTAAGAGCGTGAAGTTTATGGAACTTGGATTTAAGTTGAAGTAAGTTGATGTTTGAGTGAACTTTATTGAAATTAAGTTTTAGTGTTTAGTTGAATTAGGTTAAACTCGCGTGTAATGCTTATGATGAATTTTTCTGTGTTGATGAGATGTGATGGTTAAGTGCTTTGTTAGTTTACGGAACTTGGATTTAACTAGAAGTTAATTGATTTTTGAATGAACTTTATTGAAATTTAAGTTTTGGTGTTTCGTTGAATCAGGTTACACTTGCGTGTAATGCTTATGATGAGTTTTTGTGTGTTGATGGGATGTGATGGTTACAGAACTTGGATTTAAGTCGAAGTTAGTTGATGTTTGAATTAACTTTATTGAAATTTGAGTATTAGTGTTTTGCTGAATTAGGTTAATGCTTATGATGAATTTTTTTGTGTGGATAGATGAGATGTGATGTGATGTGATGGTTAAGAGCCGTGTTCGGTTACGGAACTTGGATTTAACTCGAAATTAGTTGATGACGTGATGTTTGAGTGAACTTTATTGAAATGAAGTTTTGGTGTTTAGTTGAATTAGGCTAATGCTTATGATGAATTTTTTATGTGTAGATTGATGAGATATGATGTGATGGTTATATGCCTTGTGTTCGGGTATGAAACTTGGATTTAAGTTGAAGACTTGAAGTTAGTAATTAGTTGTTGTTTGAATGGAGTTAATTGCAATCTAAGTTCAAATGTTTTGTTGAGTTACAGTATTAGACTGCACTCGCGTGTAATGCTTATGGTGAATTTTTGTTTGTTGGTGAGATATGATGTGATGGTATAGTGACGTGTTTGGTTATGGAAGTTGGATTTAAGTCGAAATTAGCTGATGACTTGATGTTTGAATGAACTTTATTGAAATGAAGTTTTGGTGTGTTGTTGAATTTGGTTAAACTCGCGTGTAATGCTTATGATGAATTTTTGGGTGTAGATGAGACTCATGGTCCTAAAATGTAACTCGAAATTAGTTGTTGTTCGAATGAACTTTATTCCTATTTAGGTTTTAGTATTTTGTTCAATTAAGAACGCTATGTTTTGGACTGGTCAAGCACTCAAGCTGCGAAAAAGCACATGCAAGGTTTAGATTTGGTACTTTGTTTAGAGTTAAAGACTTATTCGGAGTCTGTTTAGTGAATTAGATATACTCGTGTGTAAATGTGTAATGCTTATGATGAAATTTTGTGTGTAGATGAGATGTGATGGTTAAGTGCTGTGTTCGGTTACAGAACTTGGATTTAACTCGAAATTAGTTGTTTGAAAACTTTATTGCAATTTAGGGTTTAGCTTTTTTTACAATTAAGAACACTTGTTTGCAGATGTGGTACTTTTCAGAATTAAAGACTGATTTATAGTCTGTTTAGCTGAATTATGTTACACTAACATGTAATGCTTATACTGAATTTTTGTGTGTTGATGAGGTGTGATGGTTAAGTGCCGTGTTCGGAAAGTGGATTTAACTTGAAGTTAGTTGATGTTTGAATGAATTTGATTGAAATTTAAGTTTGTGTTTTGCATAATTAAGAACACTTTATCGGTTTATTGAATTAAACAAGCACATGCAAGGTTTCAATTTGGTACCTTTTTAGATCAAAGGCTAATTTGGAGTCTGATTTAGCTAAACATCAACATTTTTGCGTTTTGTGGTTTTTGTTATATGGTTGAGTATTGGAGTCTGGATAGGTTCAATTTATGAATCTAGGTACTGAAAGTTAGTCTACTAGTAATTAAAGTGAAACGATACATCGGTGTTCTTGAATACAGGGAGGAGCAAAATTTTTGCTAAACTGATGTGTCTGTCACAATTATCCTTTCTTAACCGCGTGGCAATTTCCTTCCTTATTGTAGATATATCAGTGATTTGGAATTTTGTTCAGAGTAGAGTTTGATTCATGACTTTGTATATTAACAGCTGCACAACAATTTAGTTAGACATAGGTATTAGTGGATAGTTGTAAACTTGTAATGTGCAAGTGTGTATTCATGACTTTGTATATTAACAGCTGCACAACAATTTTATTAGACATAGGGTTCTGGTGGATTGCTGTAATGTGTGCAAGTGTTCATTCATGACTTTGTATATTAACAGCTGCAGAGTCATTTTTATTAGGCGTAGGGATTTAGTGGATAGTTGTAATGTGCAAGTGTGCAACAATGAAATTGTTTGTTTAGTGCTTGGCCTGCAACAATATAAAATTCTATTTTGAATATTTCCTAGGTTTTAGCTTGACCTGCTAAAACAGTTGTGCAAGATTTAAATATATACCATTTCGAGTAAATGTAGAATGCTATGACTGAAAGCAGATTATATTTGTTAATTGCTTACTGATTTGTTAAAGTCAACCTACATGCTATGTTAGAAAATGCACTCATAGTTCTACAATGTAGAAGCATCCTTCATCTAATCTGTAAGAATGATTAAGCTAAGGCTTGGATATTTTATGGGTTTAATGACTGAATTTAACATCATATGGCACTTTCGGTGTAATGTTGAATTTTTCAAAAAAGACTTTAATAAACTTATTTTGGGAGGCTGTCTTTTATATGAGGAAAATGTTAATGCTGCAGGGATGTGTAATATGCTTACTTCTGGCTGCTGGATGGGCTGGTGCAGCATATGTGAGGTATCAAATTGATATCTATAACCTATTTTTTATTTAGCATTTCCTACAAAACCCTTTTCTGTGTATATTACCTTTTGGTAAAACCTAATTTGAAATTTGACAAAAATTTATTCTATCGATTGCAGAAACCGAGAAATTAGACAGATGAAAAAATGTATGAAAGATGGCAACCCCTTTGGATTTCTTAGTCATGATATTCATGACCTTGAACATTCAACCCAGGCCAAACTGCCAGGTGTTACGGTTGTAATGCCCTTGAAAGGTTTTGGAGAACACAATCTGCACAACTGGAGAACCCAGGTACCATACAAAACGCACAAATGTAACTGTTTTGCATAAAAATGCAAATTCTCTACATATTTTAACATTAAGATGAATGCTTTTCTTCCCAATGATTTTTTGTAAGGGCATGTTCCACACATATAAAGTACATTAAGATCAAATTCAGTTCTGTGGATTACATGCGTGTATTGAAATGCCTCAAAATAAATGCAATAATTTATATTTGACATAAATGGCAAGTTTCGTTTCTGCAAAATTTCAATTAAGCTTATCCTTTACCTATAGAAAATTATCATAAAATATTGCTAATGTTGTATCTTAATTTTATTTTAAGAAGGCCAATTTTCATATTTGTGGCCATGGATAATTGCCATACCCTATATATCATACTTCACCCTTTTCGGGGACTTTTTTTTAGTTTTGTTTACTTACAAGTTTGGTATATTTTTATAATTTTATCATATACGGTTGTATTTTTTTTATACTTTTGACATATAATAATTTGAATTACTGCATGCAGTTAACTTCTCTTTATGGTGGTCCACTGGAGTTCCTATTTGTTGTGGATAGTACTGAAGACCCCGCTTATCACGCTGTCTCTCGTTTACTTCTAGATTTTAAGGTATTAAATATTGTGGACCACTAGCATGTTCTTATTTTTCTTACTTCAAATTTATTAACCGTTAAGAAATAAAGTTATGGGATTCTCGGTCGAGTTTAACTTCCATTTTCTAAACAACTTTGCATTTAATGTATTCAATTTTTAAATTATATACGAGTTCTAGCTTGGTTTATATTCTCTTCCTTACTTGGATGCAGGATGATGTTGATGCAAGATTAATTGTAGCGGGCCCATCCACAACATGTAGTCAAAAAATTCATAATCAGTTGGTATGCTGCAAATTTACTTCAGATTCATTTTTTTCTTTAATCTTTGCAACATTTTCTAATTTTGAAGTTACTTAAGGCTAGACTGCTTGCATGAACCATTCTAATTAAAAAAATATTAAGGTTAGTTGTAGTGAGTGAAAGTAGAGAGAGAAGATATTTTCGTAAGGTAATTCTGTCGAGTTAGAAGGGAGAGACAATCCTCTCTATATAAAGGCTCATACATACATCTAACTTAAGAAAACAGAAAAATCACCAACTCAAAGTCAACGCAACATAAAAGGTCAATGCTGTTTTTGTTAATCTATATTCACTGTTATAAACCTTTATAGGTTAGTTAATGGGTTCTAGGTAAATTTGCTATTTTAAAACTTGAGGCTAGAATAAAAAAACTATGAATTGCTTCAAGATTTTGTACTTCTTGCTACATCAGCATGAAACACAAACACTCTATGACTAGCAAAAGTATGAACTGTTTTCCTAATAAATAAGTTTTTAACATATTTTGTACTATGGTTTATACTTGCAGGTTGGTGTGGAGAAAATGCATAAAAACAGCAAATATGTATTGTTTCTGGATGATGACGTCAGACTGCATCCCGGGTCAATTGGAGCCCTGACTGCGGAGATGATAAAGAATCCCGAGGTATAATCATGCTGATGCACATTCCTCCCATCTACTGATAGATGGTACTCAGTTCTTGTATTTAATGTTTTTTCTGTCTTTTGTTTACAAAGTTCTACTAGCCTTAATTGCGTTCTTTTTAAATTATGCAGATATTCATTCAAACTGGTTATCCGCTTGATTTACCGTCAGGAAGTTTGGGAAGTTACTGCATTTATGAGTATCACATGGTAAAGCATATAAAAGGAATATTGCTCTTTCTTATGCCATGTGTTTGTAATTACTAGAAAATGACAATTTCGGTCTATCTACTTATAAATGGTTGATTGGGGGTTATGTTTATATCTAATGGGTACAAAGGAAACATGTCAAATGAGCTAAAAGTGTGTTTGTAATGCATAAAATGTTCTATCAATCTCATCAAAAAATAGATTATTATTAACACAGTATAGTTTTTATACATTCTGACGCTAAACATATTTCTTGTAGAAAAAAGTGTTTTTTGCAACCTCGACTCCCTTTGATATGTTGACAGAATCAGTTGTTATGACCAGTTATCCAGGTCATTTGACCTGTTCGTTTTTTAACCTCACCATTTGTGTTTAGTTAGCTTTTCTTTTTGTAATTACAGACTTTCTTTGTTTAATTTATTTATCTTAGTATCCTTTTAAGCTCTTAAGTTTTTGTTTATACGAGTAAGTAACACTGTTCTCCTTACAGCCATGCTCAATGGGATTTGCAACCGGTGGAAGGACGTTTTTTCTTTGGGGAGGCTGCATGATGGCAAGAAATTTTTATCTCATTTTAACTTGTAATTAAAATTCTGTTTATTCATCTATGGGAACTTTTTTCTTGTTTACAGATGCATGCAGATGATTTCAGAACTGACAAACATGGTGTTGTAACACAACTTTCTGATGGTGGTTACTCTGATGATATGACCCTCGCAGCTATATCTGGTAATCATGTTTTTTTAATTGTTTCTCTAGTTATTGATATTTTATTATCAAGATTTTGAGCAAGACTTGTGTTATGCTGTGGCTCTGTTTTATGTATGTCTTGAACGATATAACATTACAGATAGACCAGTAAACAAATCGAATATTCAGTGAACAGTATTTTTGTTCGTTTATGTTTGTTTGTTTATGTTCATATATGTTTCTTAGTTTATGTTGGTTTAAGTTTGTGTGTATAGTTATTCGAATTTTTGAGGTCCATTAACATGTAAATTTTATGAAGATAAATAGGTTAGTTTTACTATTTTTTAGGCTCAACAAATTGGTGCACGCATTTACTTTTAATTGGTGTTAGCTCAATTTTGTTCATCTATGTTTGTTCATCCGTGTTCAGTGATGTTTGGGTCGTTATGTCCGTTTACGTTCATGAACCGTTCATTTATACTGTTAGCGAACGAACATAAACGGACACAAACATGTTCATTTTCTTTTAATGAGCGAACGCCAACAACAAAACTTTGTTCGTTCAATCGTTCGTTCGTATTTGATTGTTTGTTCAGTGAACATGAACATGCCCTGGTCATGGCATATTTGAAGCATAATGTCTTCAACAAAACAGTATTTTTACTTAAATCTTTTTATTATATTTTATTTTGATGGAAAATCTACTCTCAGTTGCTCATATTTGTTTCTTTTTTCAGGTGCTCATAAGAGGCTCATTACATCACCTCCTGTTGCAGTTTTCCCTCATCCTCTTGCCAGCGATCTTACATTTTCAAGGTCTGAACATACAAAGTAGAACAATTATAGATAGTCTATGTGGCAAAACGGGCTGACTGGGTCACAGGTGGTTGGGTCAAAATGGGGAGAATTTGGGAGCCTGCTGGGTTGACTAGAAACACAGACACTTATTGTTTTTAGTATTACTGTAAAATATGCGTAAGAGTGATTTACACTTTTCGTCCTTTAGGTATATAGCAACTATCACCTTTTATATTTATATTTTGTCACAGTTTACGTATTTTCCATTAAGAGCGTTAATTGATTTTGTTATGTCTAGTTATATACATTGCCGGGAGGGCAATTTGACCATCTCACTAATTTACTTGAACAGTATTTCATTTCACTAGTTTACTTATTCAAACCCATTTCTTTTAATCTGCTTTTCCAAACTTTACTGGTTTAACACGTTAAGAGAGAACACATAACGTAAATCGACCTATTCATAATAAATGGGTTATAATTGCATCTTGTAGGACCATTTATTTAAGACCAACACCTCAAGTTACTAAATTTTTTGTCTTATAATGCTGTGTAGGTACTGGAATTATTTGAGGAAACAAACATTCGTCTTGGAGTCCTACACAACATATATAAACTGGATAATGAACCGATGTTTATTTTCTGTGCACTGCTATCTTTCTTGGGGATTTGTATCCCCGTACGTTATGGCTACTTTTCATATTGCAGCAGCATTAAGATTTCATTTCAAGGATAATGTAGCCGAAGATGTTCTCAACGCTAATGGTAAGTTCTCTTTTTCTTTCGCTCTATGTATCAGATTTGAGTTTACATAACATTTTGAACGTCTTTCCGCCCATTTGACTGGTTGGAGATAAAACTCGTAAACCATTCTACATTTGTTCATATTTCATATGAAAAGATTTAAATGCATTAACATTTTAATGTTATCGCTTTTTTTGTTAGGGTTGAGACTTGTTGGATTTCTTGTGATATGCACTGCCATTGAACTTCTTTCAATGTGGAATTTAACAAGAATCGAAGTTCGGTTATGCAACATGTTGTCTCCCGAGGCACCTCCACTCTCACTTAGTGCTTACAATTGGGGCCTGGTAAGTTTTCATATTCGTCTTTTCAAGACGTTTTGGCCAAAATGGTAACACACTTTATTTGTTATTATGGTGGATTATTAGTCAAACTTGAATTGATCCAGTCAAACTGATTATGACCAGGTCTTTGTTGCAATGGTGGTGGATAACTTCTTATACCCGATTTCAGCTGTCCGTTCACATTTTTCTCAGTCTATAAACTGGTCTGGTATCCGGTACCATCTAAGGAATGGGAAAATACACAAGGTGAGATTTAATATACTCCAGTTATAGTTATTTTAGCCGTCACATTCACGTAAATCTACTCTCGTTACTATAAGTTCTACAACTACGTCTCTCAAAGTGTACATATTGTTTCTTGGCCAACTTCCTTTCCAAAACCACTAGTTTTTCTATTATTGAAAACTGAAAAATATCATACAATAGATTAAGGGTGTGCAAAAACTGGTCTAGACCGAATGAACCAATGCCTCGGTCGTTATGATCTTTAATTCTGTTCTTGGTCTCAGCTAATGTAATATCCATTTTATTGTTATACTCGTTTTTTATAATTTTTACATTTTTAACCCATTTGACCTGCTGACCCATTTCATTTTTGTATTTGAAATGGGTCACATAGATTAGAAACGTTTCACTTTTATAATTCTAAGGTACAATATACTATGTTCCCCATACAAGTTGTAACAAAATCTCTATATTTAGTAGGCATTTAATTAAAACCCAACTTATAAAAACCGAAATGCAAATTAAATTTCAGTTGGTCAAATTTTTATATTTATAGCCATTTAACCCATTTTCTTAACTTTACTTAAGGCTTCTTTTATTTTTTAACCCGTTGACTTGTTTAGCTTATAAGAAATTAATGAAACAAGTAAAACAGGTCAAATGGGACAAGAAATATAAAATATAAAGTAGTTTTTTATTTGAGCCAATTTTGTCTTCTTTTGAACCGACCGACCATTACCCGGTCCGTTTTTCAGTCTCGACTCTCGGCTAATCATTTTCTCTATTAAATTAATTAAATAATTGTTATTTTATTATCAGATTGACCGAACAATGGAGAAGGGTAAGAAGTTTTCAGATTTAGCAGCCAAGCGTTTATACGGTCGAAAAGCCCAAAGCAAAATCTCGATTCTCGGTTCTTTATCAAGAAGTTTAGCCAACTGGAGACAACCAAAGAAATATGATGTGTAGAAAACGAACCCGATCTTTCTCAAATTGCTTGTGATCAAAATATTATCTGGTATTCAGTCCCAAAAATATAACCAGGTAATACAATTCATCCATCCCGATTTATGGTTTGATTCGGTCCATTAAGTAGCCATTCTTTCATGTCCATTCAAAAAAAAAAATTTCAATTCAATTGATTGATTCTTCAGCGTTAGCTGTAGTCACATTTATGTCTGGTTTTCGGTTTTGTAAGCTGTAAATTTGATTGTTGTGTAATTTAAAGAAACTACTGTTGCGTTTGTTTTTCGATTGGAAAAGTGCCAGATATTTTCAGTATATATTCTTTCTTTTTGTTGTAATCGGGCCACGTTTTGGCCCGTTTATTTGTAAACAGGTCAATTTCAGTTGTTGCATAAATTACATTATTTAAAAAAATATATATATCAAATGGTTAAATAGTATAGTTTTTGTAATCGTTTACGATACAAATGAACAAATTTCTTGACTAGCACATAAAAGTTACCCGTTTTGAACTTTTGAGCGATTGGCTCAATTCGGGCCCGGTTATAAATTTATAACCCGAGCCTGATGCCCCGATTACAACGTTATGCTTGTTTTTCTTTTACAATAGCATTAAAATTATTCTCTTCTAGATCATGACTTTAGGTCATGTATGGAGTCAAGAATCTGATTCTTTTCGAACCAAAATGAGAATAATATCGGTTTGATATCAAAGAAATCTTTTGTTTAAAGTTCACTTTTTTTTGAATTCGCAAAGGGCAAACTGGTAATTGAACACACTATCTAGAATACGTTAAGGTGCACAAAACAACCGGTTCCGGACCCAACCTGACGGTTCCTACCCGGACCCGGTGGAACCGGTTCTGCCAATACCTGGTCAAAACCCGACCCTACCCTACCCTACCCGAAACCTGTAAAAAACCCAAATGGAACCGGCCAAATACCCGACTATGCCTGGAACCGGTCCCTACCCGGACCCAGTTTTGACTTTTGTTGACCATATCTGGTTCCGGTTCCGGTTCCTGAGAATACCTGGTTTGAGCACCTCTAGAATACGTTTGTCACAAACATGCTCATATCTACGGTCTCACTTTTGGTGTTCGATCGGTATTGTAGGTTTATACAGTTATAATAAACGCGGTGTTTAATCGACGAAAGTGTAATATTTTAAACTCATCTTCCCTCCACCGAAAGCTAAATATGCCAAAGTTAAGAATATTGTTTAATGTCAAAAAGCATCAATTAAAGCCTTAATTCTCTCTTGTCTAAATTACCATTTTACCCTTGTCCATTCTACTATTCTTATATAACACATTCCATTTCAATATCACCATCAGGACCACAAGCAAACCTTACAACATGAGTTGTTGTGGAGTTAAGAAACCGAAAACGCTCTCCCCTCCCCGATCCCCACCACCAATGCCGCTGCCAACGACAACCAACAACTACCTGCAACCACGAACCGCCAAACATGAAACCGTTCTATCGATTCCTAGTTGTAAAGTCCATCTAATGGATGAAGGGGAAGCCATAGAACTCGCCACGGGTGACTTCAAGATCATTCAACTATCCGACGATGGCGTGCTACTAGCAACGGTAATCAAAATCAACGATGACCTTCAATGGCCATTAACCAAAGATGAACCGGTAGTGAAGCTTGATCCGCTTCACTACCTGTTCTCTTTGACCATCGATAAAGATGACGGTCCGTTAAGTTACGGTGTCACATTTTCAGATACCCTTTACGGGGATTTCAAGTCGTTGGATCGGTTCTTGAGAGAACATTCGTGCTTTTCTACTTCGTCGTCATCGAGAAAAACCGATATTGATTGGAAGGAATTTGCTCCAAGGATTGAAGCTTATAATAATGTTATTGCAAAGGCTATTGCTGAAGGAACTGGCCAGATTGTTAAAGGGATCTTTATATGTAGTAATGCTTATACAAACCAGGTTCGTTTTCGTATCGATATTCCTCGTTACGTACAAACACGTGTAGAGGTGACAACATAGTAGGGGTGACCATGGATCGATTCAGTTATTGAATATGTTGATTAATCACTAAAGCAAAACTTTTTAAAAAGTGAATACAACTTTGTTAATTTGCTCGTCCAAGGCGTGAAACCGACACATACATAATGGGTAGCGAGCCGTTTATGTAACAAAGTTTTACAATAAGACATAAGACTGAAATTACTAATATCTGTCTTATTGTCATACCTAGTCAAGTCATTCCAGGCTGGAGTTGACACCACTTATTTTCTGAATCTTATAAATATATATAACATAATTAACAAAATGATCTAATCATATAACACATCAATTTAGAAGACTAAATTAAGGTCATTTACCTAGTATGAACCAAAATGAGTCGGGTCAGATCGGGTCAAGACATGTAAGTTAATTAAAGTTTTGTTATGCATGGGTATATATAAGCATATAACACATCACTAGAATAAAATTTACAAGCTATGAATAGACATGGTAGAATCAATGCATAACCACTGAAGTAGAGTGATCAAACCATGATATTGGAAGCATTAAGTAGCCGATTTTAGGTGTATTGGTTTTATTAATCCCAACTATTATCTTTTGGTCGTTGCTGGTCCCAACTAACGAATTGGCTGATAAACGATCCCACCTTTTATCATATTTATTTCCAACAGTCCGCGATTAATAAAATTCAAACGCCGTTAGTTGCAGGTCGCTGGAAACACGTTTTTGGCTGGAAAACTCAATATTTTCGTCTTAAACATCTTTTTAACCTTGTTTTGGACCTTTAAGAACCCTTTTTCTAGTAAAAGCTAGAACCCTAGAAACATCGTCTGAATTGGTTGGTGGTGTTCAGGTTGAGTTTTCCGGCAAAAAATGTGACTTTTCCGGCAGAAATTGTTTTTTCCGGCGACATGAAAGTAATGACGTTAGGATTCTGTTAGTCACGTACCATTGGGAACAAATACGTTAAAAGATGGGATCGTCAGCAGCCAACTCGTTAGTTGGGACCGGCAACGACCAAAAGATGTTAGTTGGGATTAATAAAAACCAATATTTTCCTTTAATATATGATCATCTGATCTTCTTAAGTAACACTAATATACCGAAAGCAGGTGCAAAAGGGAGGTAATATGATCTTAAACCAAGCAATGGATGAAAAGAATGGCATCTCAAGAACTACTACTAATGAAAGCAACAAAATTAATGGTTCAAGAAAGGAAAATGGGATCAATAATAGCTTAAAAAGGTGCCATAAACCGCGGTTTTTATTATTATTATTTTTAACCTTTTGTGCTTGTTCTTGTATATTAGTATTGGATTTTAATAATCCCTATTGACTGGTATTGGCCGATAATAATCTCTATTCATTTTATCACCACTAGTGGTCCCAAATTTCAAAACATTGGCCCCCAATGGTCCCCCGTTAAGGACTTAACGACGTTATGCATTTTTCAGAATTTCAAACTAATTAGTTTTTCATCAATCAATTCGTATTCTCCTTCCTATCAAAAGCCATAAAAATTTAGTTTGAAATTCGATAAAAAGTATAACGTCATTAAGTCATTTTTAACGGGGGACCACTGGGGCCAATTTTGTGAAATTTGGGACCGCCGGTGGTGATAAAATGAATAGTGATTATTATCGGGCAATACCAGTCAATAGGGATTATTAAAATCCAAAAAACCTATATTATTTGGTCATTGAAATTACGTGCTGGTTTATTTCTAGTGTAAGAAAGCTTTCGAAGATGACTGAAAACATGAGTAAAGCGATGTTGAATGGTGTCGGTATAGCAACCGGGTCGGTCATGGGTCCAATGGTTCGGTCACAAGCCGGAAAGGCATTTTTTAGCATGGTTCCGGGGGAGGTCCTTTTAGCTTCTCTTGATGCAGTTAGTAAGTATTATTATTTTCGAACTTTCAAGTATAACAAGTAAAACATGTCGTGTTGTGCTAAATGGGTCATATAACAAGTAAAGCGTTTAACTAAACATTTAATTTTCTTAAATACTAACATGAACATGTTTAATAAGCTGGTTACACGACCTGACATGTTTAACATGATCAAATCTAACTAGGTCAATAACATGAATGACACCACATGTCACGTTTAACAATATTAAATATAAGCGGTTGAATAAAACGTTTAGCTTTATTGATATGATTTACTAAAGAGTAAACTGCGGTTTTCATCCCTGTGGTTTATCCAAATCTGCAGTTTTAGTCTAATAGTTTCAAATTTGTGATTTCGTCCCTATGGTTTCATTTCACTTGCAATTAAACCCGAATTCATTAACCCCGTTAAGTCTGGTCGTTAAACCCATCAACGTGCCCCTCAACTGAGGGGCATTTTTGTCCTTTTTCTCCTCAAATAAACCAAAATCTTAATTCGCGAGCCTCCTCACGTGAGGGGCTGGGTTGTATTTGGGGGAAACAAAAGGACAAAACTACCCCTCACGTGAAGGGCACGCTGATGGGTTTAACGACTAGACTTAACGGGGTTAATAAATTCGGGTTTAATTGTATGTGAAATGAAACCACAGGGACGAAAACCGCAGTTCACTCTTTGCTAAACATGGTTTAGAAATAACAAGGCGTAATTCATTAACACGAAAAAAAAGTTACCCATAAATTACGGTCCATATATTTAACTTTTAAACTTAAACAACCAAAAAACTACGTGGTTTTGATAAATGAGTTATAAACGTATCGTGTCAGCTTGTTAACCTATTTAACACCTTTAGTTAAACGTGTTATAGATAGGTTTAGCGGGCTGAACACGCTTAAACATGCTTTAAATCGTGTCATTAATGGTGTTTAATTCATTTAAACCGTTTTCTTATTTTTAGCTCGGTGTTTTAGTTTGACCATGTATCGATAAAACTAGACGCGAGTGAGTTGACTCGCTTTCATATTAATTAACTAATTAATTATTTACTTGTTAACCTCTAGATAAAGTGATGGATGCAGCTGAGGCTGCTCAAAAACAAGCCTTAACTGCCACTTCTGGTGCTGCAACTAGGATGGTCTCTGAAAGGTAAATACTAAAACTAAAGATGTAAACGGGCCGGGCTGGGCCGGGCTGTCTGCAGGCTACTTTAGACCGACTCACTAATGGTCGAATAGACCTGAGTTTAAACAAGCTCGGGCCAGCTCAACTTTATTTATACATATGTTTTTTAATTTATAAAATTTATATAATTTCGAGCCCAGCAGGGTTTCGTCTCACTGTGCGTTACGTCAGAGAGTTCTGCTCTTGTGGTGGCACGACTATCAAGTGGTAGTTGGAAGTATGGTTTCCATGGGGAACGCCCACCCAAGCCACACTCTGAAGCCAGTGTGAGCCCAGTTAAGACAACATAGTCTGGCCAGAGTGGGGCAACAAGACTCTCCAATTTGGGGAGTGTGGTGGCCTAAACACAAAAAAAGGAAGTCGGCTTTCTAAAAATAAAATAAAATAAAATAAAAAAAGAATAACTACATGCTATGTTACATATAAAAATTGTTACTATAAATATATTAAAAAAATAGTTATAAATGTTTGTAAACAAAAATACCTGGCAAATAACAACAAGCCGAACTCAAGACAAAAAAACTACTCACGAGTTGAGCACGAGCTTGTCTTGGCTTGTTTAAACCGCAATTAACCTTTTTCTTTATCTTATTAGAAACATTTATAAAAAACAATTTGTCGATTCGAGATTAAAAAACTATAAATACATTAAAAAATAAATAGTACTATATCTTATGTTATATATAAAAATTATAACTATAAATACATTAAAAAAAATTTATAAAGTATGTAAATAAAATAACCAAATACTTGACAAATTAATAACAAATGACCCGGATTCGAGATTAAAAAACTACTCATGAGTTCAAGCACGTCTCGGCTTGTTTACACTTGCAGTTAAGCTTTTGTATTTAATTTTTTAAAACGTTTAAAAATACAATTAGCCGCGATATTTTTCATCGTTGTCGGGTATTTACTATGTGCAAAACAGGTTTGGTGAGAGTGCCGGGGAAGCAACGGGTGACGTGCTTGCAACTGCAGGGCACGTTGCTGGCACTGCTTGGAATGTCGTCAAGATTAGAAAGGCAATGACTCCTGCATCCGCCACCTCCAACGGCGTTAGAAGGAATGTCGCTAAAATTCGTTAAATATTGTTATTATTATAGTTTATGTTGCTAAACACGAGTATAAAATACAAGATAACACTTGGATCAACTCGGACTTGTGTAATGTTATTAGTGCAACTCTAAAATAACCGATATTCCTTCGATTTATTGTAAATGTTTTTACTTAACCTAACTCGTTTACTGCAATTCTACTAAAATGCTACTAAAAATTATACTATATCATGCCATCCGGTGTTTTTCCAACAACCATGGTTGCTGCAGCAATGTCACGAAAAGTAAACGTGTGTGCTGCAATGTTTGCTGTTTGTAAATCTTTTGTAACCATCTATAGTCTTTCTTAGGATTCAAACAATAGCCGGCTTGGATAGGAAGGCAGGGTGGCCGACGGTTCCCGACCCGATCACCCCGCTACGCCCGAAATTTTTTTTATATCTTTTTGTGAAAGAAATATGTGTTTTTAATGTTTAAATCTAGTTACTCAACTTATTTAAGCCTATTTTTTATAAACACGGTTTTTTTTTCTTGCATAACCCGAAATCCAAATCATAACCAGATAAGGCTAGTTAAAAATTTAATTGTTTAAACCCAACAAAAAAACCATTTTACTTAAGACCCAAATTTTTATTTTTTCGCCTTTAGCCCCAAATTTTTTAATGATTCTCAGAGACGACAATCCTTGATTATCTCACGAGTCCCTGATATCTCCGTTTAGTGAAAAAACAGTCCACCAGCCGGTGCTAGCCTCGTTTAGTGAAAAACAGAAGCGACACTTTTCAAACGAATAAATGGAAGCCCAAACTACCAAATGGAAACCACGATGAGTAAAAGAAGACTAGAATGGGGACTCACCCCCTAAAATCATCACATGAGTCTCAAAGAGCCCCAGTTCAGTGAAAACAAAAGCCCATTAGTCGCTGCTAGCCCCGCCCAATGAAAATAAAAGCGACACTTTTCAAACGAACAAATGGAAGCCACAGCGAATAAAACAAGACTAGAATGAGGGACTCACATCCTTAATTATCTCACGAGTCCCTAATAGTCTCATTTGGTGGAAAAAAAAAAGCTCACGAGTCGCTGCTAGCCCGGTTAAGTGAAAATAGAAGTGACACTTTTCAAAGGAACAAAGGAACAAATGGAAGCCCAAACGAACAACTGGAAACCACAACGAGCAAAAAGAGGCTGGAACGAGAGACTCACCTCCTTGATCATACCATGAATATTTGATAGCCCCGTTGAGTGAAAACAAAAGTCCACCGGTCGCTGCTAGGCCAGTTCAGTTAAAATAGAAGTGACACTTTTCAAACAAACAAATGGAAGCCCAAACGAACAAATGGAAACCACAATGAACAAAATAAGACTAGAATGCGGGACTCCTCTCCTCGATCATCCCACAACTCCCTAATTGCTTCGTTCAGTGGAAAAAAAAGTCCACCGGTCACTACTAGCAATGTAAAAAAAAGCTATACTTTTCAAACAAACAAATGAAAGCCCAAATGAATAAATGGAAACTGCGATGAGTAAAAGAAGACTAGAATGCGGGACCCGCCTCCTTAATCATTCCTTGAGTCCCTAATAGCGCCGTTCAGTGAAGGAAAAAGCCTATTGGTCGCTGCTATCCCCGTTCAATGAAAGCATAAGCGGCATTTTTCAAATGAAAGCCTTAACGAACAAATGAAAACCGAAGCGAGTAAAACAATACTAGAATGTGGGACTCACCTCCTTAATCATCTTACGAGACCCTGATAGCCCCGTTCAGTGAAAACAAAAGTCCATCAGTCGCAGCTAACTCTGCTCAGTGAGAACGAACGCGACACTTTTCAAACGAACAAATGGAAGCCCAAACGAATAAACGGAAACCATAACGAGTAAACGAAGACTAGAATGAGGGAATCACCTCCTTAATCATTCCAAGAGTCCCAGATAGCCCCTTTCAGTGTAAACAAAAGCTCTCTTGCAATTCGTGTAAGACGTTCACTTACAAGCTTGTGTAATTTTGATTTAAGGCCCCATAAAAAATCAATATTGTGACTATTTAGTAGAACTGCTTTTACTTGACCGGACACAACCCGGTCCATTATGACGTAAATTTCTGGATTCGCTACTTAACACTCGTCTAGTTATTTATAAAATTCAGATCACCTTTTTATTACTTGATTTAGAAAAAAAAAAGCATATTTAATAATAAGCCGAAGCTTAACGACATGTGATATAACTTACTACTAAGGCCATCCAAACCACTCACCGCTCTCTCGGAAATTGCTCGCTCGTTTTTTCGCTCAATTGTAAACGAGCCGCTCTGCTCGGTTCGGTTTGTAAACGAGCCAAACAACAAGCAAAGGTCTGCTCGGTTCGACACGAATATTTATAAATTTAATTTATTTCATATATATATATTTATGTATGAACAAATATATAAAATATATATAAACAACACACATAAAATATAAGTATACAATTTCTTAAACCCTTTAAAAATTTTCCTATTCCGTCATTATGAAGTTTCATTAGTTCGATTCAAATAGTTTTCAGAATGCTAGAAGTTTGTTTACATGTTAATTATATCTTAGTTTAAACTTCTTTCTTCTAAAAATTTACAGCCTATTACACGCTTGTCTAAAAACTACTTATTTGTTTACAAAAAATATTATTTATAGCCTTCAAACTTGTTTCTTATTGAGAATTTTATAATGAAAAAATTAAATAGCGCTCAAAAATCGCTCGATGTTCTTTCGAAAGTTGCTCGATTCGATTTTGGCTCGGTTTGAATTTCAGCCGTTCAGTTCAGTAAGGTTGTAAACGAGCCAAGCAACGAGCAAGCCTTCGCTCATTGCGGCTCGGCTTGTGAACAACCCTACTTAATTACTACAAACGCGTCTCCAACGTCTTCAAAACCCCAGAACAAGTATATCAAATGAAGCATATTCAATTATTCATCAATGGCGTAAGGTACAAGTGTACAACCTCTTTAGATCTCACAGTTAATAAAACGTCATATGTTTTGCATGAGACATTAATAATGTTACCTAAGCTATTATTATCCTGACATGCTTACTAATAAATGGTTCAATATATATATATATATATGTTGCGTTTAATCTCAAATAGGTCAAATTAATTGCTTGGCCAAAAGACTATTTTCAATGCATACAACCTCTTAAATAAATTGATGATTTAGATTATTAGCATATTAATCGTCTTTAACTTGCTTTTAGGTTAAGTGATCTACTGAAATTTAACGAACCGTCTTAACCTCGAGCTATATTAAGACGTAATCCGATCTACATGACAGGCTTATCTTGCACCTCTAGTTGGCACCATATGTTTTCTTCTTCAGTTCTTCTCTTCTTTTAAATACCTTTTGTTCAATAATTTGAAAAGTTTGTGTTGGTTATATATAGAAAAAGTTCCAAATTTTGAAACCGGTTTCAACCAAACGGGGTCTCAAACCGACCCAACCCACCGGTTCTATCACTGGTTCCCCTTCTGAACTACCAAATCGGTTTAAAACCGCACCTCTACGGGTACCGGTTCTTTACGGATAGGGTATGCATTTTGAATCTGGTAGGGTATGCATTTCGGATATGGTACGGATACCGGCTCTTTAGTCAAACCGGGCTCGGATACCCGTAGAGGTGCACAACTCTGGGTTTTTTAAATACCCGGGTTCGGATAAGGAATCGGGTTCGGGTATAACCGGGTATTGGCATTAATCGGGTCGGGTTCGGGTCCGGGTATTGTCTCTAAAAACCATACCCTATGCATCGGGTATAGAACTGGGTATTTGAATACCCTATTTCAGGTATCGAAAAACCCAATTTTTCGGGTATAGATTCGTCTTTTTAAAAGGTTGCACTTTTTAGGGGTATTTTTCGGGTATACATCGGGTATTGGAAAAACCCGGTTCCGGGTATGGAAGCGGTTCGATTTTTCGGGTATTACCGGGTACAAATCGGGTCTGGTTCGGGTTCAGGTTTTACCACCGAAATGCATACCCTATCCGTACCCTACGGGTAGGGTCGGGTACAGGTTCGGGTAATAAAAACTCGGGTATTAAAAAAACCTGTTCCGGGTTTTTATTTCGGGTCCAGTTCCGGGTTCGTTTTTTTTTTTCACCTCCGCCGTCAAGGTAAGCAAACTAAAATATTGGGCTAAAAGGTATGATCTATGGGCTTGCATATTTTGATAATTCTGGCCCAGCCCAACTAAACCAATTTACTGGGCAGGAAAATCACACATAAGTTACATAACTACATAAGTGGTGCATGACAAAATGTGAAAATGTTAATAAACATTTAGTTACAGTGAATTACCCCTGTTTGAGATTGTTTTACCAAAACAGGTTATTTGCTCATTGTTTTTCACATAACCAATGCTTTCACGACCGAACTGGACCGGTTGGTTTGATATCCCGTCTGGTTATGAAGATTACAAAAACAACTACTGTATACAAAACACATTATTTGACTTACACATAATCTGATTAAGCAAGTTTGTAAAAACAACATGAATACAAGAGATTTATAGGGAGCGAAAAACAGTTTCAGTGATATAAAACGAGTTGGCCCACGAGTTAAAAGGGGCCGGGTTAAATATATATTCTTAGTTCATGCTCTTCGAGACACGTTTTTAGATCATTTCAGTCTTTATATCTGATTATAAAATCATGTTTCACGCCTAGTCTCATACTTGTTGTGTACCCGCTACATATTACTCACCGGGTTCACATGTATACCCTATGTATTATATCCATTTATGGTCTTAAGTGATTAAAAGTTGTACATTGAGATGTTCATTACCAGAAAGAAAGTTGATCCATACTTATCTCAAGTTAATTTGAATATAAAATATATTCCGTTACGCTTCTAACTATTATATCAATTTAATAATCTCAAGTTTCTATTAGCTTTAATGTTTATTATTTTTAAGCTTATAAAATAATTTTAAATTATTTACTCTCGAAGTAAACATCTTCTGAATCTGGGGTATCACCTAATACCCACCCGTCTCAAACCCGTGATAACTTTAAAACCAATCTCACTTCCGTTCCCATACCTTTCTTGAATGCAAGGCCGGCTCCGAGAAAACAAAAAAAAGTTTGGGCCGAAGGCGAAAATTTTTTTGAGCCTGAAGTAAAAAGAGTTTTTTGTTGGGTTTGAAGATTTTAGTTTTTATATAGGTTTACTTGGTTATAATTGGGTTGTGTAAAAAAACTTTTGTATAAAAATTGAATCAAACATGCCTTAAATGAGGGTAGAACCCATAACCTTAAGGTTATGAGTAATACCCCTTTGCCACTAGACCAAGCTAATGGTTATGTAATTAAGTTTAAACACTAAATATACATATTGTTTTAATAAAAATATATATAATTTTAAAAAATAAAAATTCCGGCAAAGTGGGGTGTCGGGCTTGTGGCCGTCTACCCGGCCACACCTCATGGCCGGCCTTGCTTGAATATTTTGGTTTTCCATCAAGTCGAGGTTCCTTTTTCCACACATACTACATTTCATCTTTATATTATAGCCTTATAAACATTTCTATATTAGTTAAATTTTTATTTGTTGATTTTTTTAAACGACTAAATGTTACTCTCTACTAGTTACTCTCTACTAGTATTGAACAATTACCATCCTATTTTTCACATTACCACCCTACCAAGATGGGAATTTTATTCGACGATTAAAGTTATAACAAAATGATATGTTGTGAAATATAAAAAGGTAATAATTTAAATTTGTAGGAATTAACTAACGTGATAGTTATTTAAACTCTATAATAATATTTGAATCAAGAGGGGTCTTTTATTAAAAGTCGTTTTTTTAATATTGCAAATGGATTCTGAGTTGGAAAAAGATTCTGATTTATATTCTATTGGCTAGAATGTGAGAGGCTAACCTTAGTCCTTAGCTTTTAAGAAAGTTGTGGTCGTGTGTTACGTTTTAGATCTTACTTATGTGGTTTGTCCATATATGATGTATGCCACACATGATGAATGATGATGATTGTATAACACTACAACTCATTCTTATCGTTTGTAGTCTTAAATCTTAACCAATGTACGTGCTATATCAGTTTTTTTTATACGAACATGTCTTTATCCATAACACTATCATAATCCTATACGGATGTGCATTGTAGTTGTCGGCTTGTCGTTTAAAGTCAGTTCAAATATGAAATAGGTAAATGTATTTTCGATATGTTCATTTTCGCATATGTGACAATCGACAAGGTGTGTAGCATGATAATATGATATTGATCATTGCCAATTTGCCAAACTGATAAAAATAAGTTAAAATGACTTTGGTCATTAAAACCAATAATAAATTTTTTACTGGGTTATCATATCATACCATAGAAACATCCAAACGATTTACAATGAAGTGGCAGGTAAGCGGGCAACAAGCTGCGCCGCAACCCCCTTTTGGATAGCAAACCCAATCCTACTAAAAACAAAGTTTCGGTTCTTATGGGCCGCTACGTTACTATGCACAACTTTCTGAACCCTATTCAAAAGGTCCACGGCATCCGGAGCTAAGAAACCAAAAGTGTCAAAGGCAAAGGGGATGAACACGTGTTGATTCTCCAAACAAGCTCTCTCGTGTTTAGCAATCTTGCCCGATGCCGCATTCAATGCTGCCTGGCCTGCTACAAACCCATTGTCCCTAATCCCAACAAGAGGGGACACTCCTATGAGGTCGACCCAAGCGTGTTTTCCCCATACCCACCCAAAAACAAGAATATCGCCCGATCGTAATGTAGATATTCCTTCTTGAGGATCCGTAAGAAAGTTTACGGGGGCTTCCTTTTTAGCCGAAATTCCGGCTCGTTTAAGAACATCCCATAGAACATCCTTCACCAGATCATGCCTGTACTTAAACCCAGGCAACTCTTTGCAGTGAACCACATGCTCGCCAAAAGAATCCAAACAAACCTTACGGCAAACCGGGCACGACTCATCAACCGGAAACAAAGGGATCATTAACCGATACTTCAAGATGGCCCGGTACTCCAAAGCCGACATATGTTGGCCCAATCCTTCAATAGGGAGAACACTTAAGAAATCCTGAGCCCGGGGAGCCCGAAGACACTCAAACACTGCTTTCTGACGAGAGGATAAATTAAACTTCATTTCCAAACTCTGGATGATTCCGCTATAAATGGCACTCGCCAAAGCATGTTGGGCTTTAGGGGGGGCGGTGTCTTTATTAGAGAAACCGCTAATATCAAAATCTGGAAGTGAAATGTGTAACCGATCTATCGCACTCCCATAATCGGAGTCAAACCCATCAATACCACAACCTCGAAGAATGTGGTCTTCCAATTCCCAAGATTGCGCCCTCGAGGCCACAAACGCATAAGTAGAAACGTCTAAAGCTGAACATAAACCCAAACCTCCAAAACGAGTCGGAAGTGATGCCAACCTTTATTGAAAATCTCCAAAGAAGGCACCACCACAAACCACAATGTCCTCAATCGCCCCCGAAGGCCATTGTCAACTTTCCAACTCCCATACATGAGCGGAGCAAAAAGAGCTCGCATTAAGGGTCCCGCAAATGCGGGAGATAGCTCATCAACTCCACAGCTCGCGAAGCCTTTTTCATAGCAAGTTCACTGATGAACCCGACATCCCGGCTAACGGCTCCCCCGAGGAGTTTCACACCTAGCACCGGTCTTCCATTCTCACAGGGAAACACCCCCTCCTGCACCTTAACCCCATTGCACGACGACCAAAATACTTCAGTTTTCTAAATATTAAGTTCCAGGCTGAGGCGGGGACCCTCCAACCTGATAATATCTAAAGCTTTAGCAACCTCTTTAGAGTCCCCAATAATTGTACCATCATCTAGGTACCAAGCATGAAAGAGAAGCTTACAGGAACTCTGGACTAGATGAATAAGTAGGTGTAGAACTAAGGCAAAAAGAAGAGGTCCCAAAGGGTCCCCCTGCTGAACCCCAGTGGTGGACCAAATGTGGTCATCCCTCACATATAGCCTGGCCGGTTGCCCATATAAAAAGTTTACCCATAAGGAAATAGATTGGCATCGGGCCCGAACCTCATTCAGAAGGGCAGTCCTATCCACCAAGTTGAAGGCATTACAAAAAGCCATAGTAAGCATAGCCAATGACCTATCAGAATGGAACTTACTTAAAAACATGTTCGCGTTATGAAGAACGGCCTTTGCGCCACTAGGGACTCTCTCCCCCAAACTGAAAGTCACACATGTATTTAATAATAAATGTTAAGCTTATTTTAAGTATAGTGTTTGAAATTTCTTTTAATGAAAATCCGTATAGAAATACAATTTCGCTTTCCATTTATATTTCCATGTAGTTCGACCAGAGAAAAAGGCTAATTCACATACTAGCTAATCTTATTTCTAAGGGGTTGTTTGTTTATATCTGAATGGAACCATTCAGATGTAAACATCTGATTCATTCAAACTTCAGATTGTTTGGTTTCAAATAGAAAAACATCTGAATGATTAAAATTGTGTCTGAATCATTCAGACTTAATGCTGTTGTTGAATGAGACAAAGGCTCATTCAGATCTGACTCATCAAATCTACATATTTATTCATCAGAAGACTCGAATCTTTACTACTTGAGAAGAAAGATAACTATATATACACAAATTGTCTTGATACCCTATTAGGAGCCTTTTCCCTTTGGTGAGAGCTTTCCTTATATCAATACTTTTAAGTAGTTTTTATTATCCAAAAAGTGTTTATTATAAATTATTTAAAGGATAATCTATCTTAAATCAATGCATATGAGGAAAGTTGTTAAAATATGACAATTAGAAATAATAGCTTTCATGCCTATTCTTTTTGGAATCTCTTTTATTAAAATGAATGATTAAAAGAAAGTCATAATTATAAAAGAAATATGTGGGTCATGCCAATCTAATCCAATTCATCTTGACATGACAAGTACTAAATCAAGCTGTTTTAACTCCTATGTAATATGTTATCTAATGTGTTCAACCCGTTCATTTTACCACATCTAGTTTGTTAATGAACGTATGTAACTCACCCGCTCAAGAGTTGGAATTCATCTAAAGTCTATTATAAACACATACACACTTTTAAATCGTAAAGTTAGACTATAATTGCTATGATGTTTTTGGAATCATATTTGACGTGTATTTATATTCTTTCCAAAGAAACGGACTAATGCTTGAGGGTTAACCTCATTTGTACAAAAACAGACTGTTATAATATTGTCGAAGTAATTTGAGTAGATAATAAAGAAACAAAAAATGTTGGTTTCCGAGTTAAATCCAGCTTTCACTAGCTTTCCATCTTTAACCTCTTTGAATGCTACATTTTATTTGAAAATGCCAAATATATTAAAAACAAAAGGGAAACTTCTTGCAAGAAGTAGGAAGCCCAACATATAAGAATAAGATGAGGCACAACCCAAAAACGTAAGAAAACAAAAGTAAAACAAGCCATGTTTTACCTTATCCTATTGGTCAACAGGGTATTGATTGATCTTGTTAAGTAAATGGTTATCCAGAAAGAAAACTGAATTATTATATATAACATTTGAGAAGTTTGGTGCCGAAAGACCGTAATTGGTCCACGTGGCGGCACCACCTTCTGCACATCATTCATTTTTTAGCTTCAGTTTCAATATCGTAACGAACACCCTGATTTTACCTACCGTTTTCTTTTGTTTTACAACTGTAACAAAAACCATTGGTTCACGTAGCAGCACCAGCTTGTGACGCGTCATACAATATTTTGATTATTTTTAGTTATTTTTTGGCAAGTATCGTAACGAACGTAACCGAAACCGACCCAGTTTATGTCTACTCGACGTCGTAACGCCTGGGTACCAACCTATGTTTTTTTTTATTTTTAGTTCCTGTATCGTAACGAACGTAACGAGAATCGACCTACCTCGCGTCGAATACACTTTAATGTACCCACCGCGATCATAACGAACTTATACCAACTAAATACATGTTAATGTACCGCCGCATCACGGCGGCTAGATACCTAGTTATAGATAGAACCAAACAAAACCACGCTTATTAATCAACTCTCTTTGAGCTCAAGAATAAGAATAAAAATTATATTATTTTAACTAAAGAATGAAAAGATGTCTTTGTATTACTATTTAACACTTAACTATTGATTCATGTGAAAAACAAAAATGTTCAAGAACAATCGACATTTTTTTTCTCTTTTACAATTGCTCTTTCAATAATTGGACAAGTTTCTGTTGGAAATTGGAATTGTTTAGACAGAAAAAAGTGGTAAAATTTCGTTTATACAATTTATGCTGTATTCATATATTATATTGGGCCAAAAGTTATAATCCATTGGCATCCATTATTTGTAATACTGGGCCAATCTAACCAAAACAGTATATTGTGTGAAAAATGATTCACATGAGTGGTGCAGGACAAGGTCCTTTTTTAGTTATAAAGCATTCATGTTTTTTTAACCACATATTTTTGTTGCTTATATTTGGTTTGGCTGCTTTGTTTTTAACATTTAGTTGATGTGAATCAAAGGTGTTTTGGATTGCTTATTTAAAAACTAGGGGTGTCAACTGTGTTGAATTGGCAGGTTAACGGGTAATGGGTTTTGGGTTGGCGGGTTAAATTGTTGAGATTCTTCAACCATAACCCAACTCATATATTTATTCGTGTCGTGTCGACCCATTTAAATTCGTGTCGTGTCCAGGTTGTATTTCGGGTCAACCCATTTTACGTCCATATATGAATATGAGTAATACATATTGACTTAGTAATAAATTAAATATTTAATTACTCTTATTCTTATAAAACTTGTTAATAGTTTGTGATAGATCTAATTATTTTTGTGTATTCATCACTCATTCCCAATTAACAAACCTAGGTTCACATTTTAGCTATAGATAAGATAAGAACAAGCAGATAAAAATAACCAGAGAATGAGCGGTTAGAACTAATATAATAAAAATGTTGGAAGTAAAAATTAGATAAAAGTAGTTTAAAAAGAAATTCGTTTTACTTTTAAAAGTTAATTGATATATGAAAAATTAAAATCAAAGTATTTAACTTCAAAATGTAAAACTTCTTCTCTAAAATCAAAATATTAACTTCTCTAAAATTCTTAAACGGGTTAACAGGTCAACCCACTTTTTAGTGTATCAGGTTTGGGTTGCCTCGTTTTTTAAACTTGTTGGGTTCGGGTTGACCTGTTTAAGAAAACGGGTCGTATCAGCAAACCCAAAACCTATATTTTTTCATGTCGGGTCCGGGTCGGGTTTCGTGTCGTGTCATGAATTGACACCCCTATTAAAAACAACTTTTAAAGTCTTCGAAATCATGAGGAATCTTTTTTTTATTGCAAATTGTATAGAAAACCGGAAAAGAACTCGTAACAAGAAGCAAGAGCCCAACAATACGAGAGGAAATGGAAATAAAAAAATAAACACTAAGGAATCTATAATTGAAGAAACATGGATTTACTCTCATTAATGGATCCTAAATCCGATGAGTCAACATGATAGGATACCGTTAACTGCCAACATGATATGAACTCAATTCCCAAAGTCCAATAACGTGAACCTGCAAAACAGACACCGTGAGCTCGTTACGGGAAGGACAAGAGGGGGGTCTTCTCGTAACCACCCTCCGGCGTGAGAGTAAGTACCGTTCTGTAGAAGATAAAGTACTTAAGTAAATTGAGAGAGTATAGTGGAAGTGAATGAATACCTCATGATGATTGAGAGGGTATTTATAGCCGAAGGGTGTGGGAAGGTGATTGGGCTAGCTGTCTCTATAGAAGATGCTCTCGTAACCACCTGGACACGTGTCCTCATATGACAGGTTCAGTTATACGTTGCATATGCATGTAAAACCACCTGGAAACGCGTCATTCTGAGATTGGTTGATAGGTAACACTGGCCATGTGCAAGGTTATAACGGCCTTGCCAGGTGTCACTAGTAGGTTGGCCGAGAGATCACGTATTGCCCAAGAAAGCATCTTGATAAATCTTCTAGAAGGTAATTAGTTATTGACAGCTGTCCGAAGCATTACCTTGTGGCCATTTACGCGGAAGGATATTCCTTCTTGTGGATGACTTCTGAGGGTGCCATGAGGGTGTTTCTTCCTCGGATGATTATGCGGATGATTCGTATACCCCACGGGTAACTTGTGATGGGTCCTTGGTTGGCCCGCGGGTACTATTTAAGGGTATTTGGGTCTTTTCTGTACCCTACCTCTGTAATAATCATTGGTACTCTTAATAATCTAAGGTTACAAATGTCGATTGTCTGAAGGGAAATTCCTCAAACAAGCATGACAAATCCAAATATGCGACTATCAAATACTTGTATGCAAATATGTCGTAAATATGAAAATATGAGTAATAAATTTTCGTAAATATGTTGTAAATGAACCGGCCATCAAGAGGCAATCTAAAGCAAGTGCATACACACAAAGCAACAAATCTAAAAATTTTCACAAGAAAATGTAAAAAGTTACAATAATATAAATAAGTTGGGTTAGTGATTAAAACGGGTCGGATACCAAGTTGTCAAATATGTGTGTTTAAACAGCTCTTATCGTGTATTATCGTATATACCAGGTAGTAACAGGTTCGTGTTCGTGTTTGTGATACATGTACACGATAAGTTTTCGTGTCGTGTACAGATATACACATTTCGTGTCTTATCGTGTACGCGCGTATACACGATATGCCAGCCGTTGTTA
Source organism: Bidens hawaiensis (assembly GCF_021521415.1). Taxonomy (NCBI): domain Eukaryota; kingdom Viridiplantae; phylum Streptophyta; class Magnoliopsida; order Asterales; family Asteraceae; genus Bidens; species Bidens hawaiensis. The sequence goes on along the minus strand of NW_027493151.1, from coordinate 374,415 downwards.
ATTGGACTTAAAACTTTATATCATTTGATTTGAGTTTTATAACGTTGGAAATGGATTGTGATTACTCTTCGGCCTAGAAGGTGAAGGGCCCAACTTTAGCTTTTAGGAAATCTGTTTTCGTGTTTTACGTTTTAGGACCAACATATGTGTTTTTTTCACATATGCCACTTCTTGCTACGTCATAACTAACTTAATATTTTAGTGCAACCCTGACAAAAATGAAATGTAAATGACTCGAGTCGTTCGTAAGTTCGTTGAATGGGCCGGGCCGGGCTAGTCACGGTTTCCTTGGTCCTTTCTGAATTCGGAACGGATCAGAAACCAGAAAAAACACTGAACTTCCAAACTGATACCCCGAATCATATAAAAATAATTCGGTTCGTCCGGCCTAGAAATGCATTATCCTACTCATTATAATGCACGATATCTCCCTCACATGTCACAATGAAAAAGTTCAAAATATTCCTTTGATTCAATAAAACTAGCAACCTGTCTTCGCTGCCCATTACATGTTCATTATAAAATATTAACCGGAAAACGTGTTTAAATCAAAGCTTACCAAGAATTAAAGTTGTTACAATATAATTACTAGCAATGATAGCTTTTCATGCCTATTTTTATTTTGGAATATCTTTTCAATAGAAAAGTGATTAAAAGATAATTCTTCTTAATTTACATTATTATTACTGTCTTTAATTATCACACATATATGTACAATACGTTTTTAAAGAATAAAAAATTAAGGTCAAGCTAATCCAACCTGGATCGTTTGTATGAGTGCTAATAAGCCAGTTTAAAGCATAACTTTTTGACATGTTATACTAACATGTCTAACCTATTCATTTGACCACCTCTAATTATTATTGTGTGTATGAATTTGGGCACTAACTTATCATTTTGGTAATTCTCTTAAGTATTAGTTCTAAGGAACTTTTTAACGTTTGTAATTAGATGATTATTATATGAATTGAACAACCCTATGTCAGATTTGTATAAGATAATACTGTGCAGCGGGTTCGTAATACGTGGGAAATTTGGATGGTATCGGTTCATTTCATTAACGTGATATGGTATGTGAGAATGTACGATACTGATATTCAGTAAAAATAGCAACCGAAAGAGAAAATTAAATCTTCAGACGCTATAACACTCGGAACAAAACCAAAAAAAAAAAGTTCTAGTACGACCAAAACGATATGTAGATGTGTTCGGTTTATTGCACCGGTGGAAAAAATGGGTTAATTAAAACGACTGGTATTTGAAATGTTTATTTGATTATCAGTGAGTAACATATTTTATATGTTTTTAATAATAAACAAAAAATTTAATACTTATTAACTTCCAAAGTCTTTAATAAATTACACTTAAAGGTTTTTATTATTACATAAATTACTGACAGAATTACAAATTTTGTCATTTAAAAAAAGTTAAATTACGGTTCATGTCCTTTTTTTAGTTTCATTACAGGCTGTGTACTTTAATCATTTTTTTCCTACACGCTATGTCCTTTACGCTCATTGGGTTAGAAAACTCAGTTAAATACCTTCACGTGTGGCGCATGTGAGGGCATTTTTGTCTTTTCGTCTGTACCTGCAAACAAAACCCCTTGAAGTCAAACAAAACCCAACCCACCCCCGTCTCCCCCTTCGTCCGTTCCTCCCTTCCCTGCCACCGGGTTCCCTCTCCGACAAGCCACCGCCGCCGTTTTCTCCGACGACGAAAACCATCTCCACTCCCACCATAAACCACCACCAACAATACCTAATCTTAGATCAACTCTCTCTCTCTCTCTAAAGACAACCACAGTCCAGCCGCCGTCATCACCGGAACACCGCTACGCCTCCACCATCGTTCAATCGTCATCATCACCGTCCATCGGAACAATACTACGCCTCCACCATCGTTATCCTTGCAGATTTGAAAGTCGAAATCGCAGATCGTAGATTTGAAAAATCGAAATCGCAAATTTGAATCCATGGCCGGAGTGGTTGGTGGCGGAGCTGTGACGGAGATGGAGCGTGGCTGGTGGCGGTGGTGATGGTGTTTGAGGAAATCCATGGCCGAAGTGGTTGTGGTATGGTGATGGTGGTGGCGTAGAGAGAGAAATAAGAGAGAAAGGAGTGGAAGGTAATTGGAGTTGATTGAGATCTGCAAAATGAAGAAGAAGAAGACGAAGAAGAAGAAGACGAAGAAGAAGTTGCAGGGTAGACGAAAAGATCAATATGCCCTCACATGCGCCTCACGTGAGGGTATTTAACTGAGTTTTTCTAACCCAGTTAGCGTAAATGACATAACATGTAGAAAAAAAAAGTTTAAAGTACACCGCCTGCAAGGAAACTAAAAAAAAGACACGAACCGTAATTTAGAACTTTTTAAAGGACAAAATTTGTAATTCTGTCTAAATTATTTCATAAGTACCAAAAATTCCCCTAGTAGATGTCTAACAATTAAGTGAAATGCTAATTTTGCCCTAAATAATACCAAGGTAGTATAGATTAGTGGTTATTTGATGGATTTATCTTAACCATGACCCAACTAATCTATATTGTTGGACCAATTTTGGTGTGATGGTCAGAAGTTTTACCTGAGGTTTATCTAAGAGTTTTCTTTTGTTTGACGTCACGGGTTAGAATGTCACTCATGTGTCATATTTCTGGGTTTAAGCATGAGTGAAGCACCATTGGATGTATTAGGTTTCACAACAATGAACGCTCCTAAGAATTTTTGAACTTCTAAGGGTTTAGCCAATGTTCGTCGTTTAAATATAAAGTTGGATTAATTTCTTGTATATTTTAGATAATAGAATGATTCAACGCCTCCAACTTCGAGTTGTCGATTATGATGTACAATAATGTATAATATAAAAATTATTATGACACGATATTGTTTTAAATATAAATATATAATATATAATATAGTGGAGATATAAAAATCTAAAAAGGTGATCTTTCTAAATGGTATGTGATGTGATGGTAAGGAATCCCCACCTGGTCGTTTGAGCTTTGAAAACATGAAACAAATCTTGTTGTCTTTTCAAACTTTAAAAGTGATTGGTTTAGTGAAAGTGGTAAAGCAAATATGTTTGTATCAATCACTTTTTGGGTTGGCTTACCACCACACAAAAATATGTGAATTTTACAACTCAATCTCTCTATTACGTATGCATGTGAGTTGATGTGAAGATGTGTGACTTGACCCGGGGCCAGATAAAGACGAAGGGTCACTTAGGAGGTGGGCCCTTAAGAAGCTTGTAGTTCATATCTCGGTTAAAATCGGCTTAGTTTAGTTTAAACCTTAATTATGTCTGTTGCTTCTAACCGACTGTTGTTACGCCGAGAATAGTGAACAGCTGTTCTGGCCAAACAAAATAGTATGATCAAGTCCCAATCGATAATTAAAACGAATTAAACAACTACCTCTTATTTACATTAACAAGAAAATATGACTCAAAACTGATTACAGTCTCAAACCATAATTCGGTTTATCTCTTAACGAACGGTGGGGTTTATCTGTTTATAATGTTAACTCTAACTTAATTAACAAAAACCCTAATAACCCTGACTTGGCCATTAAGTAACTCATTAATAACCCCTTTTAATTCTTGGGTTGGGCCATATTATCGGGCCAACCAACAATCAAGCCAACATACGATGGCAGTGTAGAAGCAATACCGAAAGCGGCGTCGCAAAATAGGTTCATTGACGGCGTTGACTAGTTTTGGTGGTTGGAAACGGCGAATGCAATGAATGATGATGACATAACCGAAACACAAACACACATGTACCAATACGCACACGAACAAGATTTGAATATAAGAAAGCTAAGACCACAAAGATTTTCACATGGTTTGGTTGGCATAACTTAAATTCATGGGCTGCAACTAGCGTATATTATTATTGAAGTGATGATCAGCGGCAGATCTAGGATTTTTTTTCAGTGGGTTCACTGTTTGGGTCGGCTGACGGTTCGAGTCAGTTTGAAGGTTCGGGTCGTTTCGATGGTTCGCCCCGGTTAGGTTTATCACATAATAAATATACGTTGCAGTAACAAAAAAACAAACATAATCAGTTTCTCTATTAATAATAGTCAAACTTAACAAACATGTTCACGCAAATAAACTTACAAAGTGATTAGACGTTAACAAATGTGAAAAAAAAACATTTAACAATGTCAATATATAAAGCATGATCATGGACTTATGCTTAAATTGAATTGGCTTACACAAACACCTCCTTGGCCTTGACTGGCGGCCCGATTCATTATGTAGACATGGATCCCTTAAAATAAATATTTAATTTTTCATCAAACTACATAGAGATAATCAATAAAAATTCCTAACTGTCAAGCAAGCAATGGATATTCTAAAACTAAGGCTACAAAACTTACAAATATGCAGATTATAAACTATAACCATGTTGTAAATGGTGTGCAGAAAGAGGTTTAACTTGTTCAAATACAAATCTGTATGCTACACGCTTGATGGTAGCATCATTGACTGCATCGATCAAGAATGAAAATTATATGAGAATTTTACAATATATGACAATTTATACACTAACATTATTTGTGACTATGTGATCAGACCATTTTGTCCCCAAGAAACTAATAGAGGAGACCAGGGGTTCGGAAATTTCCTCCATAATTTTCCTTCTTTTTATTGTATCAGAAATGGCCTACAAGCATATAAACATAAACAAACTGGAGTACTGGACTAACGCACAAGTAAAACATGAAGTAAAAACAATCACCCACTAACCTAATTAATGCATAGGAACTAATCAGTTAATTAAAATAAAAATAAAAACCGGCTTAAAGAGGGAATCGATCTTGGGTTCTTTCATTTAGAAGGCTCACTGTTTACCACCAGACCACTATTCTAATTAGTGTATGCGTTCACTCACAATTTACATATGGGTTCACTCTCATCTTTTATATGGACATTCTATATAAAATCTGAAACCCAGTGGGTTCCCGTGAACCCGCACCCATGCACCTAGATCCGCCCCTGGTGATGATAAGTTACAAGTGAATATGTGTGTATTTATAGAACAAGAATTAGGGTTAAAGTCTATGATTTCTTCCGAATTAAGCGATTTGGTAATACGGCAAGCTCCATGCACGCTTCATGGGAGCTAAACATCCAAATTCTAGCACTTATATGAAGTCTAAACATCCAAATGATAGCAGTGCCTCCCATTGTGAAGACATAACCAAATGTGCTTTTATAACACTTTTTGCATCTCTCAAGTCAATATTTGTGTATCCTTTTAATTAGAACAGCTTATGTGACTGAAACACAATACTACTTTTAAAGTTCCTTTCAAATATCTAAGTAGGCAGTTGACTACATTCTATTGTTCTCTCCCTGAACTGGACATGAACTGTAGGGCTAATATTCTATATTAGTATTATGATTATGTATGTCTTTATATTTGCTAATGTTTGATGTATTACGTACCTCAGTACGTTTATTTTGTATGGTAAAAACCCAATGAGCAAGCCCACTTGGGCCCATGTAATGACCTAGATATGAAGTATATATACTAATTTATACTCCATATTCTAGTTAACTCTCCAAGGAAATAAATCAACTTCTTACAAAACCTCTCACTTTCTCTCTTTCTTACTTTTGTGTTTGAAGACTAAGATCCGAGATCCGAGTGTTGTTAGTGATTTCCGCTAACTAACAACACGGATTGATCCATTGTTAGATCCATTTAAAGAGGACCTACAAATGAACGTTATGTGGGGTCATTGTCTTGATATATTTTGTCTTCTAATGTTGACCAACATATGTGAGAACATGTTCCAATCACTTCTCAATTCTCCATACAATATAACTCAAGTATTTCACTAATTTGGTTAAACATACTTTATAAATTTGAACCAAAGTTTCAACCCATTCACATTTGAGTTTGGCTTGCCCTTTTGGTAGATATGATTGCCTAATGCATGAAGGATTATGAAAGACTTACCAAGAGTAGAATAACTGAATAAGTCTTTCAAATATATGATAATATTTTTAAATATATATTTTCATAAACTTATCCTAAGTTTTAAAAATTAACAGCCTATCATAACAAAATTGTTAACTTGTCTTCAATGAATTTCTTGTAATTTCTTCATCTTCAAGTTGATGTAGAAATCTTGATTTAACCTTTGGTAGGCATAAACTTGATAATTTTAATCTTGAATGTGTGTAATCTTGATTAAGTTATAATATTGCTTAATTGTGCATAATGATGATCAATCAAGTGTTAAGGGACATGTATGTGACATAAAATTATCAGTTATAAACTAGAACTATTTTATGTCACACTATTTTATTTAAGTCATTATCAAAACATTAAGGTTGATTAAAGTTTAAACTATTGTTTTTACGAGAATTACTTTTCTGATTTTCATGTAACCCAAGCTCTCTGACCCATAACTAACAAATGTGCACTTCTTTGACCTTTGATCTAACTTGTCACCGTCAGCATCCTTATTTGAGTATAAGTATTACAACCACATAAATTAAATGTCTGAGACTTGCCTCTCAACATAGCCATTCTTCTTCTACCATTTTTAAACCTAATGGAACTAAAGGCCCTCGATTTATCATATAAGATGCAGTGTTACTGCATATGAGCTAAAAGTGTTTGGGAGCCTAGCCACTCCATTTTGCGTAGGAGTTTCTGGAACAATATTTATCATCTTGATTCCATGCCAACACAATTGCCTAGGAATTTAGTGTTTGTGTAATTGCCTCAATTGTCAAACTTTTGGTATTTTATCTTCAAATCAGTTTCAGTTTAAACAATAGTGTTCCATTCTTAAAGGCAATAAAAACACGAGATATTTTTAAAAATTTTAACCCATACCTTTCGTTTCGAATCATCAATAAACGTGAGGTAGTATTTGATCCTCTAAGCAATGAGATTGGTGTTGGTCCATAAAACATCAATATAGACTAGTTCTAGCTTCGCGACTTGGTCTCCTCCCAGTTTTAGGTACATCAACCATGTACAACGTACCTCTTTTCATAACACGATCGATGAAGAGATTTCCCATGACTAGCTTCCATTGTCCACTACCAAATGTTACATCATATCCTTGGTTATCACTTCCAACTAATATTAGCATTCTTTTTCGACATGGAATGACACTAACATTCTTTAATGTCTAAATGGTTCCCAAGGAAGTCTTAAGCTCAATATCCCCCCTTTGGCAGCAGCAGCAACAACAAAATGAATGAGTCTTAACTGTGATACCACTTGTTAGGGTATTATGGTTGTCACAAAACAAAGAAAACAAAACCAGAAACGACCTACTGTGGTTAACCAATTGTTGTTGACCCGAGAGCCAATTTTTGACCCATTAGCTAAACTAGTTTGGCCCACATATGGTTCTTGATTTTCATAGAGATCGAAAAACCTTCATATTTATTTAAATGATAGTTTTTATTTAATTTATTAAAATAAATATTGATTTAGTTTAGACCTTTTTATGAGCGGAGCTCGAACTCAATATTTCGCTCTTTGGAAAAAAATGAGTCAAATTGAGCTGACTTGTTTCCTACCCGGGTATAGTTGGACCTAAAAGCGTTTTGATCCATTAGGTAAACTGACTCAATTCTTTACTTTTGCATGCTTAAATCTAATGTGGTTATTCAAAACATGAAACAAATAAACACATGATCAAAGCATCAATTTGAACTTTATGCTTTGACATGCTATGGATGGTTTTCCTACACGTACTCTAGAATAATCAAATTATTTTCGTTGCAACTACAAAAAAACAAAGTGCATTTTCTGATTTTGATTGAAGCAAAATGGTCAATGCATTGAATTTTAAAGGGTCATGTTCCATTTGTTGGCCACCTTTCAACTCAAATTCTTAGTGAATGCTAAATCCTTAAAAAAGCAATGGCTACTAACCTAGATTCATTTAGATGATACCATGACTACCACTATTATAGGTTCCTCCACATGTTAAAAATGGCATGCTTTTTTATTCCTTTCCATTATCCTAATCCTATTTTTTATGTATTTTCTTAGCAACTTCTATTTATAGCTTTATCCCAAAATATTCATAATTATAATTATTATATTTCAAATAATCGTGCTCAAACGTTAAAACAAATTTACTTCATCTTAGTCGCGCTCCTAGTGACTGTTCCAACTTCCAAGTCGAGCCCATGCTTATTTTCAGTTTTCTCTACTTCATGCATCTTTGTTCTAGTGTTAGGCTATGTGGTATAATCAAAGGTAGGAGAGAATGGTCATGTGTGGCATGTGATTAATGAGAACAGTGGGAATGGAAGGAACATCACGTCCCTCCATTCCATTGATCTATTCCATGCATGGAGTGGTGAGAATGATCCCGACCATTGTTTTTGTAAAATCGGAATAAAAAAACATGAAATTAGTAACGAATGATGTTATTCAAGTGTTATAGATATTTTATTTCATATGCAGTGCATTTCATATATAAGATCAAGTGAACTACATATTCATCAAATATTCGAAGTTTAAACATGAATGAATATTGTAAATTGTAATATGACTTATAGTTATATAAATTACAAAATTAGGTATTATGAGTTAATATTTTAGTTGTTAACTTCTTGATATCTAATAATTAAATAAATTAAAATTACAATTCTAGAACTTTTATGTTTTATTTTATTATAAATTAAACTAACTAAAATCTGATCATAATTTATATCCAAATCTTATGAGTGGCTAACTAGTGGCCTGTTAGTTATCAAAATTGCCGTTATAATTGCCGTTATAAAAAAAACCTATAATTTCAACTTCCCAGAAGACATATATAGAATTTACTGAATTTGTATTTTATATTAGATTTAACCTTTTAAAATCAAAGACTAATTAATGGCGTTATGTGATGATAAAAAATGGTTTGAATTAGTACGAATAATATCAAAACGACAATCTTATACAAACATCGCACTTGGTCAATCATTTTATTCTAAAATATTAAAAGTTAAAAGATTCTATTTTTTTTAAATACTCGCTAAAGGATTATTATTATTTTTTGAACAGCCAATACAAAAGGATTTAAAGCATATATCTTTCCCACATGTCAAAATCCATTCTGGGTATAATAAATGTTTAAATTAATAAAAGTAGTTTATTTCGTTAAATGAGTTATACATGTGTGCTTGTTATAATTAGACTATAGGTTAGTTTAAGCTTTAAAGGTTTAATATATGTGTATTGAATTTGGTAATCATCTTTCATACTTGGACTTAAGGAGCCAATATTGTCTAGTGAGAGAAGAGAAAGTTAGGGTATGTTTGGCCTGCGACAAATGAATGGACGACGCAATGAAATGGATAAGAGACTAGAATGATCGAGTGAATGAAATGGATTATTATATTCCATTGTTATGTTTGGTTAATCTATGAGAATAGAATAAATCATGTTGATCAGTGAGCATGAAAAGACGCAAGAATGAAATACAAATGACTAAAACACCCGTGTCTCAAAATAAAATTTACCAAAATAAAAAATGGCAATGGTGACCGTGCGAGTGGCGAGGACGGCGGCAATGTATGTATAATGTGTTTACAATGTATTAGACATGTAAGGGAATGTCTATAAGCGAAATTTGGAGGTTAAAATAACCTAAATGGCACCAAATAACTAACACGAGCAAACACTGTTTCACAACCATGGGTATGCTTTAAATTTTAAGTGGTTTTATGTGAACATAATATTGAAACAACTGAGACCTATTTTTTGCATAAATAAAGTTTTAAACGAGTTTGTCGTGTACACATTGTAAATTTGCAGTAGTGACAAAATTAGGATTGGTCGCTACTGAGGCAAAAAAAAAAGAAGAAAAAAGAAAAAAGCCATAACAAGAAAAAGAAAAGGATAACAAGAAAAAGCCATAACATCATGAAACAATTTTCCAAGGCCAAAGAAAGGGAGCCAAAGATACAAAAAGTAATTGGAAGATAATAATCAATTTCAAAACTTGAGCCTCTGATTAAAAAAAATTCTATACATAATAATAATCAATTTCAAAAATATGTTTATACATAAAAGGAAAAATTTCATAAAAAAGATAAATTAGTTTTTAAACTCATTAATATAAGATTAAAATGCTCATTTAGTTTAGAAAATTAGAAATTCATTCGTAATACTGTATAATTTTGTGTAGTGGAGATAATATAGGGTGTCATGGGATGCCACATCATCGTTTAAGCCCTCGAATCCAATTATGGAGGCATCGAAGACCCATTTGCCAAAGCTTAATCGAGATAAAGATTGTAAGTGTATAAGGCCAACTTGAACTCAATTAATCAAACATTTTATGTATATTTTTAATCTTTTTTATTTGCTTTTAGCCATAACCATTACACAATATGAAGGTTTAGTTAAAGACTCACACCTACCCAATAGTAATATGACAAAGAGGTATGGTAAAAACCTTTAAACACATGCTAACATGTAAGAGGACTAGAAAATAAATAGTTGTGATTTTTCAAATAATATTTTCTCTCTCACCAATCCATTTTTCATTTATTTTCATTTTTTTCTAATATTTGAGATTTTCATTATACTTATCTTCACTCTTCTATTCCTCTTTCTCTTCTCATTATTCTTCTAATTCTTCCCCTCTGAATCACCCCTTTCCATAATAAGGTAAATTATAGAAACATACAAATTAGATTTAAAAGTTCATTGAATTAATATCAAGTCCAATAAATCAAAGATGGGGCCTTAGTCAAATTGCTTTTAACCTTTATAGCACCTTGTTTTTGTACTTGTAGTTTTTTACTTCTTAATTATTTAAAGAGTAAAAATACCACTACTTTTATGATTTTATCATTAATAAAATCAATAATTTCATTTTTGTAACAAAATTGGATACACATGATACAGTCAAATTTGGTAAATTTTGTTTCAAGCTACCAGGCTTATGTAAGCAACTTTCCGATTTCATGCATGCATACCATCATCTAAAAGTTAACAGATCAACTATATTTTGCTATGTAGTCAAAAGCGCCTTGCTATCGTTCAAGCCCTCCGGCGACCTACATGGGATATTATGGTTAGATTCTGACCAAATTATACAAATTTCTAGTAAAATTTCGCGAATTCAGGGCAAACTACTCTAAAACATACGAAAATAGCATGAAACTAGCCTAAACGAACCTAAATCATGTTTAAAAGCCCCCAAGAAATGTATATTCATGTTATGCATCCAGCTTATCTCAATCAATCCTTTTTAAGTGCCTTACGATTAGGCCCAAGGCTCAACCTTTGCGCCTTGAGTGCGCCTTATGCTTTTGATAAATCATTGAGTGCGCCTTGCGCTTTTCATAAATGCAATGTGTGTTTGATGATGGTTATTGTTGCTACAACAAAGATAAGACCAATGATAGTGAATGGACTGGTTAGGCTAACAGGCTTCAAGGGTTCAGGTTAACCTAACGCAGGTCGTGGTGTCCCTCTATGTTTGCAAAACGTAGAAGGAGGTTCACTAGTTAGTTGTTTGTTGTTATAGCTCACCGAAGATCAAGAACCGTGATGTTTGGAATCGGTTTTAAGGATGATGTTTTTGGTGAAGCTATGAAGTTATTGAAGTAAGAAAGAAATAAGCTAAGAGCATATTTCTCAAGGAAGAAGAGAAGATAAGGGAGAGTATGTTATCTGCCCAAATCTGTTGTGTTCTTGTTTATGACTAAGTCTTTATATAGGAGAGGAGACTTAAGCCTTTCGTCCAATTGTAACTAAACTAGTTCCCCTTCAGTTTGCCTAGAGAGTTGACCTTTGTGGGCGTGAAGGTTTGGACCGCTGGTCCATAACTAAAATAATAATACTTTATATGAGTATGTCCTTTGGTCAGAGGGGAAAAGGACGTGAACAGTGATTTGACATCGTACTATAGCACGTGGGTACTTGTTTACATAAGTTTAGGCGGGAAATGAAGCTTTTAACCTTCTAACCTTTTTAGCGTTAATATGTCCCAGCCATTTTATTATTTCCTTGGGCTACCCCCGTTATCAGCCCCCCAAGTCAGAGGTGTTTGAAGAGTAGGCTCAAGGGCTTCTGACTTTTTCACATATTTTGTTTATTGCTTAAAGGCTTCAAGGCTTGTAGGCTTCGAGACTTTGTTCAGTTTTGGTTGTTTTTTGAATTATTGATGTGACAGTTGATGTGATTGTAACTGTCAGATTGCGGTTTCCCAAAACTGCTTTTCATTAATAGTTATCAATGGGATAACTATTCACTTTCTTCCAGATTTCTTTAAAAATTTCCACCATAAACATATTCAAGTTTCTTTCAATCCACTACCAGGTTAGTTTCGATCCTTCATTTTTCTTCAAAATTATGGTTGCCAAAAAGGATCTTTCGATAAGTTTTTCCCGATTAACCCAAGAAGAGGTTGAATCGTTTTGCATTGAGTGGAGGATAGGGTTAAAGTATAAGCCGATTGCTCCGCCGGTCGACTCTTCAATCGATCGTTGTCCGGCGGGTTTTATTGCTCTATATTGCCGTCATTTCGAATTTTCTAATCTCCGACACCCTTTTTCGGTTTTTGTTCTCAATGTTTTGGAGTATTACCGTATATCATTCGGTCAAATCCATCCTTTAGGGCTTGCTAGGGTTTTGCATTTTGAGGTTTTGTGTAGAGCCCTAGGTTATGATCATTCATTGTTGAGTTTTCGCCGTTTCTTTCGCCTAGCGAAGAATGGTGATTGGTACACGTTTGAACATACTAAGGTCGATGTGTGTTTGGTTTCCTCGGCGGTTACAACCCTTGGTTCTTGGAAGGACCGCTTTTTCTTTGTTTCCGATTCAATCCTTCCCTTTAAACCCGTTTGGAGACAACCCGAGGCTGTTCTTAATGAACCAGAGCCGGCCGAATCCGAGTTAAATGAGGCTTTTTTGAAATCGATTAGGAAGTGTCCGTCACGTCTTCGCCCTTTTCCTGAACATCTTCTTGTTTTGTTAGGAATTAGCAAACTTTGGGATACGCCTAATCGGGATCCCGTGCTTATGAGGGATAATAAGGGTATGCATTTGTTTATCCCGCTTTTGCTTTATCTTGTTAATGTGTTTGTTAATGGATTCCTTTTGTATTTGCAGTCATGTCGGCTTTGGACTTTTTAAAGAGCGATGATACTTCTGACGTTAATTTTACTGATGTTGCGGTCGTTGTTGGGGAAGATTCGGTTGTTCGAGGGAAGGAGGGTCATTTTGAGAGTGGTGATTATGTGGGAGTGCTAGACGTTAAAGGGTTCACCAAAACTACTGTTCCAAAGTCTTCCACTCGTCGTTCCACACGACGTTTGCTGAAGTCTGTTGGCACCTCATCTTCTCATGAACCCGTTGAGGTTAGTGATGACATTCAGGTTTCTGAAGACCAAGGTCCAACTATGGAGGTTGAGAAGGAGCAGGTGTTGGTGGTTTCCAAGAAGAAGAAGTCGGCTGGGAAGAAAGCCATGATGTCTGTGGTTCAAGGGTTGGATGGTGATTCGATTTATGTGCCAGAGTGGGTGTCAAGGTTGGGGATAATTTCAAGGATCCCGAAGTTTGTGCTGATGCGTTAGCCCATTTTGCTCTTCCGGGAGTTCGTGATACTATCTCCAATATGGAGGGTGATTCCTTGTTATCCAGGTTGATCTTGAATTCTTGTAACGTTTCTGCCTTTTTGGCAGAAGGTGTTACTCGCTTTCGAAAAGGGATGGAGGAGTATGAAGGATTTATGAAGACGAAGGAAAAGATGAAGGCCTCTATGACGGCCATGAAGAAGGAGGTTGAAGGTTTTTCAGAGAAGGAGAAAACGTATGTGAAGAGGATTGACGAGTTATCTCGTGGCCATGAGATTGAGATGGCAAGGTTGAAGAAAGCCATGGAGGCTGACAGGGCCAAGTTGGATGCTGACCAGGAAGCCTTTGAGGTGTAGAGAAAGGCCTTTGAGATGGAGAAGGAAGGCTTGAAGGCTTTAGTCACCCAGACTTCTGACGACAACAAGTGGCTGATTGAGCACGGGTTTCAACAGGTTGTGACTTATTTGCTTCATTCTAGCGAATTCAACTCGGTACTTGGCGATGTGTATACGAAGATGATGGCTCATGGTAAGCATTTGGGCTTCGTTGCTGGTTGTAGTTATCACGAGTCTGGCCAATCTGTAGAGAAGTCACCCCTGTACAACCGTGAAGCTTACCAGCTCTTTATGGATTCAGTTTGTGCGATGGAAAGGCTCACTTACCCTTATGTGGGTGAAGTGTCATCATGCTTTGGTAAGCCTCTTTCTGTGTTGCAGGGTTTGAAGCCAGCCGGCCTTGATGAGAAAGTTGTTAAAGAGGTGCTCGAGTCCTTGTCGAAGAAATGCTCCCGCTCTGGTGACAGTGAAGAAACTTTATCCGGGGGCAGCGACGGATCTCATGTTGCAAGCCTCGAAGGCTCGGCTGTTGCTGATGTTGGCCCGCAAATCAAGAAGTCCAAGAAGGCTAAGGGTGGTAAGGCTAGTACCTCAAAGCCTGTTCCTGATGTTTAAACACTTTATTCGTAGCTTTCTTAGCACTTTAAAACAATGTTATGTAATCTTTAAACAATGTAGGTTTGGCATAGAACTCTTAAAGTTTCTGCCTTGTGGTTGTGTTTGGCCTTTTTGGCCCTTTGAACATTTTCTTGGGAATCCTTGTGATTTCCTTGTTTAGCCTTAATTGGATTATTATGTAAGAATGCTTGTTTAGCTATGGCCTTGGAATGGCCTTGTTTATGAACCATGATGTTCTATGTATTTGTGTGTTTGTTGCTTGTCTTGTTAGTTTGATGTGATTTTAGCTAACATTCCTTAAGAAGTTTTAGTGCTGCAGTCACTTTAGCTTCAAGGCTTCATTAGGTAAAAAGCATATGTTGGCTATCCTTTATATCACTACTTAGTGTATGTTTTTCGTTTTCGTAAACTTTTTGAAGTTTAAGGAACGAATTGGTGTAGGCTGTTCAGACCTGTCTATGAGACAAGTTTTAGTTGAAAAAATTTTCTAACTCTCATGGAGTTGAATTGATATAGGTGCACACCCCTTATATAGGTCCATTTAACCCTTGAACCTATTGAGCGATGAGGCCTGGGAGCTCATCCCCTTACATGGCCCTTGCCATGTAGTTTCTTGCTAGGTTCTCAACCTGATTATAGGATAATAAAGACAAGTTATGACAAAAAGTTTATCATTCATTCAAGGGGCTGTTGTTCACAAAAAGGAGAATTATACATATCTTGAAATACATATTTAGATTTTGACTAGGCATGGAACCTTTTAAGGGTTTTGCCGTTCCAGTGTCTTGGAAGCCTTTTGCCTTCTACGTCAGCCAGCTTGTAGGATCCACCCTTGTGGGCTTCGAGGATTGTGTATGGTCCTTCCCACTTTGGGCCAAGTTTTCCTTGATTTTCTTTCTTGCTGGCCTCGTTGTTTCGGAGTACAAGGTCTCCAGGCTTGAAACGTTTATGCTTCACTCTAGCATTGTAACAAGCTTCCATTTTTGCTTGTATTTAGCCTCTTGAATTGTGTCTTGATCACGAATTTCTTCAAGGAGTTTCAAATTCAACATGGTCTCATTGTTGTTTGATTCGAGGTCCATGTTGAGTGTTCTTTGAGTCACAACTCCGACTTCGGCTGGGATTACAACTTCTGATCCGAACACTAGGCTGTAAGGCGTTCGTTTGTGGCTTGTCTTCTTGATTGTTCTTATTGCCCATAGAACGTTTGGGAGTTCTTCAAGCCAATTGTTGTTGTGCCTTCCCAACCTTGTTTTGATTCCTTCAACGATGGTTCTGTTTGTTCTTTCAACTTGGCCGTTGGATTGTGGGTATGCGACTGAGCTGAACACTTGAGTGATTCTGAATTCTTTGCACCATGTGCTAAAAGGCTTCTCAGCAAATTGTTTCCCATTATCCATGACCATCACTCCTGGCAGCCCATAACGGCAAATGATGGTTTCCCATACGAATTCATTGACTTGTTTTCCCGTTATTTTTGCAAGTGGTTTGACTTCAAACCACTTGGTGAAGTATTCCACGGCTACTAACAAAAAATTTACCCCACCCTTGGCTGGTGGGAATGGACCGACAATATCCATTCCCCATTTGTGAAAGGGCCAAGCTGAGGAGATGGGGACTAGATCGTGTTTAGGGCTTTTGGGAACCGGTTCATGAATTTGACAAGCTTCGCATTTCTTGAGTTGTTCCGTTGCTTCTCGGTGCATGGTGGGCCAGAAGTATCCGAGGTTCATCAATTTTGCAACCACCGTTCTTGGCCCAAAATGAGCTCCACATATCCCCCCGTGAACCTCTTTGATCAGATATTGACTTTGTTTAGGGCCTACACATCTCAGTAGTGGTGCAAGGTAGCCCTTTTTATAAAGCGTTTCTCCTTGCAACACATACTGTCTGGATTTGATTCGCCCCCTTTCAGCCTCAGTCTGGTCCAAAGGTAACTCACCATTTTTGAGGAACCTTTCTATGGGAGTCATCCAATTGGGACATTCTTCAGTGATTACATCTTGAACTTCCAATTCTTGAGTTGAAGGAGTTTTCAGCACTTCCACCATTACTTTCTTGGTGAGGTATGCAAAAGTGAGGGATCCTAGTTTGCTTAGGGCATCGGCTCTCTTGTTTTGTGATCTTGGGACTTGTTTGATGGTGCATTCTTGAAACGTGGTCATCAACCCTTTTGCCTTTTCACGGTACTTCTTCATGTTGGGCTCTTTGGCTACATAGATGTTATTGACTTGACTTGAAACAAGCAACGAGTCTGTGAAGACTTGTAGCTTTTGTATCTTCATCTCTTTGGCAATCTTCAGGCCAGCGATTAATGCTTCGTATTCAGCTTCGTTGTTGGTGGTCTGAAATTCAAGTCGAAGAGCATACGCGAATTCTAACCCTTCGGGGTTGATTAAAACGAGCCCAGCTCCTGACCCTTCGATGCTGGAAGCTCCATCGGTAAAAAGCTTCCAGGCTTCAGGGTCAGAAGGTTCAGTGGCAGTTGTGTGTATTTCAGGAATGACTTGTTTTGGGATTTATACAATGAAGTCCGCCAAGACTTGGGCTTTGATAGCTTTTCTTGGGACATAGGTGATGTTATGTTCACCTAGTTCCACAGCCCATTTGGCCAATCGGCCTGAATTTTCTGGTTTTTCAAGCACACTCTTGATGGGTTGGTCAGTGACCACTTGTATAGGGTGTGCTTGAAAGTACTTTCGAAGCCTTCTAGCCGTTTGAATTAAGGCCAGGGAAAGTTTTTCCAAAGGAGGGTATTTGACCTCTGCCAGTTTTAGTGTTTTACTAAAGAAATAAACGGGTACCTGAACTTTGTCTCGTTAGATGGTTAGAACCGCGCTTAATGCTTCTTCAGCAAATGAGAGATAGACAGAGATCAATTCTCCCGTTTCAGGGGCTGCAATAGCTGGGAATGAAGCCAAGTGTTGCTTCATTTGATTGAAGGCTTCCTCCGCTTCTTCCGTCCACCTGAAATCTTTCTTATTGGTGCAACCCTTTAGTGTTTTGAAGAAAGGTAGGGATTTCTCAGCAAGCTTGGAGGTGAAACGCTTCAAGGCTGCAAGCCTTCCATTCAGACTTTCCACTTCTTTTTTACTTTGCGGGGATTTGATTTTAAGAACAGCCCTGACTTTGTTGGGATTAGCTTTTATGCTTTGTTTTCCCACAATGTGCCCCAAGAACTTGCCTTCTTCGAACCCGAATGAGCATTTTCCAGGGTTAAGCTTCATGTTGATTTTTCTTAAGTTTTGGAAGGTCTCTTGTATGTCTTCAAGCATTTGATGCTCGGTTTTGCTTTTGATTACCAGATCATCAACATAAGCTTCCAGGTTTCTGCTAATTTGGCTAGCAAATGCTTTGTCAATCAAACGTTGATAGGTTGCACCGGCATCTCGTAGGCCAAAGGGCATCTTTTGATAACAGAAAATACCATTGTCCGTGTGGAAAGCGGTTTTTTTCTCGTCTTCCACTTTCATGAGAATTTGATGGTAACCCTTGTAAGCGTCGAGAAAACACTTAAAAGGATGGCCGACTAAAGAGTCAACCTTGAGGTCCATCTCGGGTAAGGGATAGCAATTCTTTGGACATGCTTTGTTTAAGTCTTTGAAGTTGATGCACATTCTCCAAGACTTGTCAGGCTTTCGAACCATGACTGGATTAGCTACCCAAGATTGGTACCTGACCTCGCGTAGGATCCCAGCTTGTACAAGCTTTTCAACCTCTTGACATGCTTCCAAGCTTCTTTCAGGAGCTAGGCTCCGTTTCTTTTGGACAACAGGCTTGACATCGGGAGGTATTTTCAGATCATGTTCTGCAATGCTTCGAGGGATGGCTGTCATGTCTTCCGGGCACCAAGCAAAGACATCGCTGTAGTTTATCAACAGCTTTTCAAGGTGTGAAAGTGTTTCTTTGGAAAGGCTTGTGTTTACCCGTACCATTTGATCAGGGTACTTGGGGTTTATGATTAAGCCTTGCTCTTCGTCTTTGCTTTTTGAGCTTTCCCCTTCAACCGTGTGAACCTCTTGGGTAGGTTGAAGGGTTGCAATTCCCCTGTCGGTGGGAAACTTCACAGCACCTTGACTAACCGAAACAGCCATGTTGAACACACATTGCCCTGGCCTCCCTATGATCACATCATAGTTGGAAGGTGTATTGATAACCACAAAAGTGAGTGGTTTCGTTTTCTTCATCCTACCTTCACTAAAATAGACATTAAGGGTTAGTTGGCCTAAAGGCCTCAAGGGTACATCAGCGATACCTTTTATAGATGACTCGGAGGGTTGAAGCCTTGAACGTTCTTCCTTGCTCAGCCGGTTGAAGAATCTTTCATACATGATCTTTGTGGCCGCCCCTGTGTCGATGTAGGCTTTGTTTGTTTGGAGTGTTCCCACATTCGCTTCCAGTGTTAGAGGGTTTGAGAGTAAGCTACCTTGAGGCGGTGGGAAACAGATGCATTGAAGCTCCCAAGCTTCCAAGCGTTGTCGTTTATGGGGAACACCATGGTCTATATTCACCATATTCACTTCTTTGCTTTTTCTTTTAGCCATCTTGTCTTTGACCCCTTTCACCAAATGAGCCAATTCTCCAGACTTGACAGCTTCCTCAATTCTTCTCTTGAGTTGAAAGCAATCGTTTGTGTGGTGACCTTTTTCTTCGTGGAACTCACAGAACTGGGTGGAGCTTTCGTTTTTCTTGCTTTTGGGCAAGGGTCGAGGAGGTCGGAAGTTTTGTTTCACTTCTTCGGTGGCAAGGATCTCCCGAGGGGTTTTGGTTAAGGTTGTGAAGTTCACAGTCTTCTCCTTGCTTGGAGGTTTCTGGCCTTCAGGCCTTCATTGATTTGAGCTCCTGGGGTATTTGTCATAGGGATTGTAGTTTCCCTTATTTCGGTTGGGGCTGTTGCCTCGCCAACTAGGAGCTCTCTTTCTTTGCTCTTTGAAATCAACGGCCTCCTCGCCTCGGATATGAGCTTCAGCTCGTTCGAGAGCCTCTTCAAGGGTTTTAGGTAGGCACTTGTTAAAGTCCCTTGTGAGGTATTTGGAGGTGATGGCGTTCATGAAGCCTGCCACCCTCATTTTTTCGTCAGCCCCCACATACTGTAACCCTTCTTTCTTGTACCTTTCGATGAAGTCTCTAAGGCTCTCATCATCTTTTTGTTTTATCTGAAAAATGACCGTGGCGTCCTTGACGTACCTTATTTGTTGTGAGAAGTGGGCCAAGAAGCCCTTACTCAGGTCGTCGAAGCTTCCAACGCTTTGAGCAGGAAGGTCATTGAACCATATCCTGGCTGACCCAACTAACGTTTGCATGAACATCAAACAACATTCAGCATGGGACCATTTTTCAATTCTGGCCGCCCCAGTGAAGACCTGGAGGTGGTCTTCGGGATCTTCAGTCCCATCATACGTTCTTATATGGGGTGGCATCTTGATTTTTGTTTGAAAGTCATAATCGGCGATTTGTTGAGAGAAACAAGAGAGGTTACCGGGCTTGTAAGGTTTTCCAAATCTTCATCTAACCTTACAGCAAAATTATGACTTGTTGTCCCTTGGTGGGTACCCAGTGCTTGGTTGATGTGCTTGGTTGATGAGCTGGGTCCAAGGAAAGTGTGCCATCATTTGAGCCATCATCTGAGGCATCAGGTTAAAGCCTTGAAGGCTTTCATGGGTTGCTGTTGTTTGACTTGTTTCTATGGGAGTGCTCATTGCAGCACCTCGAGCCAAGGGCAAGACCGACATGGCCTGCTCCCATGTAGTGGCTGTAGGAGGAACACTTGAAGCTGGTGACTGCCATATTTGGTCGATAGTGGTCTCGTGACCAAGGGGTTGTGAAGTGAACAAAGGGAAAGCCGTTTGGGCTTGGTCTCCCATAGGTGTAGGGAGATGGGTTAAAGGGTTGACAGGTTACACTTGGACCAACTTCAAAAAGAGAAGCAACCGGTCGTGATCTGGTTAGAGGGGAAGGTGGACGTCTGAGCGACAATGAGGGCTCTGATTCGTCATAATCTAGCCTTATTCTTTTCCCCTTTTCTCTTTCTTGGCTCACGTGTTTGTTAAGAAGATGTCTTGGTTTCAAGAAATGTCTTGATACCCCTTCCATCGTCAAGTCAACACGTTCCGCGGTGTTCGTGACTCCTGCATGAGGAGAAGGAACTCCGGATCGTGAAGGGGTTGGAGTTCGAAAAGGTGAAAACTCGAGGAACAAACATCCCGTCGAAGTTCCTCCCGGAGTGGAAAAAATTGAGGTTGTCGCCGGAGTTTCTTGGCCGAAACTTGGTGTCGGTTTTCTTGACACTTGGTTGACTTCTCCAGGAGATCCACCTTCTGACATGGTGATGGAGCTACACTACTGGTCTTTATGATAAAGTAAGCGGCGTAGCCCCACGGTGGGCGCCAACTTGTTGCTACAACAAAGATATGACCAATGATAGTGAATGGACTGGTTAGGCTAACAGGCTTC
This sequence comes from Bidens hawaiensis, assembly GCF_021521415.1. Taxonomy (NCBI): domain Eukaryota; kingdom Viridiplantae; phylum Streptophyta; class Magnoliopsida; order Asterales; family Asteraceae; genus Bidens; species Bidens hawaiensis. The sequence continues at coordinate 353,436 of NW_027493151.1, read as the reverse complement.
AAGGGTTCAGGTTAACCTAACGCAGGTCGTGGTGTCCCTCTACGTTTGCAAAACGTAGAAGGAGGTTCACTAGTTAGTTGTTTGTTGTTATAGCTCACCGAAGATCAAGAACCGTGATGTTTGGAATCGGTTTTAAGGATGATGCTTTTGGTGAAGCTATGAAGTTATTGAAGTAAGAAAGAAATAAGCTAAGAGCATATTTCTCAAGGAAGAAGAGAAGATAAGGGAGAGTATATTATCTGCCTAGATCTGTTGTGTTCTTGTTTATGACTAAGTCTTTATATAGGAGAGGAGACTTAAGCCTTTCTTCCAATTGTAACTAAACTAGTTCCCCTTCAGTTTGCCTAGAGAGTTGACCTTTGTGGGCGGGAAGGTTTGGACCGCTGGTCCATAACTAAAATAATAATACTTTATCTGAGTATGTCCTTTGGTCAGAGGGGACAAAGACGTGAACAGTGATTTGACATCGTACTGTAGCACGTGGGTACTTGTTTACATAAGTTTGGGCGGGAAATGAAGCTTTTAACCTTCTAACCTTTTTAGCGTTAATATGTCCCAACCATTTTATTATTTCCTTAGGCTACCCCATCATCAGTTATCAATTTATCATAATGTCAATCTCTTAGCATGCTCTTTAGGTTATTTTGATGAAGGGTAGTTATATAGTATATATTTGTTTAATGTTATATTTTTGAAAATTCTTTACAACATTTTGAATTTTCAAAAATAATGGATTACAAACTTTTCTTAAGTTCTCAGAACTACTTTTTAAGAGTGAATTGCATTTTTTTGTTTTTATTGTTTGTTCAAAATTGATATTTCAGTCCAAAAATTTAAAATTTGCTATTTTCATCTCTAAGGTTTTATTTTTATTGCAATTTTAGTCCTTCTCATTAACATATTTTGAACTGAAATAATATATTTTAACAAACCAAAGGGACAAAAATTGCAACGGAAACGAAACATTATGGACGAAAATTGCAATGTAAATGCAACCTTAGAGATAAAAATAGCAAATTTTATACTTTTAACTGAAATGAAAAATATGAACAAATTACGTGTACGAAACCACAATTCTCTCTATTAAATTTGGTTTTACAGATTATTTGAGAATTACAAAATTTATGATTGATATTGATTATTGACATAATCCTGTTAGAAAAAAAAATATTAATACAATGGTAGTAAAGGTATTCAAAATGGCAGTTGCCAAGGTAGCCATTCGCTTTGCCAAAGCAACTACAAGACCTTTAATTAGCACAACAATTAATTATATTAAGCTTTTCATTCAACTGAAAATATAATATTACTATATTAGTAATCGTTCATATAAATGTTTTCATACCCTCTCACAATAATTTAATATTTCACGTTACTTTTCATTAAAATTATTTGATGTGTCTAATTACACACATGTGATTATATTGATTAAATTATCCGCTTATTTGTTTGTATTGCCACGAATTTGTTTCATTTTGATGCTTAATTGTTTAAGTTATGAATTTGTAGGTAAGAGGGAGACATGTTAGGTTTTAAAGCCTAGAGTGGACCAAGAATGATAATAGGTTGGAAAATAGAATGATGATTTGTTCCCAAAATTAGTATAGGTTGGGAAAAAAAGCCCTACTTTCGCCTTATATAACCGCTTTGATGGATGTTGGCAATAGAAGAGAGTTGCTTGGAGCTTCAAGACGATTTTGGAGTGTGTGATTGAAGATTCAGAGTGTATTTCGGTTTCTCTTTAAGCCGGTTGATGTTTTGATTGTTTCAATTTCAGTTTCAGGCCTACTCATCATGATTTCCGTTCTTTATGATTTTAATTCATTTTCTATTGTAATGAGTGTGAAATTAGCAATACCGGTAATATATGTGTTATTTCATGTATTTTGGTTGTTTATATATATCAAACAAAATTACTTTGAGTTCTTTTATGATCATAGGTGTTCGGAGCTTCAACGAGCTAATTCAGAGCCATCCGGATGAAGATTAAGCAAGCCTCGAGAAGACGGAAGCATAGGAAAACATATATGGATGGTTAAGAAAGATTCGGGAATGGTTTGGATGAGAAACCCGAAGCAGAAGCGAAAACTGAAAAAGACGGGTTACCAGGAAAGTGTCTTTTAGTAAATCGGGCATATCTCGGCCTAGAAAATGAGTTACGTGGCCCATAAATATGAATTTCGGCTTTCTCGACGAGACAAATCTGAATATAATGTCACTTTACTTCGTGCGACGCGAATTGATGGTGAACCCTAACTTGATATAATCAGTTTTGAGCCCCTATTTTCGAGATATCTTCTATTCCAGCAGCCAAAGAGCATACCTAGGGCGATTTTGCATCATCCCGAAGCTTCCAACTCGTGAGATCGTCGCATGCGTCCATCCTTTTATCAGATAAGCGAGTTAAATGTGACGCTGATGTCAGGCTAAATCTTTGTGTTCACTATAGGCTAGAGTTTTGGGTAAACTGACTTTGATAAGATTCTATGTGCTTAATTGATTATATACTTGATTGAGTGTTCTTAAATCTTGTTTTGCATCATCAACTGATTGTTTAAACCGTTTATACTCTTAATTATCAAACTTTGCATCACTTATCTAGTTGTGTACATCAACATTTAGAGTTAGTTCTTGTGTCAATGAACCAATAATCGTTAGTTATTGCTTACACTTGGTTTTCATACATAAAACTAGTAATTTGGTAGACCGGGTTCAGTTGTGTCAACAATTCGGTTAGGGTATCGCTTATCATCACAATCAAACTATTAGGTCTAGTATTTACTGAGCATTAGTTTAATTGAATATTTGATTAGTTTGTTATCACATTACCCGAAACTTAAGTGAATCACCTCTTTCATAATTGTTTACCAACTTTCAAAGTAATCGTGTGTTTCAAATCATCTTTTAAAACCGCTTGACATTGACTATCCGCTTACTATAATAATTAATAAGTTATGTGTTTTACTTGTACTTACCATTAGTTCACTGTGCAGACGACTTTACTTATACGTACCAGTTATATGTATTTAAGTTAATAAGATACTTTTGTTTTTTTAGAGCACGATATCTACATCACTTCTCTAGTTTACTGCCAACTAAATTAACTCTTTTCGGCTATTATATTATGGTCAAAGAAAAGCACGCACCATATATATAACCTCCCGTTAAATCGACTTTGACAACTCATTCAAGACTACTACAAAAAGCACGCACCACGATCGTTAGTTTTAGTCCTACCATACATATCGTAATTAGCTTCATATATTTCCCAGAAACTTCTCAGCATTCAATATAAACCTCAAATAATCAATCAATTAACAAAACATATGTAATCTAATATTAAAATACTTAAAACACTAGGTGTTAAAGTTTGTACAAAACATAGACCTAAAAAGCAAAGATGTCTATTTATTTATTTATTTGTTTACACACGGCGCATGCTCTTAATAAAGTTATCATATATAAATTATTCGTTAACAACACTTGATAGATTAAATAAACCATATATAAGAAAGCATATGAAATAAAATTTATTTTATATTACTTCTTTTTTATACACTATATATACACTACGGTGCACTTTTTTATAGACCTATACGTATTTAGTGTGTGTAAATAAGATATGGGTAAATAGTGAACTTTATGTATTGGTTTTTATATATACAGTATATGCTTTTATACTAACTTTAACTCAATGTGATTTTTTATATCTTATGTTCGTTAACTTAAAAAACCAAAAAAAAAAAAGCTTACCATGACTTTATTTGTATTTGTTTCATGTTTCATGTTCTATAGCGAGTTTCGATGTTGTAACGAACGGAACTAATATGATCAAATTCCTACGACCTCAACAATAAACCAAACACTTTTTGATACCCGTTTGGTCATATTGCGATTATTGTTTTGAGGTTTATCTTCCATTAACAATAGCAAGTAGATACCATCGTAAGCGTATGATCGATGCGACGGCCATCCAAACCGTTCACCACTCGAACTCGCTCGACGCTCGCTCGGAAATTGCTCGCTCGATTGTAAACGAGCCGCTCTGCTCGGTTCGGTTCGGCTCGAATATTTTTAATTTATATTATATATAACTAGGAAGATACTCGGTGCTTTGCACCAGGTTGATGTTATTGACAGTTGTACTCGTACAACTTATCAAATCGTGCAGTGCGTCTGCGAGTCGAGGTGAATTCAATCGGGGGCCAGGTTACGAAACCAGTAATTAACCACCACACCCCCCCCCCCCCAAAAAAAAAACTTTGTTAACCCAAAAATACAACATATTAACATAACAAAACATGTGTTGCGGTTACGAACGAATGACACTTCGATTGGTATCTGGTTACGACCCAAAAAATAAAACAAACCATAAATTCGTCCACTTTTAAATATACAACAATTGAACAAATTTAAGGATTAAAAAAGGCGGCGAACAAAAAAACACACGCATTGCAGTTGCGAACTAATATGAATTCGTTGATTATGGAGTTGAGGGATACAAAAAAGTTTAAAAAAAACCCACACATTGCGTTTGCGAACTAACGCGAATCCAGTCGAAATCGACGTTGTCGAGACTAAATCGTACATAGAAAACCATGTGTTGTAGTGGTGAACCGACACGGGTTCGGTTGGTATAAGGTTTTGACTCCGAAATTAAAGCAATAAGTTAATTCGTTCACACTAAAAATACAACAAATTAACACATTTACAGAAAAAAGACCGTGGTAAAAACCAAAAATATAGGCGCGTTGTGGCCTTGACCTGACACGAATTTGTCCAGAATCGATGGACTAAAAATAACTCACGGGGAAAAAAAACTTTGGGTTGCGACCGCAAGCTGATGTGAATTTGACTGGAATCATTTGACGGTATCAATGATTAAGAAAACCCCGCATTTTCCGATAGCGAACCGACACGAATTTGAAAATGTAAAACAAACTAAAAGCAAATAAGAAGTTTGGCAACCAATTACGTGATTGTGTCGCCAAACTTCTTAATTATTATATATAATAATTATATATGAACAAATATATAAATATACAGACAAAACACATAAAATATAAGTATATGAAGAAACACTAAGCGACCCGGTGCAGATTATAGATAATCTGGGGGTTAAGTAATGTTTCCCACGGATGAGATCTAGCTGAGAAGGTTGTTCTTCAGGAGACCTGCAAAACAGACACCGTAAGCTCGTTACTGAGAAGGGGGGGTTCCTCCTTGTGACCACCCTCCGGCGTGAGAATCAGACTAGGTTGCTCTGAATATAAGAGTATATTAAGAGATTGCTAGATAAGATTGAGATATCAGATGATCTTACCATTCCAAGATGTTGGAGTATTTATAGCCGAAGGTAGGTTTCCTAGAAGGTACAGCCGGCTGAATAGTATTCCTGTTCTACCAACAGTGGATTATGCACAGGCCATACTGGTTGGTGGATAGGTTACGGCCAACAGTAACAAAGTCGGCTGCACTATTCCACCAACTGTAGATTATGCACGTCCCACCTACTGTGGATTATACGCAGGCCATGCTGGTTGGTGAATAGGTTACGGCCAACAGTAACACTATTCTACCAACTGTAGGCTACGCACGCCCCTCAGTAAGAGTTGGTGAGTAGGCAGCGGCTAATAGTGACAAACAGTACTAGAGGGTGCTCCTCCTCGTACTGTTGTCGGTGAGCTGTCACCCTGTGATTGGCTCATGGGTTGTTCTGGTCAGATCGTCTGTCCTATCCATACCTTGGTAGGTATAGTACAAAAGATCTTTCAGAATCATACGGACTGGCTCATTTTGGCGGGATTGTTCCCGCCTTGCTCATTCCTTCATGTGACTACTGAAGTAGCTATTGCCTTGTGCGTGTAGCCCTGCTGTCTGCGGGTAGCCTTCCCTGATGGCTTGTATCCGCAACTGCGGGAACAGGCGGGGTACTTCACCATTGAGAGGCTTTCCCTACGTGTACAGCTTGCGTACTGCGCGTAAGATTCTATGAGCATGGTGGGTCCTGCGGGAGCAGATGGCCTTTGCGCAGACGTCCCTGTTCAAGGTGAGTCTTGCGGGACCAACTGGTCTCTGCTGGGACCTACCTCTTCAAGTCCCCCCAGTCCAATGTTCTTCTCATGAATGTTTAATAAAGTGAGGTGAACTTTTGGACTTTAAGCAAGGGGTTTTGAAAAGGGTTTTTAGTTTTAAGGTTCTCCGTGGGGATTCTTCCCGCGGGTTTCCTAATGTCACTTGCAAAAATTCCCGATTTTTTTGCTTGATCTTTGGGTATGATGCGGGTAGGTATGTAACCTTCTCGCAAGTCAGGAGCGTTGAGTCTCACTTGTGTGGATTCTCCCTGAGGTTTTGGTAGTTTTGAACATAGTGATCAATTATGTTTAAACCACCAATTCCATCCTGGAGCCTCAAACAATGTAGTTCTCGACGTTCCCGCTATGCGGGGATGTTATTTCCGTTTCCTCAAGCATTGCCCAGAAGATCCTTCTTGGTTTCAATTCCCTGCGGAGCGCTAGGTATGTGAAGGGTTTTGCCTTAACACTGTACCCGCGCTCGTCTTACGGTTACTTTACTTTCAAGGTACCCCTGGCGTCAATTCCCTGCGGGTGCTAGGTATGTGAAGGGTTTTGCCTTAACACTGTACCCGCACCCGTCTTATAGTTACTTTGTTGCCGGGGTATTCTTGGCTTCAATTCCCTGCGGGTGTTAGGTATGTGAAGGGTTTTGCCTTAACACTGTACCCGCATCCGTCTTATGGTTACTTGGTTGCCAAGGTAAGGGGTATTTTCCCGCTTACTTTTGAATCTTTTAGAATTTTGAATTTTGAAATTCGAAAGGTTGGTGAGGATAAGAACAGTCCAAACATCTGAAACGTCGTGCGACGGTTTCTTCTGACTGTGTCAGGACGTGCAGGAAGTTATGGTGACGTGACAGTACATGGTCATTCCAGACGCTTTTTCAGGCGCGTGGGCGCGATTTTTCGGGCGCGTGGCCGCGAAATTAATGGTACGCGTCCTGTCAACAGCTGTTGCCAGCCTGCTTTTTGCCACGTGTCATAGTTTCATTGCACCTTCGATTTCTCTCTCCTCCGCATTAAATTCATCGCATTAATTGCGATTAGTATATAAAGGGGGAGAGGGCTCTTTGCAATCCACACCTTCACCCTTCTCTTCTTCTTCTTAGCGATTTCCGGCAAATACTCCCCTTTTCAGGCAAGCATTTTCCCGAAATCGCTTTCTTTCTGCAAAATGTCTTCTCGTGATCTTGAGTCTTCGGCCGATGACAAGAGTACTGCTGGTGAGTGCCAGTGTGCTCTGCCCGGCGATCAGTACCGGTATGTTGTTAGGAAGTTCATGCTCGATCCTTTCGAGCCTGAGTTTCCTGAACCCCATCAGACCGTGTACGATGCCCCCAGAGGCAAGATCGGGGTTTATGCAGCATTCTTTGTCTATGGGAATCTTAGGTTCCCATTGACAAAGTTTGTTTACCGTGTCCTTGAGAGGCATGGTGTTCATCTGACCGAGTTGCACCCCATGGCGATCGCCAAGATTCGCCATTTCGAGTGGGTGTGCCGGATTCTGGGCATTGAGCCCTATGTGGACCGCCTGATGACCTTCTATACTTGGAGGTGCATCCAGGGGTGGTACACCCTGACAACCCGGATCAAGGGTTTGAAGATTTGCGCGACCGAGCGCAGTCTCCGATCGTGGAAGCGGGAGTTCTTCTACATTTTTGCCCGCGCCATCCCCATTGCCATGAAGTTTAAAAATGGCCAAGCAATTCCGAGCCACCACGCCACCAACTACCAGGAGGCGGAATGGTTTGCGAAGATATCCCGGGTCCAATCTCCGGTTTACCGGTTTGCGGAGTCCGGGATGGTGATGCTGGGGATGAGCCGGGTATGGAAGGAGGCGTCTCAGGTTCCCATCCTTCTCGAATACGGTTTGAACTCTACTCCTTATGGTATGTCTTGTCTTTCTTGCTGATATGAGTTTGTCTTCTAACTGTTTCTTTTCTTTCAGAGGGGAACAATTTGGAGTCGCTCCTGTACCCGCGGGAAGCTGACGGTCCCGTGCGGGTGGGTACTCGTGCTCTTGACGAGAACGAGTTGCCCATCCTGGAGCAAACAGCGGATCGGTTTGTGGAGGTCTATCCGCTGGGCCACGAGATCCTGAGCCACCGGCGGCCAGGTAAGGCGTTATTCTCTCCTCCCCCCCTCAGTGCTGTACCCGCTGCTGGAATTCCTGACATCCTGTCTTCTTCTGAGGAATCCGCAGATAGTCCTCCGTTAGTGCGGAAGAAGAGGGCTGCCGGCGGGAAAGGGAAGGAGAAGGCGGCCTCCACAGCCGATCCAGTGCTCCTATCTGACACTGAGTCAGATAGTGAAGAGGTGGCGGGGAACCCCGGTGGTGAGAAGACCACTGTTCCGGAGGCTACGGCTGTTACCTCCGGAGAACCAATGACGACGACGGTGACCGGCATCAAGAGACCGGCTCCATCGGGTTCGTCCCCGCCCGTCCGTACGTTCAAGCTCAAGAAAACCCGTAAGTACAACTCTCTTAGCTTTTATCTTCGTAGTTTAATCCTCAAGTCTTTTAACACTTTTCTTCTTTACGCAGGCGTGGATGTTGGCGCATTCCAGGGTGAGGGGCCGAGTATTACCTCTCCGCCAATGACGGTAGGCTTGGTCAGCCTACCTGAGGCGTCGACCCAGGCGCCTGCGCCTGCTTCCGCTGGTTCAGTTGCTCATTCTGAGCCGACTGTTCCAGCCGAGATGACGTCACCGCCGGCTGTGAGTGCGATTTTTACAGCATCCTTCACAGAGCCGGCGGTTACTTTTGCCGCGGATTCTGCGGCAGCGACCGCGGCGGCGACCACGGCGGCTGCTACCATGCCCCCGTCATCGGCAACGACGGCCGGTCCCTCAGGTACGCGTGGGGCTTCTCGCATCTTTCCGCCACCTTCCCATCTGCCTGACCTCTTGGATGGATTTCCATTGGGTTCAGGTGATGGGTTCGGCGGCTATCGGCCTGTAATTGACCCTACAGGTGCGTAGGGTTCTTTTGGCCCATTTTTCTATATATATTTTATCATCTTTTCCTAACTGCTTTTTGTTTTCTGCAGTGTCAGATTCCAATGAAGTGTATGTTCCGCGATGGAACATACGCCGAGGAACAACCCTTCGTACCCCTGTGGAGTGCGTGGAATGGGCTCGCCACGCTGCTCCCCATGGTGCGTTGGGGGAAGCCATGGCTAGCTACCAGGAAGGTAGGCTAACCAACGAGCTTCGAGTTCTCCAAGCCCGAATGCAGCCGCGCGTCGAGCTGCTTTGTTGTGAAAACGACAAGTTGAAAGCAGCTCGCGCCAAGGAAGTATCTCAAGCGCGGGCTCTTCGGGAGGAGAACCAAAAGCTGTCCGCAGCTGCTGCGGAGAAGGAGAAGGCCTTCAAGGCCCTCGAGGTTGAGGTTCAAGCGCGACTCGAGGCCCGCTCCAAGGCTGCCTATGCTGTTAACGAACAGCTTCGGCTGGCTAAGGAGACTGTGAGGAACGCAACCGAGAGGGCCACCAAGGCTGAAGCCGTTGCTGAGCCTTTGCGTGTGGAGAATGAGGAGCTCAAGGCCAAATTAGAGGCTCTCCAACGTGCTCATGATGCCTTGGCGATGGAAGATGCCAAGAAGCTCCAGGAGATCTTGGACCAGAGGGGCGTGCTTGACCATACCGAGCGGAAGCTTAAGGGCGTCGAAGAGGCTGCCGCAAAGGAAGTTCTACTTGCCAATCTTAACAAAAGCGAAGCCGAACGCGCCTGCACCCAAGCTCAAGCCGCCCTTCAAGAAGCTCTGGTTGCCAAGGAATGGCTTCTTCGAGAAGCGTTGTCTCAGGTAAGTCTATCTTCATGTCTTCACGCTTTTCTTTGTAAATAGGGTGTTGACACTTGTATATTTTCTTATGTAGGTTGTGCATCGGGTCTTCTCAGAGACATCCTACGACGATGCTATGAGCGCAGCCCTCAACGCTTCTCACGAGGATGGGGAACGGGTCGGCTTCCTGCTTGGTCTAGGGTTTGTTGAGAAAGGCGTCCCGCCATCCAACTTCCCTTTGTACAATGTAGATACTGAAGCCATATATGACCAAGCAGTAAATCAATACGCCGCCTTCCCGCATCCGGTGGTGGAGAAGGTGAATGAAATTGCTGCTGCTGATGATGGGCTGCCTATCCTTAAGGCTTTCCTTGAACAGCCACGCTCTACTGACGGCGCTGGTCCAAGTGGAAGTGGCCCTGAAGCCTGATCCTGAAGATCCCTTCCCGCTGCTAGGATAGATTTAGTTTGTATAGATTTACTTTCTTGTAGGCGGGTAGTCACCCGGCCATTCTTGTAACGAATATTTATGAAATGTAAATCTTTGTGCGGCTAAGACCGCTTGATTCATTGGATTCCTTGCTTTATAAACTTTATATGACTTGCATACTTTAGTTTAAATTAGCAATTTTCCAAGTGTTTAGGATAAGTTAACCTTTGAACGTGGTAGATAGGTGTGGAGTTTTGCTTCATCTTCCGTGATTGTGCGGGTAGGACCGTCACTTGCACGTAGTAGGATGGCTAAACTTTACCATCTGACCTGCGTGTAGGTTTTCCTCATCTTTGAGGATAAGTTAACCTTTGAACGTGGTAGATAATCGGTGTGAAGTTTTGCTTCCTCCTTCGTGATTGTGCGGGTATGACCGTCACTTGCACTTAGTAGGATGGCTAAACTTTACCCATATCTGACCTGCGTGTAGGTTTTCCTTATCTTTTTTTTTTTTTTTTTTTTTTTTTTTTTTTTTTTTTTTTAGGATAACCTTTGAACGTGGTAGATGATAGGTTGAAGTTTTGCTTCCTTGTTCGTGATTGTGCGGGTAAGACCGTCACTTGCACTTACAAGGATGGCTAAACTTTACTTACATCATACCTGCGTGTAGGTTTCCCTTATTAACGTTGTGTTTATGCGGGTTTTTTCCGCCTTCCACACGTAACGACTTACTTCTTCCCGTTTACGCGGTGAATACCTGTATCAGTGGGAAGTTCATAAGTATAAAGGTAAACACATTATGAAAGGAGAATCATTTCCATTAGAAGTGGCTCTAGGCCTTTTCTTTACAAGTTTTGGAATTGATCTACATATAACATTTGCGTAATTGAGCTCCATTCCATGTTCTTGGGATGGGAGTGCCATCGAGCCTTTCGAGCCGGTATGCGCCCTTTCCCAGGACTTCTTTGATAATGTATGGCCCTTCCCAAACCGGGGCCAGCTTTCCCGGGCGCTCTTGGTTTGAAGCCTCGTTGTTACGCAGTATGTAGTCTCCTATCTTGAAGTTGCAGAGTTTTACCCGCGTGTTGTAGTACTTTTGCATTTGTCGTTTGTAGTTCTCTTCACGCACTGCGGCTAAGTCTCTGCGTTCCTCGGTTAGCATAAGATCCAACCGTCTTTCCGCATCATTGTCTTCTGGCTGAATCAAGACCCTTGGTGAGGGTAGACCAATTTCGACCGGGACCATGGCTTCAGTGCCATAAGTGAGGCTGAACGGGGTTTCTCCCGTACTGGCCTTCTTCAGCGTTCTGTTTGCCCAAAGGACGTGCGGAAGCTCGTCCACCCAGCCGGATCTGTGTTCCGATAGTCTCTTCTTGATGCCTTCGACGATGCTCTTATTTGTTCTTTCCACCTCACCATTACCTTGCGGGTGTGCCACTGAGGTAAAGGTGTGGGTGATTTGAAGTTCTTTTAGCCACTGTTGTAGCTTCTTATCAGCAAAGTTGGTGCCGTTATCGCTCACCAAATTCTGTGGAAGTCCAAAACGACAAATAATAAATTCCCAAATAAATTTTTTGATATGTTTCGCGGTTGTTTGGGCTAAAGGTTTTGCTTCTATCCACTTGGTGAAGTAGTCGATGGCTACCACTAGGAACTTAACATTTCCTGCTGCTGTAGGAAATGGGCCTGTCACATCGATGGCCCACTTCTGAAATGGCCATGAAGAAGTGACTGGAACCAGTTCATTCTTCGGGCGGTGCGTGTTGGGTGCGTAAAGCTGACAAGACCTGCATTTTCTGATGTATGCCAGTGCATCCGTAAGCATCCCCGGCCAAAAGTATCCCGCGTTGTTTAGCTTGGCTACAACAGCGCGGGGACCTGCGTGTACTCAACAGATGCCTTCGTGTACTTCCCTTAGGAGGTAGTCAGCATCTTGGTTGTCCACGCATCTTAATAGTGGGCCAAGAAAGTTACGTCTGTAAAGGATGTCATTGACGAGTTGATAATTCAGTGCTTTACAGCGTAGTTTTCTTGCCTGTGTTCTTGACTCTGGTAGTGTTCCTGCTGCAAGGTAATTTATTATTGGTGTCATCCACGTTTCTGTACCGGTTTGGATGACACAAATTTCCTTGTGCGGGACTGATGGTGCTTCGAGGAGTTCAATGCGGATGTCCTTTCCCAAGTGGGTGAAGGCTAGTGATGCAAGCTTGCTTAACGCATCCGCAGATTTGTTTTCGCTGCGCTTGACGTGTATGACTTTACAATCATTAAAATAACGCATAAGGGTTTTTGCCTGGGCGAGGTACAGGGCCATTGTGTCGTTCACAGCCGTGTACGTCCCATTTATTTGGTTGGCCACCAGCATGGAATCCACGTGGGCTTCCAAGTTTTTCACTCCCATCTTACGCGCAATTCTCAATCCGGCCAAGAATGCTTCATATTCGGCTTCGTTATTCGTACTTGGAAAATCCAACCGAATAGCGTAAGTATATTCTTGGCCTGCTGGGTTGGTTAATTTTAACCCTGCGCCTGAACCCTCGTTACTGGCTGCTCCATCAGTGTAGAGTCGCCAGACATCATTGATGTCCTGTGCTGGGGAGGGTTGAGCCTCCTCCTGGCACTCTTTCTCCCGCGAAGCGGGGACTTCTGCAATAAAATCGGCCAGGACCTGGCCTTTCATGGCTGGTCTTGGCTTGTACTTAATTGCATATTCTCCCAATTCAATTGCCCATTTGGCTAGACGTCCCGATAATTCGGGTTTGCCTAGAACGTTTGAGAGTTTGAAGTTGGTGAGAATGGTGATTGGGTGGCCCTGGAAATATCGTCTTAACCTGCGTGAAGCGTGTATAAGTGCTAAGACCAATTTTTCGAGGGTAGAGTACCGGGTTTCTACGTCTGTTAGTACACGGCTAACATAATAGATTGGCATCTGGATGCCTTTTCTTTCTATTAGCAGGACTGCCCCGGTTGCTCTATCTGTTGCGGAAAGGTATAGGATTAACTCCTCTCCCGCTTGTGGTGCTGTAAGTGTTGGGAGTTCGATCAGGCGTGACCGAATCTCCTGAAAAGCTGCTTCCGCTTCTGGTGTCCAGCGGAAGTGCGTTTTCTTTAAGCAGTTTCTCAATGTTGACACGAAAGGAAACGACTTATCCGCATGGTTTGCCAAAAAGCGATTAAGTGCGACTAGTCGTCCATTCAGTGTCTGAGCCTGTTTGATGGTGGTAGGTGATTCCATTTTAACAATAGCTTCGACCTTTTCAGGGTTCGCTCTGAAGCCATCTTTAGTAACAATGACTCCTAAAAACTTCCCTTCTTCCATCCCAAATGAACACTTGCTCGGGTTGAGCTTCATGTTTATCTTTCTGAGCGTGTTGAAAGTTTCTTCAATGTCTTTCAACATCGCTTCTGGCTCGGGGCTTTTGATGACCAAATCATCCATATAGACTTCCAAGTTTCTCCCGATTTGGGCATGAAACTCTTTGTCCATCAGTCGTTGGTACGTGGACCCTGCATTCTTAAGTCCGAATGGCATCATTTTATAACAAAATGTACCATCGGGCGTCCGAAATGCGGTTTTGTCCTGGTCATCTACGGCCATGTGGATTTGATGGTATCCCTTATACGCATCCAAGAAGCATTTAAGGCAAAATGGTGCCAACGAATCCACCTTAAGATCAATTTCTGGTAACGGATAACAATCTTTGGGGCATGCTTTGTTCAAATCTTTGAAATCTATGCACATGCGCCATTGTTTGTCATTCTTCGGTACCATTACAGGATTTGCAACCCATGTTTGATATCTACTAACGCGTACGATGCCTGCGTCAAGGAGTTCCTTGACTTGGGTTCTACACGCGTTAGTTTGTTCAGGCCCCATTACTCTGCGCTTTTGTACGACTGGCGTAACAGCCGGATCGCACTTGAGCTTATGCTCCGCCTTACTTCGGGGTACACCAGTCATGTCAGCTGGTGCCCACGCAAAGATGTCAGCGTTTTTCTGCAGTAAGCGTTTGAGTAGGGTGCGGGTGGGATCAACGATTGTTGGTCCAATGGTAACGGCCTGGTCGGGGTATTTGCCATTGAAGGCCCATTTTTCCGGTTCGGTGATGGTTGGTTTAGCCATTTTCGGTTTGGGTTTAGATGAGACAGATGCGATGCATACCTGGGGAATGCCAGTGATCATCGCTACACCCTCAGCTGTTGGCCATCCCATCATGCCGTGGACTGAAGATACCACGGCGTTGAATCTTGCCATCCCGTCTCTTCCGAATAGGATGTCGTACGTGTGGTGTGGCTTTCTCATCACGACAAAATCCACGTCTTCTGTGCGTGAATGATTCCCATCGGTAAGAGTAACGGGGAAAGATAGGATACCCAGGGGGGTTTCTGTGCTGCCGTCAAACCCTTCCATTGAAGCGTAAACCGTTTCCAAGCGTTCTTTGTCTTCATCATCCAGCTTGTCAAAGAACTGCCTGTACATCACTGTCGACGAAGCGCCGTTGTCAACAAGAGTGCGGGAAGTGATGTAATGCCCCAGCTGGCTTTTGATGACGATGGGGCCTTCTTTGCTGGGGCCTCCTGGCACTCGCGGGAAGCGCACCTCAGCTTCCTTCCACGCGCATGGTTCTGTCACTCGTCTTTTTCTTCCTCCGACCTTGCCATGAACCATGTTGATGCTGATGTCGACGGGCTTTCGTCCGTTACCTCTGTACCGGTTGTCATTCCTTCCTCCCTTCCTGATTGATGCCACGAGATGTGCAAGTCTTCCATCCTTGACAAATGTCTCAACAATATCCTTCAAGGATGTGCACTCTTCAGTACTATGACCCTTTGTCCCGTGGAAATCACAGGACTTGCTTTGATCCGCATTAGGTTTCTGCCGGATCAATGGGGCTTTTGGCCATGGCAATTTTTCCGTGGCAAATATCTCCGTGACGCTCTTGGTGAGTGGCGTCCACCGGTGTTT
Source organism: Bidens hawaiensis (assembly GCF_021521415.1). Classification (NCBI taxonomy): domain Eukaryota; kingdom Viridiplantae; phylum Streptophyta; class Magnoliopsida; order Asterales; family Asteraceae; genus Bidens; species Bidens hawaiensis. Next base: position 338,180 of record NW_027493151.1, on the reverse strand, counting down.
TCGGTTTGAAGGGTGTGTGTTGTCCCTTCCGCCAACAAGAGGGCGAGAGCTGGATGAGGTGTCAAAGTTTACCCTTGACTGCCAAATACCCAGCCGCCTCTTTTTGTTCTGCCGGGCGGTCCTAACGTTGTTCTCCCTTGTCCTCTGCGTGTAGAGGTGTGTACTCTGGGGAAGATCTCTTCCCAGCTGCTTCTCCGTCTCGGCAAAGCGCTTGGCTGCCGTCATGATGGCATCCCATGTGGATGGCATGCCGTCCTTACCCGTCAATGTGCGGATAAGCTCTGGGTACTCGGCGCCCTGGATGAAAGCGGCGCGAACAAGATCTTCACTTACGTTGCCCAGACTCAGCTTCTTGGAGTTGAAGCGGGTGATGAAGTCTAGTAAAGATTCATCCTCCTCTCTAACGCAGTTGAGGATCGTCCACTGCTCTTCAGTATACTTCCTCTGCTGGCTGAAGTGCTGGCTGAACTTGTTCTGAAAGTCCGCCCACTCATATATGTGGTGGACCGGTAAACGATCGAACCATGCCCTGGCTGCTCCGACCAGAGTCATCTGGAACATGTAACACCACGTGGGTTCCGTCCAGTTACTGACGGTAGCCCCTGCAATGAACCTGTTCAAATGGTCGTCTGGGTCGGATAGACCATCATAAGTGCCAATGTTGGACATTTGTTTGGCACTTCTCGGGGCAATTGCTTCCGCAATGTCCCTTGCAAATTTTGACTTTCCTGCATTCGTAGCAGTTGGTCTAAAGGTTTTGGAGAAGTCACGCGGGTTTCTCTCCGCATTTGTTGGTTTAAAGGCTTCCCCAAAATTCCTTTTTGGCTGGGAGTCCGTTTCCTTACGCTTCCCTTTCGCCTTATGGCGAGGGTTTGCGTCGGTATCGGACTCCTCCCTCTCGTCGTCCGAGTACTCGCCCTCGCTGTTCATAATGAGGTGTTGGCGAGTACTGCCGAATTCGTCAGCCTGTTGAACTGAACGCAAGCGTTCGTCCAATTCAGCTTGGAACTCTTTCTGACGTGCTTCGGCCCACGCCTTCACTTGATCTAGTGTTTGGCGAGGGACCCTCGTTCGTTTTTCCAGCTGGGTATCGGTGAACCCCAGTGGAATATTTACTGCACTTGCCCCGGCTTGGGTAGTCGGGGTAGTGTTCGTAAGGATTGTATAACCGCCGGTGTTCCCCCCAGTTGCTGGGGTTGTTACCGGGGTTTCTTGGTCGGTTACTGGCTTTTGGACCGGAGTAACGTTAACCATTTCTTCAGAAAATTCGAAAAAACTAAATTAGTTCTAGCTTTTATGCACGGATGGCGCCAATGAAGAAACACTAAGCGACCCGGTGCAGATTATAGATAATCTGGGGGTTAAGTAATGTTTCCCACGGATGAGATCTAGCTGAGAAGGTTGTTCTTCAGGAGACCTGCAAAACAGACACCGTAAGCTCGTCACTGAGAAGGGGGGGGGGGGTTCCTCCTTGTGACCACCCTCCGGCGTGAGAATCAGACTAGGTTGCTCTGAATATAAGAGTATATTAAGAGATTGCTAGATAAGATTGAGATATCAGATGATCTTACCATTCCAAGATGTTGGAGTATTTATAGCCGAAGGTAGGTTTCCTAGAAGGTACAGCCGGCTGAATAGTATTCCTGTTCTACCAACAGTGGATTATGCACAGGCCATACTGGTTGGTGGATAGGTTACGGCCAACAGTAACAAAGTCGGCTGCACTATTCCACCAACTGTAGATTATGCACGTCCCACCTACTGTGGATTATACGCAGGCCATGCTGGTTGGTGAATAGGTTACGGCCAACAGTAACACTATTCTACCAACTGTAGGCTACGCACGCCCCTCAGTAAGAGTTGGTGAGTAGGCAGCGGCTAATAGTGACAAACAGTACTAGAGGGTGCTCCTCCTCGTACTGTTGTCGGTGAGCTGTCACCCTGTGATTGGCTCATGGGTTGTTCTGGTCAGATCGTCTGTCCTATCCATACCTTGGTAGGTATAGTACAAAAGATCTTTCAGAATCATACGGACTGGCTCATTTTGGCGGGATTGTTCCCGCCTTGCTCATTCCTTCATGTGACTACTGAAGTAGCTATTGCCTTGTGCGTGTAGCCCTGCTGTCTGCGGGTAGCCTTCCCTGATGGCTTGTATCCGCAACTGCGGGAACAGGCGGGGTACTTCACCATTGGGAGGCTTTCCCTGCGTGTACAGCTTGCGTACTGCGCGTAAGATTCTATGAGCATGGTGGGTCCTGCGGGAGCAGATGGCCTTTGCGCAGACGTCCCTGTTCAAGGTGAGTCTTGCGGGACCAACTGGTCTCTGCTGGGACCTACCTCTTCAGTATAGAATTATTCAAGACCTTTTAAATGTTTCATATTCCATTAAATTTATTGTTATTAGTTTGATTCAAGTTTTCAGAATACTAGAAGTTTGTGTACATGTTCACTATATTTCATTTCAAACATCTTTCTCCTAAAAGTTTACAATATATTACACGTTTGTCTAAAACTACTAATTTGTTAACAAGATATATTGTTTATAGCCTTCGAATTTGTTTCTTATTAAAAATTTTAGAATGAATATTAAATAAACTAATTAATGAAATTACTCGATGTTCGATCGAAAAATGCTCGATTCGGTTTTCGCTTGGTTCGAATTTCAGCCGTTTGGTTCGGTTCGATTGTAAATGAGCCAAGCAACGAGCAAGCCTTTGCTCGGTTTGGCTCGGCTCGTGAACGACCCTAATCCATGCCATGTCACGTGACAATGTCCCATTCCTTAGACCAGGCCCGGCCCAAGGGTGCGGCTGGGTAGTCGACGACCATAGGCCTGACACCCCGATAGGCCCGAATTTTTTTTTTAAAATATGTATTTTTATGAAAAAAAAACTATGTATAATCAATGTTTAAATACATTTACATAAACACAAGCTTGGTCTAGTGGCAAGAGGTATGACTTATAACCAAGAGGTTGTGGGTTCTAGTCTTATTTAAGACATTTTTTAGTTTTTTTTTACACAAAAGTTTTGTACATAACTCAAATCATAACCAAGTAAGCCCACTTAAAATTTAATTGTTTAAACACAACAAAATGTTCTTTTTACTTAAGGGCCAAAAAAAATTTCGCCTTTGGCCCAATAAAAATTTCGACTTCTCGAAGCCGGCCCTGCCTTAGACTTTTGCTATCAAACTTTCGCATGTATACATTTTGGCCCTTTAACTTTATTTACAAATTTGGGCTATTTTACTTTTACCACAAGGGTTTCACATAATTATTATTTGACACCTCAACTTTAGTTTCACATATTTACATTTTAACTCCTCAATTCTAGCACATAAACTTTTAACCTTTTAATTTACATCCTTATTTTTTTGTCCCTCAACTTTGGTAATGAAACTTTTGCCATAAAACATTTACTGTAACAAATAAAACTAATACCGGCCGACTTCCCGCCGAATACCTACCGCACAACATGGTAGCTTTCAAACATGTATTGCATTTAATCTGTTCTACCGCAATGAACAAATAAAAATACTTGTTTTTAACTATATTTCAATACAACTCCTTTTATTTGCGAGTTGAACATTGTGTAAGTCGAATCGATAAAGTCCTAACAAATTTAACTCTTGTAAAAAAATGGCGAAGCGTGACCTAACATGCAATTAATATGCACGTGAAACGATTGAAAAGACAGATAAATCAATTGACGATAACTTCAAAGCCCACTAATACTAAAATAAGTTATATTCTCATTTTTCTCTCTTTTTCGAACTATGAACTTCTATAAACAAAGGTTGAAGCTGCAAGCATCCTTGACAACGCGCGTTGAAACAAACTAGAAGAAAAACAATTACATCAAAAGGAATTTACACCAATTAAACCAAGTAATCGACATATATAGAACTTAATCTATGCTTGTACCAAATGAGACTAGAACATCTAATATCTTTGGCTTTTACCTCTTTACCTTTAAAAAACTTGGCATTGCGGGCCCTTCCAAAGCACCAACACGCAACGATGACGATACCATGAAAAACCTCATTTTCCCTTGGCCCTATCCCCACATGGTTATAAACTTCTAAAAGATATCTATCCGAGAATGCAAAGAAAGACTAAGGAATTACACATGGAAGTCAAAGTGTCCCATGCCTCCCCAGTTATTGAGCAACCGGTGAAAATGTGCTATGAGGACTCAAGCAGTTCTGCCCAACATTACAAAAACAGGATGACTAATCCATAAGGGGAATATTCCTGCTAATAAGAGCTAATTGTGTAGGAATCTATCCATTTCCGGTCTCCAGGCGTGAATATTGATGGGCTAGTTTACTCCATTTCAAAACATTATTTGGGTTGTTGTCCATGCTTGTTATAAGTAAACTTTTATCCGATCTAACAGAGAAGGATCTCGACGAATCCCCCGACACCCATCAACCATCTCGTTAATTCAAGGTGGAAGGATACCTCTTCCGACCCAATTTCCATCTGAATTGACTGTTATGCCAGAAGAACCTCTCGTTTATTTTGCATTTCTTGTTCTTTTCCAGTTGAAGTTGAAAGAGTCAATCAAGGACTAACTGGAGAGGTATTATACCTCTAAAACCATTTTGTTAAAAGTGAAATGATGGCATCTCTAAGTCTCGAGATCCCAAGGCCGCCTCTATCTCTAGTAAGCGACACCCGGTCCCAAGCCACCCAATGCACCTTGTTATTATTGTTGGTGCCTCCTCATAGAAATCTTTGCATAATGCTTTCGAGAGAGTCCAACGCTTGTGATCAGGGCTTTAAAGAGGGAAAAGTAGCATACGGGAAAAGGCTAAATTCAAATAAGAAAAATGATTTTTGCAAGAACACAAAACTTTCTATCTTATCATAACTCTAATGGAAACTACATTCATTTATATTTATAATATACAAACATATTTACCAAATAAATTATAATTAAAATAAAATGCATGTCGAAAAACTACAAATTCTTCAAACAAGCATCTTCAAATATATATATCAATATGTGACAATCCAATAAACTAAGAAGCCTTAAGAGTTGGTAGAGAATTTATGAACAGTGATATAACTTGAACTTTTAAAAGAGGCTGAGAATATTTAAAATTAATATTAAGTACTTAAATATAAAAAAACTAAAATTTTTCCGTCAAATAAAGACCATACTAGAAAAAATACTTCTTTTAATTGGTTTGATTTGAACTATCAAAATCATATATTATCACTCCTAACCCAAAAAGACTACTTGAATATGAATTTTATTGACCGAAAATATATGGCTATATTTAAAAGTTCTGAGCTCAAAAATAGGCGGCTGAAACCCCTTTTCACCCATATAGAGTTCCGCCCTTGCTTGTGGATATGGCCTCCATAAACAATTTTCAGTATTGTGCACTCTTACAAAGCCATTGTCCAGAGTAAAACAACCGAAACAATAGTATAGTTGCAGACGGTGTCACAATTTCAAGATAGCACTTATTCTTTATGTGTTTTATCGAAGAAAAATGAAGAATGAGTAGTTGTTTGGTAACTAGGATAAGATTTATCTTTTAGTTATATGGAATAAACTCTATTTAGAGAGTACTTATTTCTTATTTTGTGTATATTTTGTCTATTTGTATCTCTACAAAATGAAACAGAGAGTACATTTTATAGCTAAGCCAAAAGAAAACTGTTCGATGGTTTTTCACAAATAAGTAACCAAAAGGTTTTGGTCTAGCGATATTGATGGCCCCCTCTGTTGTACCAGATAAGTCTTTCATTAGTATTTATATAATATCTAAAAATATAACATTTTTTTTACGAAAAATAATATACAACATATTTACCAAATAAATTAAAATTAAAATAATATGCATGTTAAATAACTACAAACATCTTCAAATATATATATCTAGCGGTATTATAGCCTATGAGCCGTAAAAAAATCGTTTTTCAACAACTAATACCTTTAATCTGCAATGTTTAATAATAATCAAGAAAACCAATTGTTTCATTAACAATAGCGGTTACAACAGTACAAAACCCAAAGTGTTAAGTGTTTTGGTGTGATATCTATGCCCACATTTCGTCAACATTCTCAAGACAGAGATTTTAATATTTATTGAAAGTGGTTGGAGTAAAGAGAGATTTTAATAATTAATGTATAAAAAATATATAATTTAATTGAAAAAAATATTGTGATTTTTAATGTAAATACACGGATAAATATGTATCGGAAAGCAGTTTAGAATACCTACTCACAAAGATTTGTTATTTCCATGAATCATATTAGTATATATATTAAAAGACAACATCCTTATGCATTATCTATTGTACCACTAGCTTATATTGTTGTACATAACATCTGATCTCCGTATCCTTACGGGTGTGTTTTTTATTTTAACAGCTCATGAAGTCATGTAACCACGTATCCATCTATTCAATTATCCTTAACAGAGGAGATGATAGAGAGAGAGAGACGAAACGGCTCACCTCATCGGAGACGAAACGGCAGCAAAAGACGTTGTGATCACATCAGCCTTAGTAACCGAATGCGATGGTTAGTGTATAGCCCTTCCAACATCTATTCGTCTTTCTTACTAACTGCACATTATACAAAATTTTACATATTAGCATTAAAGCAACAAAAGGTTGAGCTATATAGTTGCTAAAAATCACATACATTGTCCCTGTAATGTACCAAATTTTCCAGTTTCCCCCCCAAAATTGAGCACTGTAGCATAGAGTTCTCACTGGTGCCATGGGTCAAGTTGCAAGAAGGTAACTTAGTTGATCATACTATCCTTGGTCACACTATTATATTGATATCTTAATTCTTACTTTTGACAAAGCAATGTGCTGATCGTAACCGTGGACGGGTTGTATCAGTTGCACATACTCATATTCATTTTAGCGGTTGTACACGTTGTATGCACCACTATTACAATGGCTCTCAGGAGATTAAAGGTACATTACATTTACTAGCATTTTGTCACTTTGTTATCCATTTTATAAACAAATAATGACTTATTTGTGATTATAAAAGTAGGTTTAATGTTATGTGTATCCCTTTAATTTGTATAGCCGAGGCTGGAAGCAATAGGAGGAGACATTATCATACGACTACGAATTTTCTAATGGTAATATTGTTAATATTGTTTTTATCGACTTTTTAATAAAATAATTAAATAAAGGACATCCCATTGTTAATTATTAAATTTATGGAAATTGCAGATCCTTCACAATTTCGGCTTACACATGAGACATCTATCGTGAGAACACATACAAGTTTTTGGACTCGAATCCTGATCTTCTTTTACATTGTAAGTTGTCATGTACTTTGCTAAACTCTTGATGCCCATTGACACATATCGGGCTATAATAAGCATATTTTATGCTATTTCTTTCTCCTCATGGTAGTAGTTTTTTTATATCTAGCGATGGTTCTTCCGTCAATTTTTTAGGTCCGTTAGTAAAATCCGATTATATGACTTTGCTAAATTGATTCATAAACGTGAGACTTTTGTTTTATTTTTCTTTCCCTCTTTATATTAATACAAAAATAAGATAGTAAAAGATTGGTTTTGGCAGTGCAGGTCTAAGGTTTTTTACTACAAAGGTGCAACATGATCTAGGACGTTCTTGGCTACAAATTAGCAGCAAGCTTTAACATACTGTAAATGCAAGTACGAGAACACAATATTCTTCTGTATATTTTATTACACAAAAACTTGCAATTTCAATCATATTAAACATGTTTCCGTCATTTCTTCAATGTTTATTTGTACTATGAAGTCCTTGGTATGTTTGGGATGCTTACAAAGTTTTAAGACCATGTTCACAACGGATGGAATGTGAAGTGAATTTGAAAAGAGCTATGCGCCCATCTCCAATTCATTTAAAATTCTTAATTCAACATTTAATAAAATTTGATTGACGCAAAACACCTAATCAACCTAATCAGTTTTATCAACACAAACCAGTGCAACGCGCGGGTTCTAAAATCTCGTTCAAATATATTTCATAATAACTATTAATCTTCTAGGTGTTTAATATCAGAAGACAGGAGGAATATGCTTTATGAAAAAAAAAGCTATTATTGTTTTAGTAATACATCATGATTATATTAAGTGTTGTGATTCGTTGTAAAAATGTAGTCTTTTGTTTTCTTTTTAAACAGCCATTTAGATCACTGATCATTGCCTAGTGACCACCCGATCATCTTTATTCCATCTTCATAAAGAGATCGACCTATTACGGGTGAGGAAACCGCATTGCATAACCTCTGAGAAAACCCCCTTTAAATAATGTCTCTGAATATATTACCTCAACCACTTAAACTTGTAAAATGTTAATTATAATAATACAGTATAAAAATTAGTCTTTGTCTGTTATATAATATTTTTAATCATCAAATATATCAACTAATAAATATTTCTACTAATGTAACAAAATAACAAATGTTTTTACCCTTAGACGGTCATTATAAATGTTATATTGCACACATATAGTAGCTTATGCCCTATTATAATAGTTGTACAAGCTCATATACGCTAGTTTATGTTATATTGATGGGATGCAAAAATACATCGGTAGGGGAGCGTTACGTTTTAGAATGAAGCACCCGCGCGAGTGGCAGTGGACAAAGCTGAAGCGAGAATGTCGGCTTGAGTAACACATACATTGGCGAGAATCCAATGCCCTGAAAACCTAAGGGTTCCTCCGCAAGGTTCGTCCACAGAGGGTGAGCTAGGGCCTAAGATCAGGCCGAAAGACGTAGTCGATGGACAACATGTGAATATTCCTATACTACCCCTTGTTGGTCAGGGGACGGAGGAGTCTAGGTTAGCCGAAACATGGTTATCGTTTCAAGGACGTAAGGTGACCCTGCTTTTTCAGGGTAAGAAGGGGTTAGGAAAATACCTCGAGCCAATATTCGAGTACCAGGCGCTATAACGCTGAATTAGCCCATGCCATATACTCCTAGGAAAAGTTCGAACGACCTTCAACAAAAGGGTACATGTACCCGACACCGACACAGGTGGGTAGGTAGAGAATACCTAGGGGCGCACAGACTGTGTTTAGTACGGTTTCATTAAATTAACTAATACGTTTTTACATAACCATTGTCTATGATAAATAATCGAAATAGTAGTACTACTGGTACTAAATCACTTCATGATTTTTGTTGTGTTGCATAGTTTGTTTGTTAAAAGAAGAAGAATGAATAGTAGTTTGTTGACAAGCAGAAGAATCGAATCTCCTGATATTGTTGAACGGAATGCAACTTTGAAAGTACTCGTCTCTAATTTCATTTCTAAGTTCATTTTCAGTCCATGTAGTTTGATCGATAAATTCCCACTTTAGTTCTAAAGCTAGATGATCAACTACGCAAACTCAAGACACCATAACGTACATTATTTGATAAGATCGGGCAACATAAGATGCTAATAAATCATGAGATGCACACGATCCATACTTGGTTTTTTGTTAAAACGTGTAGAATTTCAGCCTTTTTAAAAACGGCTACACAAACAAATCCACAAACTAGTGATGATTTTGTGGATAGTGCAAAAGAGAATATGTTCACTTCAAAACACATGAATATGCCAATTTCAAAATTACATTCTAATACGGTATGTGTTTCGTAAATGAGTTATTTTCCTTAGCTAAATAACAAGCCAGAAAGAACATATTCTCCCAATATCATTTCATTTGATTTTACCACGTGGTTCTTTTTATTTCCTAAATCATTCATGTATTAGTTTCCTTCTTATTCTTCTTCTTTATTTTTTTGATGATATCAACATGCATCAATTCTAGATTCTAACAACTAACTATGAGCTTTGTTTTCAAATAAGGTAAATTGAATTTTATTAATCGTGTATTTTGAGATAGCCCGAATAATTTCATCTCAGAAAATTGTTGTCATTGGTTCCACCTTTCACACTAATTTCAAGCTGATGCTCTAATGCTCTTGATCGAAAAGAGAATACAAATCGATTGATGTAAAACGGCTTGTTTTTTGTTATTTGGAAAGTTCAAACACCCACATTGAAAAACAATTTCTTCCTTTGGAGCACTAGTAATTCGAGGTAGAATTTGCACCAATTGATTCGTGCCATCCTTTCTATCAAAAGCCCTAAAGTATTAGATTGAAATCCATAAAAACTTAACGGAGTTAAGTTTATAATATTGGGAGTCAATTAAAAACAAGTAGTGTGAAAAGTGAGAGCACTGCTACATTTAATGAGATGAATTTTTTATCAGCCAACATAAAAGATTTAAAATTAATAAAGTTTAATTTTCCTTTAAATAACAACAAACCTTTAACCGTTTACATAAATAATAATCATTTTGACCTTGATTATGGATGATTCTATTCTGTTTGACCAAACTTACTGTTACTTAAAATAAATGAAGAAAATATTAAAAACAAAATTCGCCCAAAAAGCAAACGACAAAAATGATTTGTTACGTGTATAAATAAATTTTAAATTGAAAAAGTATAGTTATTTCGTCGGATTGTGGGTGTTGAAAGCCATTATGGGCAATATATTTATTTATTTAGACGAAAAAGGGATAGAGAAAAGCAAATCTAAATAATTCATTTCAATAATTGAACACGTATTTTGGGATTTCAACTTTTAAGTTTTAACAACCATTTTATTTTGTCTCGTAATTTTTTTTACAAGTACCAAGTACAACACCGAGATATGAATGATTTTCTTATATTTTTTGGTTATATTCATTTTGATGTAAACATGTTACAAGTGGAGGTGCACAAATTGATTTATAACCCTAAACAGCTTCAGGTTGAAACCGGTTCGGTTCCAAGTTAAGTTCTCGAGTTGTATCGATTAACCAGTTTTCTTGTGCACATCAAATTAAGAGTACAAGGGTGAAATCCCTACGTTGTTTTATTTAAGTTAACATCAAAACCGCAAACTTTACACTAGCTCCATCTATGCTTAGTTTCATTTGTTTTTGTTGAGGTTCTCCTTAATGACTTTATGTTTGAATTGTGTTAACTATTGATTGTAATGTCTAATCAGGTAGAAATTCGTCTTTAACGGTTTTGGGAGCCACCGATGTGTTCATGTTTATATAATCAATGACAATGAACAAATGAACAAAACTCACGTCTATCATCAATAATTTAATTTTGTTTTAACCAATAATGCTGTAATTGGTTTCCAATGAAGGAATATGTGGTCTGCATGAAATTTGTTTAGAGAGAATGGATGGAGAATAGGTGACATATATGTGAGTTTTTATTGGAGTCAAATTAGTGTTGGATCTTGAATTTAAGACCTAAACTTGTCAAATTAAAGATCACGGTATGCTTGATATGACATGGTCTAAATATGATACAAGATGTTGATACGAAGATAATACAAAGGATGTTGACAAGGGTCTAAAGATGATACAACATATTGATAACATTAGTCTAAAATTTAAGTCTACTGTAATTGATATACTTAAGTTAATGTCAACATGTCAACTAGTCAATGTCAATTCATGTGTTCGGTTAAAGAAAACGCTTTGGAGTTTGGACAAATGTTTCTTGTTTGAAGTTCGAGTATTCTCGCATAAAGTTCAAGTTGTCAAAGAAATTGTTATCTCGAGTCATAGAGTATTGGTGAATGTTTATAGTGTTTGTTATCTTTAGGTGCTTATTTGTAATCTTATCATATCTTACTATACTATTAAATAAAAATAATGATGCTTAATTGTTCTAACAACATTCTATCCTAGTATAAATCTTCTAATCTCTCTTCTCCTTAATCCGTGCTATCCATGGGTCATGGGTGAAAATAGTTTGACCCATGAGTTACCACATTTTCAATATATTTAGATATCATGCACACATTAATGACCATTTACAACAATTTAATATCTAAAATATATCAATCAATCAATCAATCATACCCAGTGAAGTCCCACCGACAGCAAAACTATAAGTAGGGTCTGGGGAGGGTGGGATGTAGGCACACCGTACCTCTATCCAAAGGGATAAAGAGGTGGCTTCCAGAGAGACCCTCGGCTCTAAATACATATGTATGAAGCAAAACAAAGGAAATCAAAGTTCAACAGTTATATAAAAACTAATAATAATAATAATATATGTAAGGAAAATACCATTATGGTATGTGACCTAAATAAGTTAAGTATACGCCCTAAGGTATTCATTTCTTTCTAAAAATCCTTAACTTTAATTCTACTTCTCCAAAAATTCTTATCCTCAACCATGTCCTCGAAGAGGTTTAGGTCTATCAAATCATGCCTAATCCTCTCATCCCAAGTCAATTTAGGTCGTCCTCTACCCCTCGTCCCCTCTATAGTAATGTTTTCTACGGATCTAACATGATTCGTCGCCTGTCTTCTCTTCACATGTCCAAACCATCTCAATCTCCATTCTCTTATCTTGTCTGCTATGTTTGCTACCCCTAATCTCTCTCGAAACACAACGTTTCTTATTCGGTCTAGCCTTATTTAATATCTAAAATATATTTAATCTATACCTTAGTTTTTATTAATATATCTAAAATATATGTTTAATATCTAAACACAATACTTTAGATATATTTAATATCTAAAATATAATTATGTTTAATCTATACCTTAGTTTTTATTAAAGATGACAACATTTTTAAAGAATAAGGACTCATGAATTCAGTTTGAATTATACAAAGTGTTTCACTTCATATATGTATAAAACTTTAATTATGTTATTTAATTTAAATTTTCAATTATGTGATTATTTAATTTTGAATCTTTAATTTTATATTCGAAAGATAAATCAATTAAAAAAAACTTTTAAACATTAAAACATGATTAATTATAACTAAAAAATTTAGAGACCTACAATTCGTGTTTTTTGCTGAAAAGTTATAATTCGAGTTAGAAACCATCAATTCGTTTTTTTTACTTAACAAACACCTATCACATAATAAATTTCAACAAAAGAAATAGGATCACATACAAAAACAACTTTTCATTGTAGTTGCTTTCATATGATATGTATCAATCATTCTATGTACTTCTAATTTTTTGGTTTTATTATTGTTGTGAATTCGTTTGGATATGTTTTTACTGCTTCTTCTAACTCATAGTGGTATTGAATTTATAACATTATTTATTTCGTGTTTATGTTTTCCATATGAATGTAAAATTGAGATTCTAGCATTTTTATTGTTTGTATTACATATATCATTTTTTACCTTTAATTTCGCGTCTATATTTAAAATAATGAACTTTATTAATGTTTTCACTTGACAAATCCTGTGTAATACACGGGTTTTAAAGCTAGTTAGTCTAATATAGGATTAGACTATAAATAGAAAGATATTTTTAGGGTTTTAGGTAACACAACACTAGAAAGATATGGGGTTTTAATTGTATTCATCTATTCAAATCAATTCAATGGTTTTATTGTTATAAAGGTGTGACAACAATATTTAGTTTATAGTTCTACAGGATTACTAGGGAAAGTAGTCACTAGCATGATTTTACATACAAAAGCAATAATTATGAAATAAAATATTAAATTAGTAGAAAACAAAAAGGAAAAAACCATGAAAAGCAATAAAAAGTATAAGCATAAAATAATAGTAAAGGATCATTGCCAATATCAACATCTTTTCCATGCTTAGTATTCCACTTATGTACTAATTATTCATATTCAATTCTCTACACATCTTTTCACACATATAAATATATATACCAACCCAATAAGTCTAAATGTATATGTATATATATACATGCACTTACATTCAAACAAGGCAAAGGGTAGTTCCTAACACATCTTCTTCTACTTGTTTTAAGAAGCTTCAACTAAAAGATGAGTTCTCCGACTAAGTCGCCGGAGAAGAAGTCGATAACTATAATATTCCGGTATGCGGATTTGTTCGACAAGTTGCTCATATTGTTGGGCACACTTGGAGCCATTGGTGATGGAATGTCTACAAATGTTTTACTACTTTTTGTTAGTAGACTTTTTAACCATTTGGGTTATGGTAGAAGTGTTCAAAAGAACCAAGACAACTTCATGGATGAAATCTCAAAGGTTAGCATGTATTTTATTCAAGAACATATTATTTGTCTTCTAAAATATGTAAAATGGTGGTGAAATCATCATCATCATCATCATCGTACTCAGTAAATCCCTCCAATAGCAAAGCTATGGCTGGCTCTGAGAAGGGTAAGATGTAGACAGCCTTCCCTCTACCCTGTAGGAATAGAGAGGCTGCTTCCAGTGAGACCTCGGCTTATTAGTAGTTTTGCATCAAGCCTTGGACATAAGGCACATAACACTAAACCATCGGGACATCGGCCGATTGGTGCATGTACCCTTGTCTTTCAGCTATCAACGCCACCACATGATGCCTGATTAACCTTCCGCCACTTTTTAACGTTATTTTCACGATATTAGTAAAATGACGTCAAAATTAGTGCAATTTTACTTTAGTCCACCCGAGGGTTCACACATATATAGATTATATGCGCGCACCGCAAGTAGGACATTTGGTGAATGCTACAAACTGATTATAATTTCTCATTTTATAATTCCTTATTAAAATTTAGTTTTCTTAGTAACGATGTATATATGGCGATTGCATATTCCGCCGCAAATGAGTTTTTTTTTCTATTTTTTTTGTTAGGGGTGGTAATTCCTGACAAGACCTAAAAAATTATAATATCTAACCCGTTTAATATTATTGTGCTAAGGTCATGTTCCAGTTGATCAGTTTAACCCGATTAATTAACCGAGTTATGTAGAGCTGACTTATTTAACCCTTTTCATTTGTTTTCTTTTGTGTTTGTACAGTGTAGCTTAGCTTTTGTTTACATTGGATTAGGAGTTATGGTGATGGCTTTTATGGGTAAACTTCTCTCTTTTGTTTTTGTTTTATTTTGTTATATATTTTATATGTGTATACGGTATATGCACAACTACGATTTCCCAAATTGTATAAAGAAAGTATCTTTATGTGTTTTGTTAATATTATTTAATAAAATCGTGGCCTATGTCATACAATATAAGCACACAAAACCAATAGTGAGATTTGGTTTTCATTCTCATGGAATTCTCGTTTACAGAGGGGTATTGCTGGAGTAAAATAAGCGAACGACAAGTTTTGAAGATCCGATACAAGTATTTGGAGGCTATTTTGAGACAAGAAGTCGGTTTTTTTGATTCACAAGAAGCAACAACTTCGGAAATCATCAATAGTATCTCCAAAGACACCTCCCTCCTACAAGAAGTTCTTAGTGAAAAGGTAAAAGAAAAATAAACACTCGGTTTCTTATAAACACGTTACTTTTTGTTGTATTTATCTCAAACGGGTCAAATAAAATTTTTACCCGAGACTGCTCTAGTCATCTCAAAGCGTCAAATGAGCCGAAAGGTCAAACGTGTTAAAAGTTATCCGAATTCTATTTTTAGCGCATTTGTTTAAATTCGTAATAAAGACTCAAATTAGTTATTTATAAACTTTTTAAAAAAAGTAAGTGTTTTCATGTCAACCCGTTCCAGCCCAGCCCGGCCCGGCCCGGCCCATTAATATAAGCATCATGCTAATGTTTTGTTTCACCATGTTATAGGTGCCAAAATTCTTGATGCATACATCAGTGTTCTTATCAGGACTCGCATTTTGCACATACTTCTCATGGAGAATGTCGATAGTAGCATTCCCGACGCTAATCTTTTTGATAATCCCGGGCCTAATCTATGGGAAATACCTCTTGTATTTATCAAAAAAGTCGTTCCAAGAATACAGCAAGGCGAATAGTATCGTGGAACAAGCTCTTGCTTCTATAAAAACCGTCTACTCATTCACGGCTGAGAAGACGATTGTCAACAAGTACTCAACGATCTTGGACCGCACAACTGAAATGGGCTTGAAGCAAGGCATTGCTAAAGGCCTTGCCGTTGGGAGTACCGGGCTTTCTTTTGCGATATGGGCTTTGATCGCTTGGTATGGGAGTCGGCTTGTAATGTATAAAGGCGAAAGCGGAGGGCGCGTTTACTCAGCCGGGCTTTCTTTCATTTTGGGTGGATTGTAAGCACCTTCACTAAAAATTTTTCTTAGTAACCATTTCGCTATACGGGCCGGTTCAGTTCGGTTATGGGCTAATATTGAACAATATAAGTATATAACCAACCCAATATTGCAGCTTTAAGATTTTTATAAACTATGTGTGGATTCAAGCTACTTTTAATTAATAAATCAAATTATATTTCATTAAAAATATTAAGAATTTTTTTAACTTTTAGAGTATTTAAAAAAATAATATGTTTTCATATATAATAAAAAAAATAAAACTAAAATATCATACTTCAAAAGAATATATAATGAATCTTCAGACAGATAACATATTATTATTATATATATATATATATATATATATATATATATATATATAAAAGAGAAGTTTTGTGCCACTAACCAAGTGACGGCATCAAACTTGTCCATACCATTTTGATTTTCTTTTTTAGTATCGATAGCATAGCGAACGTAACGAGAACTGACCTAACGTCAATTTTTGTCTACGTAACGGAAACAGACTGAATTCGTGTAAACTCACTGCATCAACGCCCGGGACTGGCAATGCTAGGGTTTTGATGTCATTTGGTTTTTTTGTTTCAGTTCCGGTACCATAACGAATGTAACGAAAACCGACCGGATGCCAATTTTCTTTTTTATTTTTTGTTTTAGTTCCGGTACTGTAACGAACGAGAAAGAAACCGACCAAATTCGCGTAAAGTCAGTGCCTTTTGTTTTGGTTCCAGTACCACCGTAACGAAAACCGACCAACTGCCATTTTTGTTTTAGTTCTGGTATCGTAAGAAACTGACTGAATTCACGTCGACTTATCATCTCAACGCTTGAGTTTTACCACCACCCAGATTTTACCGACCTTCTCGGTTCAACGCGCTGGGTAACTTCCTAGTTATTTATAAAAAAAATAATGATTGGTTTTACTGTCAAATCAGTTTGGATAATTCGGTTATTTCATATACGTTTAACCATAACCAAACGATAAAACTGAATCGCTTTCTCAATAGGTTAGGTTTTTTAAATTATAGTTCGTTTATTCGATTTTCTGCTCACCCTTATATTTTAGTCAACACAACCCGACCCGCATAATTCAACTGACCCGCCCATTTTGAAACATTTATCAACAGATCACTTGGTATGGCATTACCAGAACTGAACCACTTCACAGATGCATCAGTAGCAGCATCAAGAATATTCCACAGGATCGACCGAGTCCCAGAAATCGACGGTCAAGACACCAACGGGCTAATACCCGAAACAATCAACGGCCAGATAGAATTCGAAAACATCGAGTTCACATATCCATCAAGACCAAACTGCATTATTCTAAAAGACTTTAACTTGAAAATAGAAGCGGGAAACACCGTTGCACTCGTGGGTGCGAGTGGGAGCGGTAAGTCAACCGCCATTGTGTTAGTTCAAAGGTTTTATGATGCAGACCGCGGTGTTATTAGAGTGGACGGGTTGGATATTAAGAAACTGCAGTTGAAATGGTTGAGATCACAAATGGGATTGGTTAGCCAAGAACACGCGTTGTTTGGGACGTCGATAAAGGAGAATATTATGTTTGGGAAGATTGATGCAACGATGGAGGAAGTTATTGCGGCTGCAACGGCTGCTAATGCTCATAACTTCATCCGACAGCTTCCGGAGGGATACGAAACAAAGGTACACTTGTTCATAAAACTAGCAAACAGCTGCCAGTGAAGTATTCGAGATCAGCTTGCTAAAAGCTTGAATGCCCGAGTTCTAGCCTAAAAATAAGCATATTTATAAAAATGAGCATATTTAGTAAACGAGTCTGAAATGAAGATCCACTTATGAGCTCGAGCTGGCTTGCGAGTCTAAATGACTCTATTATTTAATATAAATATATAATTATTTAACTATTATTATATATAATTTATGGTAAGAATAACTAAATTATATATATATATATATATATATATATATATATAGGGTAAGGATTTTTGTAAATTGAGAACTTTGAGAACTATTTTGAGCCATAGAAAAAACCTCTAAAAAATATTTAAAAACATTATAAAACAAAGAAAAAACAAAAATTTTAAAAAAGTAAAAAAAACAAAATTTTTATTTTTCATTCCGGTTCCATAAAAAAAACTTTGTGTATTATACACATGTGTATAATTTTATTTAATCTCTAGTTACGTTTTGTACACATGTGTGTAAAAAAACATGTATGTACATTTATGTACATATTGTACATATGTGTATAATTTAGCTAAACCGAGACGTTTTTTATGAAACCGGGATGATAAATAAGAATTTTGATTTTTTTACTTTTTTCATTTTTGTGTTTTTTTTATGTTTTATGATTTTTTTTTTAATTTTTGGGTTTTTTGTGGTCTAAAATGGTTCTCAAAGTTCTCAATTTCTAAATAGTTCTCACGTGATCCTGATCCTATATATATATATATTAGTTATACATAAACATTATAAATATAAACATACATAAATTATTTAATAAATAATAACAAGTAGAGCTTGAACTTGGAAAACTACTCACGGGTCAACCTCGAGTTTATTAACCAATTGACTCTATTATTTAATATAAATATATAATTATTAAATAATATATAAATTATATTAATAATAACTAAAAAGTATATATTAGGGGTTATATATAAGCATTATAAATATAAACATACAAAAATTATATAATAAATAACAAACGAGCAGAGGTTGAACTTGAAAAACTACTCATATTGACCCGTTGCCATAACTCATCTTACCGCCACTATTAATGAGTTTTTTTTAATTTTGAAGGTTGGCGAACGAGGAGCGCTTTTATCAGGCGGACAAAAACAACGAATCGCTATCGCTCGCGCGATCATCAAAAACCCCGTGATTCTTCTACTAGACGAAGCAACAAGCGCACTCGACTCAGAATCCGAAAAGCTAGTTCAAACCGCGCTTGACCAAGCATCAATGGGAAGAACAACAATGGTTGTTGCACATAAACTCGCCACAGTACGAAATGCAGATGTCATTGCAGTCATGAGCGACGGTAGTGTCATCGAACAAGGCTCGCATAACGACTTGATAGTTAGTAACACGGGTCATTATGCTCGGTTAGTTAAACTTCAACGACAGTTTAGTTCGTTTAAGGAGCCCGAAAATAATACTCCGTTGGCGGTAAGAAGCAGTGCTTCAAGGTTAAGCACTTCTAAATCTAGCCCGGCTTTGTTCGAGTCACCAATGATAGGTAACGAGTTGGCCAACTCGTTATCTTCACCGAACCACCCCCCACCGTCGTTTTCTCGGCTGCTTTTGCTAAACTTGCCAGAATGGCGGCAAGGGGTGGTCGGGAGCCTGGCTGCAGCCACGTTTGGGGCTGTGCAGCCGGTATACGCATTGACTATCGGTGGCATGATATCGGCTTTCTTTTTATCAAACCACGAAGAAATGAACGTGCGAATTAGAAAATATTCGATAATATTTTGTTCGCTTGCGGTGATATCGATTTTGGTTAATCTTATACAACATTATAATTTTGCATACATGGGTGAACAACTGACAAAAAGAATAAGACTAAAAATGCTTGAAAAAATATTAACTTTCGAACCGGCTTGGTTTGACGACGAGCACAACGCAAGTGGCGCGTTGTGTTCTAGGCTAAGTAACGAGGCGTCGATGGTGAAGTCACTAGTGGCGGACCGGATGTCGTTACTAATCCAAACGGGGTCGGGTGTGTTGATAGCTATGGTTATGGGACTAGTGGTAGCTTGGAAGCTAGCACTAGTTATGATCGCGGTCCAACCGTTAACGATACTATGTTTCTACGCGAGAAAAGTATTGTTGTCGACAATGTCGGCTAACTTTATCAAGTACCAAAACCAGAGTACGCAGATAGCAGTCGAGGCGGTTTATAACCATAGAATCGTGACGTCGTTTGGGAGTTTAGGCATTGTGTTACAAATATTTGATAAGGCGCAAGATGGGCCAAGGCGAGAGGCGAGAAAAAAGGCGTGGTTAGCCGGGATAGGGATCGGGTTGGCGCAAGGGCTAACTTTTATTTGTTGGGCTTTGGATTTTTGGTATGGTGGGAAACTAGTTGATGCAAATGAGATATCTGCAGGGGATGTGTTCAAGACTTTTTTTATATTAATAAGTACTGGTAAAGTTATAGCTGATGCTGGAAGTATGACTTCGGATATAGCGAAAGGGTCTACGGCTGTTGCGTCGGTTTTCTCCGTTTTCGATCGGCAGTCGCTAATCTCGAGCAATGTTCATGTAAGTAACATGTAAAATATCAAATCTAACACGAAAATTTTGGGTTTTGGTTTGGTATAAATGAGCCCCCAAACCCGTTTAGCTAAACGGGTCGGGTTCGGGTTGACCCGTTTAACCAATTTATTTTTATTATATGTAATAAATTAAATTGGTTGGGTATATTATTCCAAATTGTAAAACTAAAAAGAAAATTAACATAATATTTAATAATTAAAATACAAATGTTCTATATAAATTTGCATTTTTGTTGTTGTAAAATGTAAATTTTAAGTATTAATATGTTAAAATGATAAAAAGAAAAAAACTTTCGAGTCAAATGGGTCGTGTTAGAGTCAACCCCGAATATGCAGGTCGAACCCACGAACCTGTTTAACTACACGGGTCGGGTTCGGGTCGACTGAACGGGTTGACCCATTTAACCAATTTATTTATTACTATATTATGTAATAAATTAAATTGGTGGGGTATATTATTCCAAAAAAACTAAAAATAAAATTAACATAATATTTAATAATTAAAATCGAAGTGTTCTGTATAAATTTGCATTTTTGTTGTTGTAAAATGTAAATTTTAAGTATTAATATGTGAAAACAATAATATAAATAAACTATTGAGTCAAATGGATCGTTTTCGAGTTAACCCATGAATACGCGGGTCGGGTTCAGGTTCACGTGTCTTTCACAACTATCAGATTCGGGTTCACAAGTATTTCGCGAATTTCGGGTTTGAACTATTTTCGGGTTCATATCGTGTCCGGGTTCGTGTCGAGTTAGACCTGCAACCTGAGAACACAACCCGTTTAATTAAACGTATAAAAAACTTTCTTCATATCCGTTCGTTTATTAAATAAACGAACATAAACGAACGTTCACATGAACAAACGAAACATGTGCTCATATTTGTTCATTTAATTTAATTAAACGAACAAACATTTCATCAAACACCTTGCGTGCAACATTTACAGGACGGAGCCGACTCCACCGGATCAAAGCTCCAAAAACTGATCGGCGGTATCGAAATCAAGAAAGTTGATTTCTCCTACCCGGGCCGACCCGAAACCCCAATCCTCCGCGAGTTTTGTTTAGAAGTAAAACCCGGAACCAGCATTGGACTTGTCGGTAAAAGCGGGTGCGGTAAGTCGACCGTGATCGCATTAATCCAACGATTCTACGATGCGGATAGAGGCACGGTTAAGGTTGATCGAGTGGACATTCGAATGCTGAACATAGAATGGTACCGAAAGCACATGGCACTTGTTAGCCAAGAGCCCGTGTTGTATTCGGGTACCATTCGGGATAATATTATGTTTGGAAAGATGGATGCTTCGGAACATGAGTTGATTGAGGCTGCGAAAGCGGCGAATGCGCATACGTTCATCTCGTAAGTATACTGTTAAATCGAACGTGAGCTGCTCGAGATCGGCTCATAAAAAGCTTGAACGTAAAAATAAGCCTTTTCATAAATTAGTTGGAGCTCGAGCTTCACTTATTCTGTTCGAGGCAGCTTGTGAGGCTATAATTTTATATAATATACATAATATTATTATAAAAATAAAAAGGTAAATAACACATATATTGTGATATATATAATTATAATTGAAAAAAATGTATAAAAATAGTTATAAATGTAAATGGATTAAATAAAAAATAACAAACGAGTTGGGCCGGAGCCGAGCTCAAGCGTTGAAAACTATTCACGAGCGGGCTCGAGCTTTAGAAATAAAGCACGAAACTAGTCGAGTTCGAGCTCTCTATAAGTAAAACTGTACGAGTCAAGCTACAGCCTAGTCAAGCTCTGGCTCGGGTCGTTTACACCCATAAATAAATGGTTTAAAGAAATTTAAATAATAAGTAAATTCAGAAGTTAAAGCATAGGGATTAAAAAAAACTTAAAAAATGTTTTTGGGTTAAAAGGGTCGTGTTCACGTCAACACAGGAATGCACGTTAAGTGTTTGATTTCATGTGTGTGACGTGACTTCATTCTCGGATTGGTGTAAAATACCCGAGTTTGTGTCAGGTCCGACCCGACAGTCCACGAACGACCCATTTATCAGTGTTATGACTTATGAATGATGGCCATTATTTTCGATCTTTTGTAGATCACTTAAAGATGGATACGATACCGAATGTGGTGAAAGAGGTGTTCAACTATCAGGAGGACAAAAACAAAGAATCTCAATTGCTAGAGCAATTATTCGAGACCCAACAATACTACTATTAGACGAGGCTACAAGTGCGCTAGATGTCCAATCAGAGCACGTTGTTCAAGAGGCATTGGACAAGATTATGGTCAGAAGGACAACGGTCGTGGTGGCACATAGACTAAACACAATCCGAAACCTTGATTCGATTGCATTTGTTTCGGAAGGAAAGGTTGTCGAACAAGGGACTTATAACCAACTCAAGAACAAGGAAGGCGCGTTCTTCCAACTAGCTAATATTCAGAAAGCATGAGTATTATCTTTATTATATATGTAAATGTTTAGTAACGAGTGTTGTGAGAATGAAAGATATGTGCTTATAATCAGGCGACAGTCAGGTATGTAGTGCGGTTTTATGTCCATAACTAAGATGCGATGTATGACTAGAGGCTAGGACCTTTAAGCTTAACCATCTTTAAGTTGAACTCTAGCATTTGTTTTGTGAATGTGTGCATCTTTTCTTTTTAATTGAGTTTTTGCTGATTTAGGTCCATAACAAAGTATTATTTTGAAGGACTAACTTGTATATATCCTAAAGTATGAGGATCTTAAGGAGTACAAGGGTGAAAGTGGAGTTGCACACCGCAACTAGTTAACCGGTTTCTAACTGGATCCCTAACTGGTCGGTATTTGAAAATAATCGCCGATTTATTACAAGTTTTTCATTTTGACCAAGAACCGGTTACAAAAACAGGTTAACCAAAACTGGTTTTAAGTTTTTTATTATTTTTAAAAACTGATTTTCTTCCCGGTTATTTATCGTTAACCAATTCGGTTATACCCGAAACCAGTTATATCGATTAAGATTTTTGCGCTTAAAAATGGGGTAGTACCCGACCTGATTCACCGATCTAACCGGTTAGTTGACCGTTAACCACTAACTGATTATTAAATTAACCAGTTTTCGAATAACCGATTAACCAGTTAGTTGACCGTTGACCACTAACTGATTATTAAATTAACCGGTTTTCGAATAACCAATTAACCGGTTAGTTGACCGTTTACCACTAACTGATTATTAAATTAACAGGTTTTCGAATAACCGATTAACCAGTTAGTTGACCACTAATTGATTATTAAATTAATTGGTTTTCGAATAACCGATTAACCGGTTTGTGCATGTCTAAAGCTAAATAAGATAATTGTTTTGGGACTTTGGATATGTCTAGATGGGTTAGGTATTTTTTATACAAAGACATGATTGAAGCCCTTGAGCCGGTTACAAAATCAACCAACATGGATACAAATTATTGGGCTGAAATTATACTTGTGAGCCTGTGAGGGTTATTTGGAATAAACATATGGTTAATTGGGCCAGAATATGGTTTTAAGCTTCTTTTTTGTTAAAAACTAAAGTAAACCATGCATGCTCGTTGCTTGACTTTCTTTATGCTAAATTAAATATTGAATGTTTTTAGTTTCTTTAACATCATTTCGGATAAAATGTTCAATTTACAGATTATTGATTTTTGTAGGCTGGATAGTTTTTAAAAGAGTGGATTTTAATTAGCCTTTTTTTTTTCTCAAGGAGTAACGCACAATCACGTGTTTTATTGGTTCAGTAATTAAAGTTTAATATCATTTTGCAATTGTTTTAGTGTGGCTGCTTGCTTGCTTGCTTTTGTATCTTGCACTTACACCCTACTCGCGGAGCTCGCATATAATGTATATATGTGTGAACCTCCGGGTGGGCAAAAGTGAAATTGCACTAATTTTGACGTTATTTTACTATTCTCATGAAAATAACGTTAAAAGTGGCGGAAGGGTAATCATGCATCATGTGGTGTCGTTGATAGCCGAAAGACAAGGATACATGCACCAAGCAGCCGGTGTCCCGATGATTGAGTGCTATGTGCCTTATGTCCAAGGCTTGATGCAAAACTACTATCGAGCCGGGGTCTCACCGGAAGCAGCCTCTCTATCCCTATGAGGTAGAGGTAAGGTTGTCTACATCTTACCCTTCTCATATCTTACCATAGCTTTGCTATTGGTGGGATATACTGAGTACGATGATGATGATAATGATACTTTGATTTTTTAACCTATCTTTTAAATTAATCCAACGGCAAAACTACCAAGGTTCGGGGTGATTCATGTTCTCAATCATAAATGTTTTCAATTGTAACACACAGAAGAACTGCTGAGAGAAAAGAAATTTACTTGGCATCGAACTCTTAGTCGCCGAATTAATTTTTAATGGTAATAAAGTAAATTGGTTAAAACATATATTGGCCAAATTAATTTTTTGAAGCAGTATACTTTTGGTATGCAATGTGAATGGAAGTGTTCATTTTATGACTTATGGTGTTATGTTGAGTTTGGTGTTGGAGTTCTTTCAATAATAAAAGCTTTTGAGATAACACAAGTGAATGCAGGAAAAAAAACGCGTGTTTTATTGTAACACGCGGGTATATTTCCTTGTTAAATAAATTCCAAATATAAAAGATTAAAGTATATCTCCATAGAAAACAAGATTAAGTGGGAGAGACTGTATATTAAAGTATATTAGTCAACACGTACAATATATAGCGCTATTGAATGACACTGTGAAAGATATTGGGATCAAGTCTTACATGCGATAAAAAAAAAAGTGTTTGGAGGTTGAGTCAGGGAGTTTTCTCATCTTTGTTGGGTTTCCAACTAAAAGTGATAGAACTGATCGGTTGAATTAGTAGCTGAAGGATTAATCTTGAATTATTAGAAAAGTTAAAGGTTTATTTTGTTAAGTTATAATTTAGTTATTTGAATTGTATTAGGTTTAGGAAAGGTATGACTTGGTGAGCAAGTTTAATAAGTCTATATATAAGGTCTAGATTATTAGTTTTATTTGTGAGAGTTGAGAGAGAGCCAAGAGAGAGCCAAAGGAGTCTCATCTTCATCTACGTTTGATAAGTTCGTGAAGTTCGTTTGTTATGTTCGTTTGATTATATGAAAAGAGTCGAGGGTTGTTACCCCAATATCACGTGTTTGTTTGTTTGATAGGTTTGTTTAATTCGATTGTTTGATCCGTCTAGGCCAACAATTGGTATCAGAGCTTAGGCTCATTTGTTTCTAAATAAAATTCACTTGAAGTTCTTAAAAAAGAAAATTCAAAGATCGAAGTTGCGTTTTTGGTTATCAGGGTGTTTGCTTATTGAATAGCCGAGACGTCCGTTGAGGTATCGCCAGAATTTTTATGCTCCTTGATGTTTGTGTTCGATCGGACATAAGGTGAAAAGTATCTGTCCTTTAATCTCTTTTAGGAAGTTATACTCAGCCGCCGCCATATTGATTTTATTGTTGTTCATCAATTAAACAATCATTGCAACATATTACTCACGAGCTACCTCCTACCTGCTTTGGTTGGCACAATTTTTGAGTAAACACTTGATTCATACTATGAGAATTAATTTGTTATTCGTATGAGTTTTCAACAATTTGTTATATTAATCGGAAGGTGCAAGTGCATACGTTAGATTATTTTAATTGCTATAAATCAAGGGGAGTAGACAAGGTTTGTGAAGCCTCTTTTTATATTCAACAAGTGCGAGCAAGAAAATACGTAGTAAGAAAGTAATCAAGTGTGTTCTTAAAGAAAGTAATAAAGAACGTTTCTTGAAGAAAGAAAGAAAGGTTTGTGGTGTTTGGTTATTTATAGGAGATTGATTTCGGATCGGGAATCAATTCCAACTGAAATAGCAAACCGGAGAAGAAAGTAGAGATATGAA
The DNA here is from genome assembly GCF_021521415.1 of Bidens hawaiensis. Classification (NCBI taxonomy): domain Eukaryota; kingdom Viridiplantae; phylum Streptophyta; class Magnoliopsida; order Asterales; family Asteraceae; genus Bidens; species Bidens hawaiensis. Next base: position 311,968 of record NW_027493151.1, on the reverse strand, counting down.
AGAAACGATGATGAATGGAGGACTTCCAATATTGACGAAATCAAACTACAAAGTATGATCGATCAAGATGGAGGGATTTCTGAAAGAGTATGGTTTTTGGGATGTTATTGAACCTATAGTCGACGTAGCTCTAGATGAAAGGAAGATGTACACAGCGTTAGGGTTCGTATGTCAAACCCTACCGGAAGACATCTTGGTACAAGTTGGCATACTTATGAATGCTGAGCAAGTATGGCGTGCTTTGAAGATTAGATATCTTGGATTTGATTATGTACGAAAGGAGGAAGATGAAAAAGCAGCTTAAGAAGCCACTGAGAAAGAAAGATTGGATAAGATTGTTGAGAAGGAAAGATTGGATGCTATTGTTCAAGAAGAACAAGCACGTAATAATGAAGCTCAGGAAGCTACAGAGAATGAAGAAGCTTTGCAAGATGTTTTGAGAAGTGAAGGAAAAGAAATGTTAAATGAAGAAAAAGAAAGAATTTCTTCAAAAGAAGAAGAAGAAGAAGAAGAAGAAGAAGAAGAAGAGAAGATGGTGAATCTTCATGTATGTTTTTCTGACTCAAACAACCTTGAAGATGAGAAAGTTGTTAAGATAAGTGAGCGGAAACAAAGATCTGCTACTAATGATGATGAGAGGAAGGATATTGTACCGAATGAAAGGAATGATGCAGCTAACTGGTCTGCAGATTTAAAAGTGTATGTGAAAGTTAACAATCGAGCAATTGTTGATGAAAAGTCAGATCTTAATGAAAGGTTCAGAAGTATTGTCATAATAAATGGCTCGATAGGGTCTGATAAAGAAGGAATGAATAGCCCATCTGCAAGTTTTGATGAGCAAAGAATGAAAAGAAAAGTGAAAAAGAAGAATGTGGAGAATGGAGTGGTATGTCAGATCAATGTGGATGGTTTAAACGATGAACGTGAAGAACTTGTTAAACAGGTTTGTTACAAACAATTGAAAAGAAAGGGTAAAGATGAACCAATGATCAAAATTGAAGAGTTGAGGGTGCTATCAGGAATTCAAGACCTTGGTGGTAAAAATTCAAGATTAAGGGGGTGAATGAAGGATTAATCTTGAATTATTAGAAAAGTTAAAGGTTTATTTTGTTAAGTTATAATTTAGTTATTTGAATTGTATTAGGTTTAGGAAAGGTATGTCTTGGTGAGCAAGTTTAATAAGTCTATATATAGGGTCTAGATTATTAGTTTTATTTGTGAGAGTTGAGAGAGAGCCAAGAGAGACCCAAAGGAGTCTCATCTTCATCTACGTTTGATAAGTTCGTGAAGTTCGTTTGTTATGTTCGTTTGATTATATGAAAAGAGTCGAGGGTTGTTACCCCAATATCACGTTTTTGTTTGTTTGATAGGTTTGTTTGATCCGTCTGGGCCAACAATAGCCTGTCAGTAATCCGAATAGCCTTTACAAAAAAAAAATTAACTATTGGATGACACAACCATTAATCTATATTGTGTGGATTGTGACATCACCATTTAATCAAGAAGAACAAGGTGATTGATTATCTTCTTGCCAATTCTTGCCAACTTTCCTGGACCCTCACTTTTTCCTTCTCTTTGTTATATGCATGTATAACATTTCTTCCCCTTGATTGTGATTTATCATCATAATTATTGAGGCATAATTTTTTCAAGCTTTAGTCCAAGATCAAAAACATCCTATGAGAGAGATGATTATGATAAAGATACAAATTAAGAGGTGTGAGAGAGGAAATCATAGGACTTAAATTAAATTTGAGGGCCATAATTTTTTTTCTCACTTTTCGCTCACTTCGGGTTCACTAATCCAATTTCGGCATGAGGCTACCCGATTTGAAGGGGTTACCCACCCGATCACCCTTATTGAAAGATAAATAAGAAAAATAAAAAAAATGAGTTTACTCTATATTATATCAAAAGTATGAATATAGAGGCTTCAATGTAAATGTTGTCATTATCTATTATACATATGTGTATATATGTAACCTCTTATTTAACTAATAAAAACTTAACAACCATAAACCGGGTGTTACAAAAATGATTACATTATCCATAAGGATCAATTATCTTTAAGAGGTTATTAGCATTTCAACTTTTCCAATCAGTTTTCCTAAGTTGCTAATTGTAGTTATATAAGGCAGAGACGTAAATGTACTTCAAAATTCTATTGTAAGAGGCATGATTCCAACTCTGATATGGACAATGTAACAGAGTTTTGCACTTTCTTTTAGTGGTATGTAACATCCAAAAAAGGAGTTTTTTTTGCATGACAAGAACAATTAGTATATTAGAAGAAGGCGCAAACGGCTCCAGCAGGAGGCTGAAAAATTGTTGAAACTTTTGCAACTTCCTAAAAATGGAGTTGCAAATAAAAGATTTGGAAACATTACAAATAAAGATTGTTGAAACTATTTTGCAGGATAGTAAAGGTCTTCAATGGACAAGTAGTGATACATTTGATGCCACTACTCACTATATTTTGACTCTCAAATGACACTTAACATACTTGTTTGCCAAGAAATTTTGCTCTAGATATTCGTTCTTATACATCATGTATCGATGGTCCCATCTTGTAGATTATTTGTTAAGATCGGGAAATGGATGACGCTTATAGAATCATTGATGTATAAGATCGATATGTGTGTGCTCTTAAACCATGTGGACGTTTCACACCTTGTTTAAATCTTTAAAGAACGATCACACAATAAGTAATGTGGTGTCATGTTACACAATTCTATAAGCCCAACATTTTTATATTAGAATTCTGTAAGATTCCTTCCTAAACGCAAGGATTAATGTTTATAGTTATTAAACTTTAATAACTAAAAACATCTACTATTGGTAAAGACATGGGACCTAATTGGTTTTAAAAACATCTAGAAAACACATTCTTATGAATGGAGTAAAGCAATTATTATATGGCAATTCAAGGTTTAAGAACATAAACTAATTTAGATTAAAACATTTATAAATCCAGATCTTTAAACAATAAAATTCAATGGCAGAGCAAGCGCGGGCCAAAGAGAAAAATAGCTCTTCCAAATCAAATAAAAAATGGGTCCTGAGGTCCGACCAGACTGGTTCCGAGTGAAGAGGGGGATATCTAGCTTTAATCATTATGTTTATACTTAATAAGTAAGTAAATTTGGTGCCATGTGTTACAATTCTATGACGACAAGATAATCTTTACACCCAGTAAATAAGTAACTTGTTACGTCACACGTCATAATTTTACGAGTACAGTAATTTTTTTCCTGCTTTTTTTATATTTTATACTTTAGAAGTCTTTTTCCTAATTTAAATGTAGACATAGTAATTTCGTGACTTTCGTCGGATTGCGTGTGTTGGATGCATTATGAGCAATAATTTCATCTTGACAAAAAAGAGAAAGAAAAGCAAATGTAAACGATTGATTTCAATAATTGAACAGATATTTTGGGATTCAACATTTAACAACCATTTTATTTTATCTCGTAATTTTTTTAAACAACTTTTAACAACCATTTTAATTAAGAAAATCCCTAAAATAATAAAAAAAAAATCATTTTTTGTTACAACTTTTAACAACCATTTTATTTTAAGAAAAATCCTTAAAATAGTCAATTTTAAATATTATTTTTCAACTTCAACCATGATTTTGAAAAAAATACTTGAAATAGTCATTTTTCTGTCGGATCCGACGTAAACAAGACCGACGGATTAACTCAGCCTATTAGAAGTCGCCATGTGTACAAATTCTCCGTTGTATCTGACGTAAAAAAATCCCCCGACGTAAAGTGAGGAACCGACGTAAAATTAAACCGTCGAGTCTGACGAATTAATCTTCCATTGTTTTTCTCTTAATTGAACTAATGGGTTCGTCACTTTCTTGAGTGGATTCTTCAACAACAAATGTGATTCGTGAAAAACAAACACTATGGTTGTGTTCTCGAAAAATTAAGTGAGACGAAAAAAATTTCATCGGACGACAAAAATCTTCATGTTTCGTCGGAAGACCAAACATCGTAATATGGGGCGATCGAGGTTTTAGAGGGCCATCTAATCCGTCAGATTCAACGGAAAAATGACTATTTTAGGTATTTTTTTTAAATTCATGACTAAAGTTAAAAAATAATGGTAAAAAATGGTTATTTTAAAGATTTTCCCATTATTTTATCCCGTAACTTATTTTGGCAACCATTTAATAGTCTACCCTATACAGGATCCAACAAATCTTAATCTGTATCTATATATACATACACATGCAAAAATATTCAAACAAAGCAAAGGGTAGTTTCATATATCTACATCTTCTTCTACTTGTTTTAAGAAGCCTTAACTAAAGGATGAGTTCTCCTACAAAGTCCCCAGAGAAGAGGAAGTCGATAACGATAATATTCCGGTATGCCGATTGGTATGACAAATTGCTCATATTATTGGGCACAGTTGGAGCCATTGGAGATGGAATGTCTACAAGTGTTATCCTACTTTTTATTATTCGTGTTTTTAATCATGTGGGTTATGGCAAAACTGCTCAAAACCAAGATAACTTCATGAGTGAAATTGAAAAGGTTAGATATATAAACTAGCATACATTTTATTCAAGAACATATTATTTGCACATTCTCTCTCTACAAAATTATAATCAAATTTACAAAATGATTATAATTGCTCATTTTGGAGTTTGAAAAGTTTTTCAATTAACATTTTTTTATTATTAAAATTTAGTTTTATTAGTAAAACGGTATGTAGGGATGACTTATTCCATCGAAAGCTATTGTTTTCAATAAGGATGGTAGTTCCTGACAGAGCCTAAAACACTTAATGTAAAATAATCAGGACTTGGTTATCATATCTAACCTGTTTAATATGATTATGCTCAAGACGTCATGCTTAATCCCGTTAATTAAGCAGGTCGTGTAGAAATGACAAATTTAAGAAATTTAAGTGGTTTCACTTATTTTCTTTGTGTGTTTGTAGTGTAGCTTAGCTTTTATGTACATTGGATTAGGAGTTTTGGTGATCGCTTTTTTGGGTAAACTTCTCTCGTTACTTTCTATTTTAACTTTTTATATATACACACACAAAACTGATAAGATACGTTTTTCGTTCTTTATGGGAATCATTGTTTGCAGAAGGGTATTGCTGGAGTAAAGTTAGCGAACGACAAGTTTTGAAGATCCGATATAAGTATTTGGAGGCTATTTTGAGACAAGAAGTAGGATTTTTTGATTCACAAGAAGCAACAACTTCGGAAATCATCAATAGCATTTCCAAAGACACCTCCCTCCTACAAGAAGTCCTTAGTGATAAGGTAATAAAACGAAGTTCATTATAAACAAGTTGCTTTGTGTCGTATTTATCTCAAACGCGTGAAATAAATTGATGAGCTAAATAATATTTTTAACCCAAACTTGTCTTGATTCGTTACATGTTTTACCATTGCCTCTGATAACGCTAACACCTGTTACCACTAGTTGTCGTAACAAAAGTAAACCAGGTTAACCCGTTTTAATACTTTGTCTTCTAAACCGACTTCCTTTAATCCAATCTCATTTTTATCGGAACTTGTTTTGACCTGAACTCATTATTACCTGGAAAATCTAGAAAACAAAGATTTTTAAGCGGGATAAAAAGAGGGTGTTTTCAAGGTTTTATTTTCTTGCTAAATTCGAGATATCTTAGCCGTAGAGCTTATTTGTCGAATCATGATTGGCTAGTTTGGACATGTCTGTTTTTCCAAATGCTAAATGTGAAAGAGTATTTTAGTAAAAATGATGGGACACAATGTTTATTTTGATGATTCCCCCTTATCACATGAACCCGTGTTGAGTTGACACCCAATCGAACAAACCCGCCGATTTTGTCAGGCTTAGTTACCCATAACCATCATACTGATGTTTTGTTTGGCTATGTTGGGTAGGTGCCGGTGTTCTTGATGCACACATCAATGTTCTTATCAGGAATAGCATTTTGCGCATACGCCTCATGGAGACTTGCACTAGTCGCTTTCCCGACACTAATATTCTTGATAATCCCAGGCCTAATCTACGGAAAATACCTCTTATATTTATCAAAAAAGTCGTCCCATGAATATAGCAAGGCAAATAGTATCGTGGAACAAGCCTTTGCTTCTATAAAAACCGTGTATTCATTCACTGCTGAAAAGACGATTGTCAATAAGTACTCAAAGATCTTGGACCGCATGACTGAAATGGGATTGAAGCAAGGTCTTGCTAAAGGTCTTGCAGTTGGTAGTGCGGGGCTTTCTTTCGCGATATGGGCTTTGATGGCTTGGTATGGGAGCCGGCTAGTAATGTATAAAGGCGAAAGTGGAGGGCGAGTTTATGTAGCCGGGCTTTCTTTCATGTTGGGTGGATTGTAAGCACTCTCCTTCACTAAAAATCTTTGTTACTAACCAGAGCCGGCTATGAGGCAGGCACGGGTGGTAGATGGACCCCGGCCAGACACCCCGATAGGCCCAAATTTTTATATATATTTTAATCATATACATATTCTTAATGTTTAAAAACCCAATTACTCAACTAATTTAAGACCCAATTTTTTTAGGCCTTCAACTCAAATATTTTTCACGATTCTCGGAGATGGCCCTGTTACTAACAGAGTCGTAGCTTAGTCGGGGTCAGGGATGGCCCCGACCCCCTTCGTTTTTCCGCAGGGTGGTGAAAATTTATCATTTTTCGACCGAAAATTTTTACATAGTGTAAATTTACTCGTTTCCGATCGAAATTTTTTAGGCCGGCCCCCTCCGTTTTTGCTCGGTAGTGTAAATTTATCCTTTTTGGGCCGAAAATTTTTATACATTGTGTAAATTTACTCGTTTCCGACCAAAATTATGAGCCCGGCGCCTCCGTTTTTTTCGCTCGGTAGTGTAAATTTATCCTTTTTCGTTCAAAAATTTATATATATAATGTACATTTATCCGTTTCCGACCAAAAAAATTTTCGCTCATCGACACCCGGCCCAACACCACGATAGTCCCGAATTTATATATATATTTTTAAAATTATATATGTATTCTTAATGTTCAAAAGCCCAATTACTTAACTAATTTAAGGCCCCTTTTTTTTCGCCGCCTAAAATTTTTTCACGATTATCTGAGATGGCCCTGTTACTAATGATTTGAGTATGTGGGTAGGTTCGGTTACGGGCAAAATCCGAACCCATAATTAGTTAGTCAATATATCTTTAACTCAAATAATATTATATATGTAGATCACTTGGGACAGCACTACCAGAACTAAAACACTTCACAGATGCATCAGTAGCAGCATCAAGGATATTTGATAGGATCGACCGAATCCCAGAAATCGACGGTCATGACAACAACGGGCTTATACCTGACAAGGTTAACGGTCACATAGAATTCAAAAACATTGAGTTCACATATACATCAAGGCCAAACAACATAAAGATTTTAACCTGAAAATAGAGGCGGGAAGTACCGTTGCACTAGTTGGTGCAAGCGGGAGTGGCAAATTAACCGCCATTGCTTTACTACAAAGGTTTTATGATGCGGATCATGGTGTAATTATGGTTGATGGGTTGGATATTAAGAAACTGCAGTTGGAATGGTTGAGATCACAAATGGGTTTGGTTAGCCAAGAACACGCGTTGTTTGGAACATCGATTAAGGAAAATATAATGTTCGGAAAGATTGATGCAACCATGGATGACGTAACCACGGCTGCCATGGCTGCTAATGCTCATAACTTCATCTGCCAGCTTCCCGAGGGATACGAAACAAAGGTACACGAAAAGAACCTCATTTCATATTTAGTTCATTGGCATTAAACTCATTTTGATCCATTACATAGAGGTCTAAACGAGCTAAGCCCCTCATGAGCTACTCAATATCTACATGATAAAAGGCGAAAGCTCAAACCAAGCTGAGCTTAAAAGAGCTCAAGCCTAAAAAACAAGCCTATTAAGTACATGAGGCTGCACCCGAGCAGCCGAGCTTCACTAATCAAGCTTAAGATAGCTTAATTGCAAGCTTAAATGAGTCACATTACACCTATATCTATAAAATGATAATTATTATATATAAATCAAGATAAACATAACTAAACAATATATAGTAAGTTCTATATACTAAATAATAGACGAGTTGAGCTCGAGCTTAGGATAACTCAGGTTTAGCTTGTTTACACCCAACATAATCGCTCCGTTTTGGTAACGAGTTTATTTGTTTTGAAGGTTGGTGAAAGAGGATCGCTTTTATCAGGTGGACAGAAACAACGAATCGCTATCGCTCTTGCAATCATCAAGAACCCGGTGATCCTTCTTTTAGATGAAGCTACCAGTGCACTTGATTCAGAATCTGAAAAGCTTGTTCAAACCGCTCTTGATCAAGCTTCAATGGGAAGAACAACAATGGTTGTTGCACATAAACTCGCCACGATACGAAATGCAGACATGATTGCTGTTATGAGTGAAGGTAGTATAATCGAACAAGGTTCGCATAATGATTTGATTAATAGCAGCATTGGTCATTATGCTCGGTTAGTCAAGCTTCAAAGGCAATGTAGCTCGTTTAACGAACATCAAAATAGTAATAGTAATAGTAATAGCCCGCTGGTGTTGAGAACTAGTGCTTCAAGATTAAGCACTACAAAATCGAGCCCAGCCTTGTTTGGTTCACCAAAGATTTGTCATGATTCAAATTCGTTATCTAAACCAAACCCATTACCCCCACCCTCTTTTTCCCGTCTCCTTTTGTTAAACTCTCCAGAGTGGCGACAAGGAGTAGTCGGTAGCCTTGCTGCTGTTGCATTCGGGGCAATAAACCCGTTTTATGCTTTGACAATTGGTGGGATGATCTCAGATTTTTTCCTAACGGATCACGACGAGATGAAGGCACGGATTAGAACTTGTTCAATAATATTTTGCTCGCTTTCGGCCTTCTCAATTCTTGTCAATCTTTTACAACATTATAACTTTGCTTACATGGGTGAACAATTAACAAAAAGGGTAAGAATAAAATTGCTTGAGAAAATCTTATCATTTGAACCGGCTTGGTTCGACGATGAACAAAATTGTAGTGGTGCATTGTGCTCTAGGTTAAGTCACGAGGCTACAATGGTTAAGTCACTTGTGGCAGACAGGATGTCGTTACTAATCCAAACGAGCTCAGGTGTCTTGGTCGCGATGGTTATAGGCTTACTCGTGGCTTGGAAGCTTGCGCTTGTGATGCTCGCGGTCCAGCCTCTTACCATTCTTTGTTTCTATGCAAGAAAAGTATTGTTGTCGACAATGTCGTCTAACTTTATCAAGTATCAAAATCAAAGTACTCAGATTGCCGTTGAGGCGGTTTATAATCATAGAATCGTGACATCGTTTGGGAGTTTAGGGATTATTCTTCATATGTTTGATAAGGCTCAAGATGGCCCTAGACGGGAGGCGAGAAAGAAGGCATGGTTAGCGGGGATAGGGATCGGTTTGGCTCAAGGGTTAACTTCTATGTGTTGGGCTGTGGATTTTTGGTATGGTGGGAAATTGGTTAATGATGGGGAGATATCATCTGGGGATGTTTTCAAGACTTTCTTTGTATTGATCAGTACTGGAAAAGCTATAGCTGATGCCGGAAGTATGACTTCGGATATAGCTAAAGGATCAACAGCCGTTGCTTCGGTTTTCTCCATCTTTGATCGCCAATCGTTAATCTCGAGCAATGTCCATGTAAGTAACTAGTAAATGTTTCTTGATTTTTATGCTTCTAATGTTCACATCTTCATTATTAGTTTATCTCACATTTACAGGACGGAAATGAATCCGGAGGAGCAAAGTTGGAGAGACTAAGTGGTGGAATAGAGATAGTAAAGGTTGATTTTGCATACCCAACAAGACCGGAGACCCCAATCTTACGAGAATTTTGTCTGGAAGTGAAGCCGGGGACGAGTATTGGATTGGTTGGAAAGAGCGGGTGTGGGAAGTCCACAGTGATTGCGTTGATCCAAAGATTCTACGATCCAGATAGAGGCGCTGTGAAGGTTGATCGAGTAGACATGCGAATGCTGAACATAGAATGGTATAGAAAACATATGGCACTTGTTAGCCAAGAGCCTGTGTTGTATTCAGGTACCATTCGGGATAATATAATGTTTGGGAAGATGGGTGCTTCGGAGAATGAGTTGATTGAGGCAGCTAAAGCGGCAAATGCTCATACTTTCATCTCGTAAGTATAATATCTTCATTTCGTTTTCTGTTCTTTTCTATCCACTTCTTTCTTTCATAAGAAAAAAAAACACAAAAAGAAACAAAGAACTCGAGAACATAATTGTATGTTAAACTAGACTTGGGAACATAATGTTAAAGTTAACAAGATATCTTCTATTTTTTTACATAAAGGTAAAAATGGTCAAATGGCAATGATGACAATTATTGGTAATCCTCGTCTTATGCCCAGTTGTAAAACCGTGCCACATAGATGACCTAAAACCTGTTAGGTAGTATTGGGCATACACATGGGTTTTCTAATATCGTTTTAAATGGGCCAGTTTAGCTAGATGGGGTTTTGGGTCGCAACCACAAGCTCGTTTCGCTAAAATGGTTTGTTTGTGTCCCCGTTGTATATCTCGGTTAAGGGGGCGTAAGACTTGGAACAATAACCTAGAGGTCCTGGGTTCGAAAACGATCCTAAGCGTCAATCGTCTTACCGCTGAATGAGGCTGATTTAGCTCTCACGTGATGGGCCTGGGACGGTCTGGCGTGGGCCGGTTAGCGTGTTCGGAACAACACGTTTTGGAACAATAAAATGGTTTGTTTGTGTCAACTTGTTCATGTGTTAGCAGGTTAAACACAACAAGTTAGTCTATTTATCACATTTTTTTAATATTTAAAAATGTTATTTATATATAATAACTTAAAACTTTTTTGCCTATTTCTATTCAAAATTTATAACTTTAAAAATAAATTGGCAGATAATTAATTAAGTTCCTCAAATATAATAAGAATAATATGTGATTTTAGAATTTTAAAGCATTCATATGTAACAAAAAAAAAACTAAATATTTTTTTCATATTAAAGGAGACATGTTAGTGTCAACCCGTGAATATGTGTGTCGTCATTCGTGTTGATGTGACGCTTTAGGTTCGTGTTGGGTCTAACCTGCCAACAAGCGAACACGGCCCATTTAGTAGTGTTATGAAATATGATCATCATTATTTTCTATCATTTCCAGATCACTAAAGATGGATACGACACCGAGTGTGGTGAAAGAGGTGTTCAACTATCAGGAGGACAAAAACAAAGGATTTCAATTGCTAGAGCGATAATACGAGACCCAATAATATTACTATTGGACGAGGCAACAAGTGCGCTAGATGTCCAATCAGAGCATGTTGTTCAAGAGGCATTGGATAAGATTATGGTCGGAAGGACAACTATCGTGGTGGCGCATAGGCTAAACACAATTCGAAACCTTGATTCAATTGCATTTGTTTCAGGAGGAAAAGTTGTGGAGCAAGGAACTTATGATCAACTCAAGAACATGAAAGGTGCATTCTTCCAACTAGCTAATATTCAGAAAGCATAAGGATTATCTTGATTACATATGTAAATTTTTAGTAACTAGTGTAGTGAGATAACCGAAGATGTTGAAGATGTATGCCTAGATGCAAGGGATTTGAAACTTACTATATTTAAGTGGAATTGTAGTATTTGTCTCATGAATGTTTAGATCATTTCTTTTCAAAACATTTTTATCTTACACCTTGTGTTAAAAAAAATGTATTGAATAGTTTTATTCAGTTGGTCTTGGAGGTTGCTAACTTCCATGAGTACAATTTTGCAAGACAACATAAACCAAAAGACAAAAGCACAAAATTAGGATAACCAAATGATCTTCATGATCGAATTATTACAATTCATACATATATACACACATATTCATCGTTTAATTTAAGCTCGATCCATCTGAGGTGAGCTCCCCTCGGGTGGCGCTTATTTCACATGCCTAGCCTAACACACACACACTCTAATTGCTCACATATACAAATGAAACAAGCAATCAATCTATTATACCAAAACCCACTTAAATGCAAAAACTACTAAACAAAGTTTTCATTTTTCTTCATACATTTAAAGTTTTCGCTTTTCTTGTCAGTTTTTGCATTTCTTATATTGATATTGCAAGTCAAATATAGTCCTTACATTTGGCTCATTTTTTGTATCACTAGCACAACTATTTTTCATTTCTGCTATTCTCAGAAACAATATAGGGTCACTTTTGCTCGTGTTTTTAAACACGTTCAATCACCAGAATCGGAATTTCCTTGGAGATTTGTAATTTGTTGTATGTTTAGGTTTTTAGTGTGTTATATCATTTTCCAGATCGTTTGTTTAGATGGATTTCATAGTTTTAGGGTTTGTTCGAGTATGTAATATGCTCATATGTATCAGATAGGGATGCTCTTAATACATGAGTCTAAATTTGAGGTAGTGAAGAAGAGGATGCTAGGGTGGATGCATGGACATATAGCTTGGACGGGGTATGAAACGAGTTTTTTAAAAAAAGAATAAGAGTGACTAGTATATCTGATAAGAGGAGGAAGATTGAGATTGTTTGGATATGCGTAGAGGAGACTTACACATCACTAGTTAGAGCCGTGGAAACCCAAAAGTCTTGTGAAATTTAAAAATGATTATACATTGCTGTTAATTGAAATTAAAAAATCACACTTGGACGCTATTTTATTCTTTCACTTTCAGAATAACATCACAAATTAAAAAATAGAAACCAACATTACAACTGCGGTTTATTCGAGACACAAGAGAATAAGAGAAAATAGACCCAAAATTATTATTTTTTCTTATTCTTTTTCTTAAACGAGATTTACAATATATAGAAAAACAAATACATAAAAATAGAAAAAGATTCAATGACACAGGGAAACCGCTCGTCACCATAGATTGCGTAAAAGAGAAAATATCGTTCAACTTCATAGATCCATAGGGCATGATTAGATCTAGTAAAAAGAGGTAATCGTGGATGCTCCCACAACAGTTCTTCCAAAGCCATCTAGGCTAAGGCTCAATGAAAGCATCAATTGTTACGGTTTATTCAGACAACCGTCAATCTCCCAAGAACACAAGAGAATAAGAGAAAACAAACCCAAAATAATAATTCTTTCTTATTCTTTTTATTAAACGAGATTTAAAATTTATAGAAAAACAAAGACGTAAAGATAGAAAAAGATAAACAAAGAAACATAATTTGAATATAATAAGGAAACTAAATAAAAGATAAACTTAAATAAGAATAATAATAAACTTATTAATGTAATAGGAACATATCAGTCATGGATAAACTTCAATAACAGAATGAGGGGCTCGAATGTGTTTTATATTATAACGAGTGAATCCGGCCTGATGAAACAAGAAAGACCATTCTTTCAAAGTCCGCTCTCTCCCTTTACTCGTGTAATTCATCATCATTATATCACACATTAATCCCACACCTTTCAACTCGTGATCTTCATCCTCTCCCACAACCACTTCTACAGCGATCACTTTTCCTGTATCTCGAGGGATGGCCTCCAAACATTTCTTTAATATGTCGATGCATTCTTCATCTCCCAAATCGTGAAGTACTTTCGGCACCATTAATACATGATTCTGTAGATTATATATAGTGCTACACAACTCTTTAATAAAAGTAACAAAAGTGAAAAGCAATTTTTTAAATGACTTAGTTTTGCTATTCAAAAAAGGCTAGCGGCACAGTTTGTTGCCCGTTTTATCTTCCATTTTGTTGTAAATTAACAATATTTTTTAATGAATGAAAACCTACTCCCTTATATTGTGATTGACAAACTTACCATCATATAGATAGCATCAGCTTTCGGAACATGATCAAACATATTGCCTCCAACATGTTCAACACCTACAGACTCCGGGGCATTAGACACAACATGTGGGAGATCGAAATTAACGCCTTTGATCCATGGACAAGCTTCCACAATCGATCTTAGGGCCGTCACCACCACCAACGTCCACCATTGTCCTTTGTCCCTCAAAAACCTCTGGACAACCCTCAATAATAGCGGCCACACCCACACAAGCATCACATGCCATTGCATTATTAAATAAATTACTAAGGTCCGGATTGCTACCGTTAATCCCCAAAAATCCGTGCCATGTGCCGCCTCAAATGGCAACTCTTTATTACTCAAAACCCAAGAACTTAACTTCTGCCATGGTGCTAACATAACCGGATTGGAGGCCAAAAGCACCAAGTCAGCCATACTATTCTTTCCATGTCTTGTCATTAGCTGAGACACTGCGGTTTGAGCATATCCGACAGATGTTTCAGATACTGGTTTTTCTTGAAATACTTAACAGTGAACCAACAACCTCATGATCCTATGCAACGATGATTGCGAACACCCAATCTCCGTTGCAAGATCAGCAAGCGTCACTGGAGCGTCACACCTTTCTAGAATATCGGGTATCCCAAGCTCAATGGCACACCTTACAACAGCCATGGGAGTGAAACTATGGATATATGTCCATATTTCTATTTGGGCTGCTGCTTCTACTTCTTCTTTTGAATTAATTTTCTCTTTTATAGTTTCTGTAGCCATGATAGGTGCCGCGAGATTCAACGAGGGTATCGCTACAAATTTCAAATGAAGGTGATGGTGTGGTTTAAACTTTAATGGCCTTAGATAGATATAAGTAAGCTGTGAAACACTAAAATAATTGGATCAATCATTTTAATAACACTAAAATAATTAGATCAAAGAATTTAATAAATGTTTCCATGAATGGTATTTCAACGTCCTTAAAAAATTGAAGAAAAGCCAGTACATTTCAAGTTAGAACTAAAAAAATCATCATAAAATATAACATGTTGTTTCTTATTTTTATATATATAGTTTTCATTAAAAATGTGTTAGGCATGCTGTTAGGCATATGCATTGGTTAGATAAGTCAATATTAATCAAAGTTTATTGTAATATTCTTTTATAATAATTAATAAAATATTATGATTATGTTTTATTTGTACTCTTTATTATTGTGTAAATATAGACTTTTTTTAATAGACCAATAATATTAACAAACTAAAGGAGAGGACAAATCGGAGTGGTCATTTCACATGACAAATGTTGGATGACCTTTCGCCTGGGTTCAAGTCTTGATACCGCCTGGATTTTACCGTTTATTTTCAGACTCGTTCTGGGTAACTCGACTGTCGTGCCTTCGGGTGGGTTGGGGCTGTCAGGTTTTACCAGTAACGTCCAAGCCAAACTCGGATGCCAGCGTGGATCCGGCTAAGATAACATCGTCTGGCCTGAGTGGGGTGGTGGGACTCCTCTTATAGGAGTTGTGATTACCCTTAATTGAGAAGGTCACCGTTCGAAAAAAGAAAACAAGAAGCCCAAAATATAGTTGACTTTTAATACTCAACTAGTTATTAGACCCCGTCCGTTG
This sequence comes from Bidens hawaiensis, assembly GCF_021521415.1. Lineage (NCBI taxonomy): Eukaryota > Viridiplantae > Streptophyta > Magnoliopsida > Asterales > Asteraceae > Bidens > Bidens hawaiensis. Next base: position 296,535 of record NW_027493151.1, on the reverse strand, counting down.
CGGCGGAGTTGTTAATCTTAGTAGCGGTGGTGTTAAGAAATTGTTACGTTGAGTTCATCATTCGTCTAGTGTTTCCAATAGAACTTAGTTCTAGCTCAATAAGCTTGCTATGTATATTTAATTATTAGTTTTTGTATTAGATTTTAGTTATTATAATCGACATGAGCAATGATTTATAACCGCTTTGCTAATCAAAGCTGCTAAAACTACTCGTGCGTTGTGTTGGGTTTTGATGAGGATAATGTATAGGCATAGACATATTGCATTATAAGCTATAAAGCTATATTGCATTATAAGTTATAATGTTATATGTAGTTACAGAAAGAGTTAAATGGGTACATAAATATTCTAGTCCTAAGTTTAAATTTGTAAAAAAGTTTAGATCGAGCATCCTATGCGTTGCGGGGCAACGTCATCGCTCATTGGAAGAACCATCACCCCTCGTTGCTGACCTTGGGATAAAAATAGCATAAGCATACTTACACATGGTATGTTACCAATCCAAAGCCTTTGTTCAGTGCAAAACAGAAATGATAACCAACTTATGAAACTGAAAATACCTGCATTATCATATTGAAAAGTCTTAAGTAACATATCGCACTTGAAGAATGTTTAGTTGTTTGTAAAAAAAAAAACATAGTATCAAGGAGTAATGTTCTGCATTTTCTAGATGGATCTCAAAGCAACTAATATGTGTATCAAAACACGATAAGAAGATGAATAGTTTTAGCAAGCAGTCCCAAACACCTAAATTTCGAATCGAGGCTCATTATTCTATCTTGCTTCTTCGTGCACAACTATTAGAATAGGTTTTGCAACATTGTGCTTACATTTTGTATCTAGATGATGTGTGTATAATGACAATCTCGTTTTCTTAAGTAACTGAACCATGACTCACAGTACATCATGTTGATTGTCATTAATATTTTCTTAATTGTATTTTCTAAGATCTAAATGAACTAAAATATAAATTTGTCATGGAAGCTACAATTGTAATCCTAATTTGTAATAAGCATACAAGCATCTAGCAGGCTGCGAGCAGTACTATCCTCAACCGAACAAAGCTCAGGTAAACACACAATGTTGCGTACGCAAACGAAAACTACAATTCTAAAGTCTAAACCCACGCAATGCGCCAGGTAGGTGACAAAGAAAAAACGCAATGCACATGTCCTAACTATCTGTGTAATAGAGTGAAAATTTCGAGTTCAAAATGTCAACTTTCCAAAGTTAAGGGACTAAAAATGTCAAAATTCCAAACTCTAGGGTTTAAAGTGAAAAATTTGTTTTATTGTCCTTTCGCGATACGCGACGGGACAAATGACAGGCCCATCGCGTATCGTGATGTGACTTGGTCAAACGTTCTAGAAGATGTCAACGGCGAATCGCCGTTGAACCAACGTAATCGCGATACGCGATGACGTGGCCTGACACGTTGTGACACATGTGCCACGTGGCAAGCGATGGCACAACGTGTGCCACGTGCCGCCACGCGTCACAACGCCTGCCACGTGTCGAAACGTGGCATGCCTATTGTGTGCGTCATCAAGCCTACGTCGCGGTACACGACGAGCTTGACAAGGAACCCATCGCGTACCGCGATGGGGTCCAAAATTTTGTCTATAAATAGCAGCCAAGGGCAGCTCATTTTCACACACCAACATCAGCTCTCAAGTCTCTCTCTAACTTCTCTCTAAAACCCGACAATCATATTAACGATCCACCTCGATTTGTGTGCCCTAATTCCTCAATTTGCGTTCCCAATACTTCGTTTTCCGTGTCGACGTTTCCTCGAAGTACGTGCCACCCTCCACCCACATTCAAACAAGGAAGATATTGTTCTCTAAAGGCGTACTATCGATTGTTGAAGATTGGTGTCGTCATTGGCATACCAAAGTTGATCGAGAAGTGAAGCGGCGTCGGGGTGCTGCTCGAGTTCCTAGGGTTTCCAATACGCCAATAAGGTTAGGCGTAACGACAAATTAATATAATATTATATTATAAGGCTTAAGCCTTAAGTCGAGGTTATTCTCGATACCTCGATAAAAGAGAAATAAACATAACAAAGAAAAGAATATGAGATTAAATTGTAAATCTGTATATATGTGTGTAAGTATATACGTATAATCTTTGTTATGGAATTATTATTTAAGCAATAATGAGTATTCTTAAATAATAAAAGAAAAAGAATACGTTTCTTGGAGAAAAAGAAACGTCGGGTTTTTATATAAACTAAAGGTTTATAATTACTTTTAAACTAAAGGTTTTCAAGTAAATGAGATATATGAACTAAAGGTTCATCGAGGTATAAAACAAGACTGAAGGTCTTAAGCCGGATTGTATATCCGACTAACAAATATTTATACTCGTACTATAGGTGCGAGATAAAAAGGGAAAGACCCTCGGACGGTGAGTGAAGCTGATCCCAAAGTGATAAGGTGAATACGCCCCCAAACTTTTATAAACTTGTTTTCAAATAAGTCAAACATGTTATATGAAAATTGTTTACAAGGAACTATGTGTTCCTAAAACCGTTATAAATAAGAGTATAAACCTAGCCCTCAGGCTGTGGTATATGTGTGTCTGGATCCTTACATAGGTGGTACTACGCGGTGGGCACACCGCACCACCCTTGTTCGTAGGACGCTCTCCTGTAGGGAGTACGACCTTTGTGTATATTTTACGGGTACTTAACTAAGTCGAACGCTGCGGTGTTTGCTGGGGTGACCTAGAGTAGAGACTCGAGTTTATAAATGTGTTGTTTGAACTTTGTTATTCCTAAATCACGTTGGGCCGAGGCAGGCTTAGTCTCGAGGGGTAATAAAGTAAAAGAAAATAAGCGTCAGCGTGTTCACCAGCATCCGTTGCTGACGTATTTTATTTACATTTTTGCAGGTGAACAAGTTTAGCGCTTGGAGTGTCGAAGTGCTACTTATATATCCGATGGCTCGGATTTATTTTGTAAGCTTGATATATTAAATGGTGGTTTGTAATTATAAACAAGTAATCTTTTGTTATAACCTAAACGGGTATTTTAAATCCCGTCTTTTGTAATATTTACAACTTTGATCCACAAGTTATAAAAGTCTTCCGTTAATTAAACGCAACTCTGATTTATTTACAATTGTGGTACCAACATAGTCGTCACACTCCTAGGCCGTGTTTTGGGGTGTGACAATCTGATGCGCACGCACACCGGACATAATGCTATAGCCTACAAACATTTAATAGGGACCATACTACAATGAATAAAAACACAATGCAGATACGCTATCAGATGGACACATAGGCAGAAACACAATAATGCACACTTGTTTACTATTAAAAATCACAGACAGAATTAGACAAACCTCAGACAAAGTAGCAACGAATAAGTAGAAATTAGTCCAAATCCCGCCACGTCACCACCACCCAACCGACCACCGGGCCCCGCCTTCAGCGAGGCGGTATCATGGCTGCAACATGCATTCCTACGCCAAAACTGAACATCATCATAGCCACAAACTGATCTGAAAGAGGGGCAACAGATTCAGCTCCGCACCATGGCTGCAACATAAGTTGCCATGCCTATGAGAGAAAGATCATCATAACCATATACGTCAGATATCCGCCATTTCAAATAACGGATTGTCATCACAGCCTAGACATAAGATTCAAGCGAATACTCGTGGCTCAGATCTCTGTTATGGCAACAACATCAGTTGCCTCCCCAAATAACGAACTGTCATCATAGCCCTCAACAAAGCAACACCAGTTTTAACGAAATTGATTTTTGACTAAAAAGCCCTTGCACTAAGCACAAAGAAAAAATGAATCGAGACAGCTTCGGAGGCTCAGATGAAATCAAATTCATCATTTCTTTACCAACCCAAAAATGTTATGGTTTTAATTACCGACGTTTTGAAGCTACGATCCATCAAGTAAATGTCTAGATGGAAACAAAGTGTAGAAATAATATTAAAAAGACCAAAAATAGCCATACTTCGGCTTCAGACACATAAATACCACAAAGCAAACGGATCACAACCTTGAACACCATTCAAGCCATAAACATCCAAAAATCGCCACTATAATGATAATAATCTCATCATTTCAGCTCTTAATTAGAGAATTTTGGCTCTCGCCATAAAAGCCTGACAGCCCGTTTGTATGTCTAATAGTACCGATTGTTAGAATATGGGATCGATTTTCTCTGTTTGTATTTTGATATTGGCTTCATCTTTGTTACACAGTAATAAACACAGCAACAATAATATTGAATGAGATTAAAGGAGAAGAGAAATAATAACAACAATATATTCATTAACAGATTGATTACAACTGAATTTGTGAATCGGTATCTATAGAGGTGAAGAGGCGCGAAGGAAAACATCGTGACTGTTGTTGAATTGAAATGCCGTTTGTTTCCCTGGTTGCATCGTTTATCACTTTTTACAACAATCATGAGTTTTGGGCCTGTTATTAAACAAAGTACATGAGGCCCATATATTTACAACTAATTAAATACAAATGGTCTTAAAAACAAGTAAACTAAAAACTCATCTAAAAGGCCCAAGCCTTTAATGGATTAAACGAGTTAACATTCACCCCCTTAATCCATAAAGGGTTGTGATATGCATCTTCGTTTATTCCGAAGAAAGTTCTTTTTCAACGAGGAAGAAGTCGTCAATTTCTTCAAGGTCCTCCAATGCATCCAACTTGTATTCTTCATCTTTGTCAGCATCTAGTAAAAAAACTTCTTTAACATCATTCATTTGAGTATCTTGTATCTTGGTATCTTCATTGGCATCTTCACAAGTTTTATCATCTTCATTAGTAATCACAACATTATTTCCTTCTTTCACATTTGTACTTGATTCTCCTTCTTCATTCTTTGCCAAACCATATCTCCAAGCCATCAATTCCAAGTAACCCGTATAGATCATCATTAGATTTGCAGCATAACTTTGTTGCAAACCCATTTTTGACACTATATCCAACCATTTTCCATCCGTTGTTGCCTTCTTATATCCACCGGCCTCTTCGACATATAAGTATAAGTCGAATAGATCAATTTCTTGCCCATTTGGAAGTTTAGGTGGATATTCCTTATTGGTTTGATTGAAATGATCCTCATAGAACCACTTTACAAATTTACCGAATTCTTGACGTAGTGATTCTTTACATAACATCACATAATTTGGTATGTGAAGGGAATCTAAAAAATATACCCAACCTTTATTGGATTGTTTATTTGGTTTTCCTTGATCCACATCAGAATCATCAACCAAAGTGCCCATATTATCCTTAGCATCATGATCAACCCATCCTTCAATTTCGGCTTCCAATTTTCCCTTTTCTAATTCAAGTATAGTTTGATCATCTAAGGCATCAAAATAATTTGGGACATAATTATTTTCAGAATTAACATTATTACTAGGTTCCCCCAATGTGTCAAACATACCGTTTATGTAACATTTATCCCCTTCAAGTGTTACTTCGAACCCTTGATCATTTGATTGAGACAAACTCAAAACATTCCTTTTAAAAGTTGGTACAAACCTAACACTTGGAATCAATTTCGGGTTTTCATTCATAGAAATTTCTATTTCACCGATCCCACGGGAATATAGAATTCCATTATATTTGCCCTTTGTTTCAATTGAAAAACAACTTTTCAAGTTTTTAAACATTGACTCTCCGGTCATATGCTTTTTGAACAAAGGATCAACAACCCATATTTTGTTTCAATTTCCAAACTCGGTTCCCTTAACCAAGTAATCTTTAGGATAATTGTTATCAAACGAAAATAATTGAGGAGACTTACTCATACAATTGGCTGCCACATGACCGCGAATACGGCACCGATAACATTTAACCCGTTTCATATTCTGTTTAGAACTTGAATTACCCTTGTATACAACCTTATCAATACCTTTGCTTTCGAGATTGATTTCCAGGTTGCCAAGGATTTCGCGGTCCCAGAATTATGGGTTTGTTTTCTCCATGTGCCTTCTCTTGGACATGATTCGATATACATGTCTGCCAAGCCCCTCGTGGTTATCTTATTCCCAAAACCAAGTTTTGAATCACTGCCAGAACATCAATGTTCAAGGCTGTCGGCAGGACTTCGAATACTCCCAGTGGCGTTACAATCGTAATGTGAATCGCCTCTGATCCTTGCTCTGATACCACTGTTAGAATATGGCATTCCCTGGATCGATTTTCTCTGTTTGTATTTTGATATTGGCTTCATCTTTGTTACACAATAATAAACACAGCAACAATAATATTGAATGAGATTAAAGAAGAGAAATAGTAACAATAATATATTGATTAACATATTGATTACAACTGAATTTGTGAATCAGTATTCATAGAGGTGAAGAGGCGCGAAGGAAAACGACGCGACTGTTGTTGAAGTGTCGTTTGTTTCCCTGGTTGCATTCACCCTAAAAACCGTTTATCACTTTTTACAACAATCATGAGTTTTGGGCATGTTATTAAACAAAGTACCTGAGGCCCATATATGTACAACTAATTAAATACAAATGGTCTTTAAAACAAGTAAACTAAAAACTAATCTAAAAGGCCCAAGCCTTTAATGGATTAAAGGAGTTAACACCAATCGTGTCGGGAAAAAAAATTGGAAAGTTTGACTGGAAACAGTTTTGGGCCTAATGCAGTTAAGTAAACCCAAGTCATGTCTAACAATCAACAATAAATGTAGAACTCAAGCTCCTTATCTTCCAAAACGTGCCTGCCAAAATAAAAAAATAAAAGCCAAATAAATAACTACAAAAAAATCTAACTGAATGAACCAAGACGACAAATTTTTTTAATTCCCAAATACAAAAGTCATGTTTTCAACTGCTTTAAACATCAAAACCTCCAACAACAAAAAAATCCAATCTTTTTTTAAGATTCAATGCAGTAATCAATCAATTAACTACAAAAAAACATGCATTGTTGAACACTTCATGATGCAACCAAATATTACAAATTAAACTCTATTTCAACATCTAACAGCATGTAAATACTGTATCAGACTAATGACACCTAAACAATCCATACCAACAGATAATAACAAATGTAAAAAGTAAAATGACAACCCAAGACGCATAGCAAAGACTTGTAGAGCAAACAATAACAAAGAAATTGATGATACCTTCAAATGTACGGGTGACCACCGAAACCGACTCCGCTGCCTTGCAAATAAAATCGATAGAGTGTCATAAACATAGGAAAACAACATGAAGAAGACGTGTGTCATGAAGAAGACATGTGTGATCACACGTGGCGAGTCAAAAGTTGATACAATAAATTGAGCGAATGTAACAACATGTAGTGCATCATGTACAATAAATGAAGCCAAGTTTACAACATACAATGCACGAATTTGGTTAACAAAGTTCTCTTTTAATATATACTAGTACCGTGCCCGCGTGATGCGGCGGCGCCAATTTGCAATGCTGTAGTCGTGTATGTTGGTTTGTAAGCTAACTTGTGAAATAAATAATAATTTAACATTAAAATTATTGTTTTCTTTCGCAAACCATTATGACAGTGCAATAAACTCAAACAAGAATAATAAATTTTAGTCATACTTCTCGTACATCATAATTATCTCATCTTGATTTTTTAAACACCATTCATCATCGGCGCTATTTGGCTCAATCCAAAACTTAAGAGATTTGCTCAAATTTTACATAATGAATTCTTAACAGGATAAGATTTTACATATTATTGTTGTTTTAGTTTACCTATTTTTTTATTTTTTTTTATCAAATTATGCAAAAACAATTGTAACATGCTAAATGGTATTCAGTGAGATTTGATTAATAATGTTAGTGCAATTAGTTTAATTCTTAAGTTGCAATTTTTTTTTGTCAAAGCTTTTTTTTTAATTTGGTTGATTTTTTTAAAAATGTTATATATAATATTTTAAGTTAAATATTCTATTTATACAAAATTTTTAATATGTGCAAATATATAGCAAATGTAGCAAATAAGCATCAGGTTACTATAATTAAGGTGATGTTAAAGTAAGATAAATTAAAGCTTCAACTTTTATGCTTTAAACCATTGTAAATAGATGCAACTATGACTTGTACTATATAATCCGTATCTTAGTTTTGTACATAATTTATATCAAAACGTAGATAAAAATAAGAGCGTTACAATGGTATATTTTAATTTTTAAGAAAACATGATATACTTGAAGATATAAAAAAAATAGTAAGAAAAATAAATTTGAGGAATATATGAAGAAAGATTATGGGTTTGAAATGTAAATATTGGTTAAATTTACAAAAAAATAGACAAAGATAAAGGGGAAATACTGTAATTATATATCTACTAAATTTGTAACCGTATGATTTGTTGATGAAAAGACAAGTTTAGCCCTTAATATTCAAAAATTAATGCTATAGGAATTGTACTTGTAGCAACAAGTTAGGTACCTCTTAAAATTTAAGAGGTCCCTAACTCCTATATTATATATAACTAGCTGTGTGCCCGCGCGATGCGGCGGGGTTGCACGCAAACATTACATCGGATGCGTAACCGGTGTTACTGTTTCTGTATGTGCGTGACTTAACAATAGTACGCGTGTAACCCGACGATAGTATGCTCATATTGCGGTATTGGAATCTTAACCGGTGTTAGTAAGCACGTCACACAACGACTGTGCACGCTCAGTCAGGTGTAGGTGCGCACGTAACGCTACATTGAACTCGTCTTGACCCACAACCTGTTTCGCTTGGCAATGTTCTAACCGAAATTCGTTATGACTTGACCCCTTTCAACCCAAACCCGTCTCGACCCAAACCAAATTAACCTTTTTGTATCGACTCATTCCAACCTTAACCTTTTAGACCCATGACCTGAACGGCTGAAACCGCCCGATTCGTTTGTTGGTTTTTAATGGTAATCACGTAACACGTTAAGTTTTTAAAATGAAAAAAGTATAGCAATACCATACTCAAATTAAAGAGAATAAAATACTCGTTTTTATGGTATAATATTTTTAAAAAAATATTAGCGTGTGAAAAAGTTATAAACGTTTAACGTCGTCGGGTAGTTGGTTTAAACTAAGAGGTATATATATAACTATTATACAAATTAACAAAATGTGATTAAAGTTAAGGGCCAAACTTGTAATTATTTTTTAATAAATTAAAAATAAACCGTAACATGATTTTAGTTATGCTAAATGACAAAATTGTCAAAATACAAAATTGTCCCTTAAATGTCTTAAAGCAACAAGTTTGGTACCTCTTAAAAATTAAAAGGTCCATCACTCATGCTTTATATATAGTATAGATATAGATAGAGACAGAGATAGAGATATATACAATATTTTGTTTGAGTGTTTTTATTCATTTCATTTGTTTTCTTGATTTATTTACTCTCCACCATACTAACTTATGTTGTTACCTCTTTAAACATTTTGTTTGAAGGTAAAATTTGTTGTTAACCTCTATTTGTTGGTGTAACACATTGTCATCGTTAACAGGTGTTATCAACTATCAAGATAGTAGTTATTATCAAGATGAACATACTTTTCATCATGTAAGAAATAAGAAAATATATGTGATAGACCATTTCATGCCTGACAATATGTTGATAGCTGTGATTAATAATACAAACACCTCGTTTGCTCGCAATGGGTTGTCGAATAAGGTAATAGTAACCTCTGTCATTATTTTATAAATGTTTCAGCCACATATGATCACGATACATAGTTCTTCAAGGACCGTGTCAAGATTGTTGGACTTGACATTGAGGTCATCCAACGCACACTGCAAACCAATAACTCCATGGTCTCCACCATATGAACGAGGAGGTTGATTTATTCCAGCACAACGTGCCATCGGGATACTTACAAACTCTGATACCACCTGACACCCAACAGAAGCGATAAAAGTGATATATACGTCCTAGCAAACATATAGATAAACCAATATGAGAGAAAGTTTGTTATAATATGAAAGTTGTCCTAATTAAATTTAAAATGAACCTTTATTAATAACCTAATTTATTAGGCAAGCATTGAATTTAGTCAAATAACCGACCTAGTAATGAGAGAAATTTTTTAACTGGCAATAAATATAGAATTGGCTAGGTACTTTATACGGGATGACACAATGGTAAAATGTCACCGCCAGCTTGGCAGCCGTACAAAGTTCTTAAGTGCCTCCAAGTTATCTCCAGTTTCAGAGAAAACTCACCCGTCCGAAAGCTCACTTGTGGTAAAACCCGAATGCCCTCAGGATTGAATGAGATCACAAATATCCCAGTCTTTCTCCAATTCTGCATTGTCACCAGTCTAAAAAGGAGTCATTCATTCGATTTATCGATCCTATTAGATATGGTTAAACTTGTATCCTTATGTTTTAAAATATTTACTAAGTCGCTAGTACGACCAACACGCAGATTACTTCGAAACTATATAAAGATCTTTTGTGATTTATAGCATACATCAAAGGTACTAAATTTAATGCTTCAGTTCTGTCAATTTTTTTTAACTATCATAAGTTTTGTATGAAGTCCTTTCGATTTTGTGAAGCCATTTAAGCATATCTATTAGGAATTTAGGATTTGAAAAAGCAAACCTTGTGATATAAGTCGTGTCATACATTGCAAAATCTGATTGTTCTCATTTCTTTTTATTGCAAAGATACCCACTTATAGCATACTTGTTTGACATATATTGGTGTTCAAACTATATGTTTATAAACGTTTTGCAGATTAATAATGAACCTTAAGGGTATATTGTCAATTTGCCCAATCTTAAGTGTATGAACTATCGTACGCACGTAATCATTACATTGAACACATTTGCTAGTGTATGCAAATGTTTAGTTTTATACGTGTTATTATGGTTCCATATTTGTCTATTGTGTACATAACTTGTTGATATGTCATATTCATTTGATACCTTTGGAATTTTATATTCTTTTACTAAGGTATTATTAACTTTTCTTGAATGCGATTATTAACGGGCCTGTGACATTCAGCTAAAATTTGGTTTTATTTTCATTTGGAAAAATATTAGAATATTTGTTGATGCCATTTGTTATGTTGGCTTCGATATTTGTTGCCGTCGATATTCAAATGCTTTAGTATTAGTCGTCGTTCTAGGATTCGTCATTATTGTAATTATTTGACGTTTAGATTTTTGGTTTGTAGTTAGTAGTAGAGATGTCCAACGAAACCGGTTCCTGGAACCGAACCGGTGGACTCGAACCGGACCCGAACCGGTTCCTATCCGTTTTTTGTAGGAACCGGACCCTATCTGATTCAACCCGATGATCCGTGACCGGTTCTTGCATTTCTGAGTGGGGGCGGGTAGGAACCGGAACCGGTTCTGCAACCGAACCATCCGGAACCGGTTCCTAACCGGTTCTAGAAGATATTGCAAACAGAATGCACAAAGACCTAACATATCTTCTAATCTTCTAATATGAAAGATGATTTAGATCACTTAAAGACGACTTGACCATCTTAAGGTTAATTATGAACATGCATCACCTATCCTTTAATACACGTGCCTTGTATACTGAAATTCATATAAGCTCTTTATTGACATAAGAATTTTCTACTAGTTTAGTTTAATTAGACATGGTATGCTCAAATGATCGACGATTGAGCTCGAATGACGATGAACCGCCCATCGACCATGGTTCTTCTGCTACTTGGCTATTCAAATTCTAATAAGATCCTTGTTAGATACATCGACTTGTATGACATTGCATCGACTACATATGTTCTTTTTATGAAATTCTTCAATTTTTTATGTTTGTTTGAGTTGATTTTATCTTTACAAGCTATTAATGATGGACTATGCATTAGCCATCCCTCTGGTTCTATATATCATGATTTTCTTTTCACTTGTTTGATCTTTTGAATACTTATTGTGATGATTTAAGAATATAGAATATGAATATAAATTTAATTATTTATATCTATGGATATTTAGTAAAAAATTATAATCTCTCTAACAAATCAACTGATGCATGGAACATATTCCACTAAAATTGTTTCTAGTTTTAGATTTGAATAATTGTCACTATGAAACAATTAGCTAGTGACTCTGGGAACGATCACTAATGGTGGCATTTTAGCTTTAGGAACAAACATATATTTGCAATTCTGTATTCTAGATAAATCAATGTAACACTTCTAAAGGTCAATATTACACCTATACATAAACTTTTCAATAAATGTTTTAATGACATTATTTCACTAAGATTTCCACTATAACTTTTTCAGCATAAAAAACCCTGACGTTTTCACGCTAATCTACGAAATCATCTAAATCGCAGATTGTGATGATTGATGAACAAATTATCTTGAAAAGGTTATGATGGGAAACCATAAAAACAAGATTTTAACATGATACCACTTACCACCACATAAAGATTTTATTTGACGAATTTCTATGAAGTACACCCTAAAAGCATTGTACTTTTAAGACTATAAATCGCAAACGAAAAATGAAAAAAAAAAAAATTTTTACACTGTAACCGGTTGGAACCGGTTACGGTACAGGAACCGGGTTAGGAACCGGTAAGAACCGGTTAGATAGGTTAGGTGTCCGAGGGTGGGAGAACCGGTTCGGTTCCCTAACCGGTTCGAGCCTGGAACCGGTTTAAAAGGGGGTTTTGAATATAGGAACCGGTTAGGAACCGGTTCCGGTTCCTAGTCCCAAACCGTTTTGAACATGGCTAGTTAGTAGTTAGTGTGTGAGTCCATATTATGTTATGGGTTTCTAGGCCTTGTTTGGCCCATGCCATTGGAAGCACAAAAGCCCATCGACTTCCTCCTCCACTTAGAGGTGCACAAATCGGGTTTTTTAAATACCCGAGTTCGGGTATAGTACCGGGTTCGGGTATGACCGGGTATTGGTAATAATCGGGTCGGATTCGGGTCGGGTATTGTCTCTAAATACCATACCCTATGCATCGGGTTTGGGTCGGGTATAGAACCAGGTATTTGAATACCCTATTATGGGGTATTGAAAAAAACCCTATTTACGGGTTTTTTCGGGTTTTTTTTCGGGTTTTTTTCGGGTATAGATTGGATTTTTTTTAAAACTTTGCACATTTTAGGGGTATTTTAAGGTATTTTTCGGGTATACATCGGGTATTTGAAATACCCGGTTTCGGGTATTGGAAGACCCGATTCTGGGTATGGAACCAGTTCGGGTTTTTGGGTATTACCGGGTACAAATCGGGTCCGGTTCAGCTTCGGGTTTTATTGCCAAAATGCATTCCCTATCCGTACCCTACAGGTAGGGTCGGTACGGGTTCGAGTATTAAAAACCCGGGTCTTAAGAATGGTTTTCCCTCATGTAGAACATAGCAATTCGCGTCTCATGAAGAGTTGTTTAATGATTGTATACAATCGCTAATTAAATAACACAAATAATAGCATCAGTTTCATTGTTTATGTGTAAACATGAGCTACTGAATATTTAACATTTATCAAGACAAACATACAATAGTTGTTAACGAACATATGTCATCTCGACTGCATATGCCTCTCACTATTCATCACATTGTGACTAACAACAGTCTTTATAATTGCCTGGTTAAAGAGCACTATCAAACCATGTTAAAAAATAAAAACAATGTTCCATATTGTCAAGCGAAAGCTCAATTGGGTAATTGAAAGATTTAAGTGTGACCATATAGAGGTACATCTCTTATTAGAACCATAAAATATTATAAATGATTAACATGTACACTAGTAGGCCCACACGCCACACTGGGTTCTTTTAAAAAAAACTAGGAGTTTATTTTTATTAAAGATTGACTCGTTGAAGAGAGCTCGGTGTATACGTTGTAACATTCGTTATTTTTGGGGTGTGACACATGTGATTACCGTTTTGGCTGCAAGGCTTTTAGATTTACTTAGGGTGTCTTTTGGGACTATCGTTTATTTATTATATATGTTATCATATCTGATGGTAACTAGATGACTTATTTGGTAATCTGATCGGTTTATTGTAAAAGAAATTTATTTCATATTAAATTGTGGTTAAATGCGCGTTAATATTATTACATATTACTTTATTTTGTACCGTTTTATTTTTTGTAGACCGCGCGCTTATAGAGTTTGTGGATGGAGATTGAGGGAACGAATGGGTAACAAAAACAACAAAGCGTGGGAAGGTGAGAAAAAAGTGGATAGTGATTGTATGTGTGGTATTGAGTTTAGTCTTATTTGAGAGAATGTTCAGGAGTTATGTAGCCATTTGAGGACATAGTGCCAAAACATTGTTGGAACGGATCCATTTGTAAGTAAGGTTTGAATAATATTATTAAGTGAACGGATTTATGTTCGACCTTGTCATTTTGGGAGGATGTGCGAGGGCATGAAAATCCAAAAACTATGCCATTTTCTAAGCAAAATTATGAATAGAGTTTGTATTCTCTTCCATAATTGTCAAACTGAAATCATTTTGTCTCATTCAAAGTTCAAACTAAGTATTAAAGATCGAGTTTGTGGAATTTAAGATCTTTAGAGAAAACATAAGATTTGTGGCTCAAGTGGTATGTCCATAAGAAAATGATCGTATCATCAAGCAACATAATATTTGTGAATTATAAATTTATAATTTTTAAACCCTAACTAATTGCCATTGCAGTTGTTGCTTTCCTTCCTGGACCACACCATGGCTGAAAGCAAAACCCACTTTATTATTTTGCAAAAGCAGCAAGTTGCAAGCTTTTAGTTAGATATCTAAATTATTGTAATTTCTACGTTTACATGTTTGTTATAGTAAATAACTTTATTATTTACGTTTACTTGTTCACGTTAACTTGTATCATTATGTTAACTTTATAATATGTTTTTTTTTAACGGCCACTATTATTATTTGTTCTTTTGTATTAGGAACTATGGATATAACTTTTTAATAAGTGGCATATTAAAAGGGAAAAGTTACCTGATAATATCCCCTGACCCTATGTCCCACTCCTTCTATGATGATGATGTCTTATTTCTAAAACGTTTTGTGTGGTAGAAAAAGATGTATTTGCCAATGTTATTAGGTTTGATGTTGTTATAGGCCTAATTAATACGTATAAAAATTATTGGGTGAAAACGTGTAATTTTACATTACTGGGCAAAAAAACTTACGTCCTTATGAAGCTTCGTCCATTAGTCCACCCTCACTAACAACCAATTACATTTTTTGTCCTTTTGCTTTTTTGATTTTACCTTTTTAAACATCTTGTTAAATCCAGTTAATTACAACACGCTTGTTGAAAAGTTGGCAAGTTAAAGTCCACAGTTTGACACATGGTGTTGTTATGGCGCTTACACTAGCCTTTGCTAGTGAAACAACAAACACACAATTGAAAGCATGCATGTAAAAAACATTTGTAAGATTGTTTTTTCCTGTTATATTTTTTGAACTATGTTTGTGTTAGTGATTTTAGTGTAATTGGAGATTAACTTATTGATCAAGTTAATTATAATATAAATATAAAAAGTAGGGTGCGATGCACACACTTATTTGATCTTATTATAATTTATATCATATTGTTACATAGGGGCGAAGACCCTAAGGTGTTGTTTGTTTTTTCAGATGTAAAATGTCTGCATATCACATTTGCAGAAATCTGTAGTAGAAGAGGTGGACCAAACATCTGCAGTCTGCAAAAAGAAGACTGTTTTTTAACATCTACAGACTGCTAAAATCAAACAGAAATTTTTAAATAAGCTGAATTTAAATAAAAAATCCTTCAACTTTGAAATTTAATTAATAGTCAAATAACACTGAAATAATATTTATAAAACTACAATAACATTTTTTTTAAATCACTTGTTCCATACTTTGCACAAACAATATTATTTGATAGATGTTAATGCTTAAAACAATGTTGAATGTAAATTGTGAAAGTTGTGAACAATTTCTCTTATGTATCTATTCTTTCTTTTGCTAATATATAAAAATATACATCAAAGATGAAAATACAAAAAAACTTGCTTTAGGGTAAAATATTATGTTAAAAAATATTAGATGTCAACAAAACCCATGCCCAATTTATCCTATTTTAAAGCCTAAATGTTCAATCCTATAATCCTAGGTTCATTCTCGTCAAATCTCGTAACATTATTTTTTTAGCAGAAGCATACATGACCATTTGTAACACGGAGATACTGCATATTTAGATTGCTAAAATAAATGTCAACGTTTGTAAATTGCTAAAACAAACTGATGGCGGTGTACGAAATTGCAAAAATAAACTGGTGGTGGTGTACGAACAGTGGTAGTGATATTGCTGGATGGTGATAGTGGTAGTGGTGGGTGGTAGTGGTGGTGATAGAAGGCAGTGGTGGTTGGTGGTGGTAGAAGGCGGTGGTGACGATGGTGGTAGATGGTGGTGGGTGGTGGACGTTAGGTGGTAGTGGTGCTGGATGGTGATAGTGATAGTGGTGGGTGGTGGTTGGTGGAGGTGGAAGAAGGTGGTGGTGTTTGGTGGTGGTCGTAGAAGGCGGTGGTGGGTGGTGGGCAATGGTGGTAGACGGTGGCGGCGACGGACGGTGTTTGTGGCGGACGGTGGTGGTGGGTGGTGAACGATAGCAGTGGCGGACGGTGTGTGGCGGGGTGGTGGTTGTGGTGGCGGACGGTGGGTGGGTGGGTGGTGGTGGACGGTGGTGGTGAACAGTGGGTGATGGTGAACTGTGGGTGTTGGCAGGGTGTGGTGTTTTTAACTTCTGCAGACCTTATAAGATTTCAGAAGTGGATGGACCAAGTCTGCTCCAAGAAGAGCTTGCGCAGACTTTTTTAATGAACGCCTTCGAGAAAACAAACAGTCTGCAGACAGAAATGTCTGCGCGTGGTCATCACGGTGCAGACAAAAGAGGCTGCACAGACCTTTTTCAGAAAAACAAACATCACCTAAGTCATGGGAGTTCCAAGGGGGCAACACCCCTTGGGGGGGTCCATGGGCAGCGTCGCGCATGTGGTAGCAGGGTCCATGAGGTGGCAGCCCTTGATTGAGGTCGATTTTTGAGATAATTAATTGCTTTATAAAAATGTATTATAAATGTAATTTTATTAAATTCGTATATAATATTTTTAGTGTCTAAATGGAGCGTATATGATGTATTATGAATTTCAAAATACGTAACTGATGGTCGGCTATAAATCATGTGTATTTATGTGTTATTTCATGTATTTTAATTGTTTATGTATAGGGAACACAATTACTTTGAGTTCTTTTAAGATTGCAGGTGTTAGGAGCTTAAACGAGCTAATCAGAGCCATTCAGATAAAGATTAAGCAAGCCTCGAGAAGATGAAAGCATAGGGAAACATATATGGATGGTTAAAAAGTATTCGGGAATGGTTTGGATGCGAAACCCGAAGCCGAAGCGAAAATTGAACAAGATGGGTTACCAGGAAAGTGCCTTTTGGTAAACGGGCATATCTCGGCCTAGAAAATGAGTTACGGAACCCATAATATATGAATTTCGGGTTTTTCAAAGAGATAAAGCTGATCATGGTGTCAGATACCACTTCGCGCCGCGCGAAAGGGTTCTATAGATGATTTTAGCTCCGTGCGAAAGTCCTTTTAGGCGGGAAAATTAAACCTAACTTTAATATATTGAGTTTTCAGCCCCCTCTCGATATAACCTTCATTCTATCAACCAAGTACTAGGACGATTTTGCACCATCCCGAAGCCTGCAGTTATTTCGTTCATCGCATGCTTTCGTCCTCTAATAAGATAAGTGAATCCTTCGTGATGCCGATGTCAGGCTAAACCACTTTATTCACTTTAGTCTAGAGTTTTGTGTAAACTAACTTTGATCCGGTTCTATGTTTTATGTTTTGAATGAGTATGAACTTGATTGATTGTCTTTAATCTTATTTTACATTATAATTGATTGTTTAAACAGTTTATGATTTTGATTATCAAACTTTGCATCACTTATCTGGTTGTGTTCATCACATGTAGGGTTAGCTCTTATGTCATTGAACCAGTAATCGTTAGTCATTGCTTAAAAGTGGTTTTCATATATTAAACTGGTAATTGGGTAAACCAGAGTTCAGTTGTGTCAACAATTCGGTTAGGGTATCGTTTGTCCTCACAACTCAACTGTTAGGTTTAGTAATTAGTTCGCAATTAATATTTAAGAATCTGTGATTAGTCGATTATCACTTTACCTGAACCTGAAGTAAATCTTTTTCTCATAATTGTTTACAAACTTTTTAAGTAATCGTGTGTTATTATAACCATCTTTATAAATCGCTTGACATCGTCTGTCCACCTTAGTTAATTAATTAATAATCATTAACTTTACTTGCACTTTCCATTGATTCCTTATTGATTCCCTGTGGAGACGACCTTACTTACCCGTACTAGTTATAGGTATTTAAGTCTTAAAAATACTTGTTGATTAGAGAACGACATCTACATCAATAACTACCAAAGGCAGTTACCAAGACCCCAACCCTAATAAATTGTTTCCTAATCATACGAAGATTTCTCTGGTTCATTATACTCTCACAAATATTATACTCAACTCTGCTCAAATCAATATGAGTTTCATCCGGTCAAAATATTTGAAAATCACAAATAATTTTGATCTGATAATTTTTACACGGCTCTCAGATATCTAAAGATACTTGTTTGCAGAAATTCCCCAACAATTTGTTATTTTATTTGAGGGATTTAATTATTTTATCAGTTATTTATATTTTTATAGGTACATTTTAAACAACTCGAATTTAGTTTCATGTTTAGTTATCTTTGTTTGTTAGTTATATTTGAGGGATTTAATTGTTTTGACACATTCAAGTCAGTTTAATGAGGGCGATCACGAAGTCACCGAAAGAGGTTAGTCACTTAGTCGGTCTTTTCCTTCACCCTAGTTAATTAACATGTTTGAGAATATCTGGATCTATGCTTATTTTCAACTGTTCGGAGCATTTTGTTTCCCTATTTTGACCCATTCAAGGTGGAAAATGGGGTTGCTTCCTCAACAAATCTGAAGAGTAACGAATTTTTGGATATGTTAATCCATGTATAATCATTTAAAGAAATATTGTATATTTTTTTATTTATTTATTGACAATTTGACATAAGAGATGTTTTACGACAATGATTAAAAGTGAAATATTAACTTAGTGAACTTATTTTAATATTTAACACTTTTTAAAAATAACTTGCCTCGTACCAACACTCTTATTCTAATATATAACACCTTTGAAACATGTTTATTTTAGTAAAAAATTATGTTACCTTGAAACTTGGAGAAAAACACCAACGGGGCCGGATGAGAATACGTATGAAAAAGAAAATCATAAACGGTGGGCGCGGCCGGACTCAATTTTTTGGTCAAAAATGGGTCTACGTATAAAAAAATTCCAACAAAAACAGGTAAATTTACTCTACTTAGAAAAAAACGAAGGGGACCGAGGCTACCCGTAGCCCTTGAGAAGCGCCTAGCCCAGGAGTATGTACACAATGGAGTATCACCGATGGAAACCATATTGTAATTATCCACGGTCTAAACCTGATGACAACGCAAGTTTAATATGAGACTGAGACATGCTAAACAGGCTTGATATGTACCAGTAATTTATTTTTAACTATTGTAGTTGTGTTATTTAACTTTAATAATTAGAATTTGTAATTTATTTTTGTTTTTTCCTGTAAACATAAAAAAAATATAAACTTTTTGAAAATTAATCCTTATCGATAAAATTTAAAGGAACCTGTTGGTAATCTGTTCGAAAAAACTTATGTGGACGGCACTCCAAAAGTTGCCAGTGATCCCTCAGTAATATCTATAGTAATATCTATCGATGATCGGTAAGTATTATATGTAGGTAATATCTTTATGTAACCAAATTACCTAAACTCTTATATATTTCCTATGACTAATTAACAATAAATTTTCATTGGCATCCCAACTTTACTGATGAATGCCGAAGGATAAACTTGTCGGTAATACTAGCTTCGTTTTGTAACAAGATTAAACATTCATTAAAACGATTGTTTTTGACCTAAACTTATTTTGCCCCCGACGTGTTTTGACCCATTATAGAACCTAACATATATGTTTTTCCAGGCTTATTTTTTTGCGAAAATAGATTAAAAAATAATTTGATAAATGCTATATTTGATTATCTAAACAATTAAATTCACATAATTATTAATTCTTACATAACATTACAAATGAGAAACACATGAGACTCAGCATTACAATGCTTAATTATTAAAACAACACACTAAAGAACAACGAGTCATGGTAAACTTCGATAACAGAATGAGGGTCTCCAATGTGTTTTACAGTGTAACGAGTGAACCCGGCCTCAAGAAACACGTAAGATAAGGGTGGCAAACCCAACCCAAATGGATTGTTTTGGGTCAAGATGGATAAACTTTAAAAGTGAGATGGGTTAGGATGAATCATAAAAATTCTTTAAGTGGGTCAGGACAGGTTGGAAATATACAAGTGAGTTTCATTTATAGGTTAAAATGGGTCAAAACAAAAAACCGGAATGAAACCGAAAAACTGACCAAAACGAAACAAAAAAGCGAAATACAACCGAAAAGCTAACCAAAACTAAACAAAAACACCGAATCGACTGAACCGAAACAAAACTGAATTGAAATAGAAAAACGAACAAAACGAAACAAAAAAATCGGTATGAAACCGAAAAGTTGACAAAAACGAAACAAAAAAAAAGCGAAATGCAAATGAAAAGTTGACCAAAACAAAACAAAAACACCGAACCGACCAAAACGAAACAAAAAAACCGAAACGAAACTGAACTGAAATAGAAAAACGACCAAAACGAAACAAAAAAATCGAAACAAAACTGAAATAGAAAAACGATCAAAACGAAACAAAAACCAAAACGAAACTGAACCGGAATAGAAAAACAATTAAAATGAAACAAAAAAAAAAGCGAAATGTACTGAAAAGCTGACCAAAACAAAAACACTAAACCGACCAAAACGAAACAAAAAAAACGAAATGAAACTGAACAGAAATAGAAAAACGACCGAAACGAAACTGAACTGAAATAGCAAAACGACCGAAACGAAACAAAAAACTGAATTGAAACCGAAAAACTGACCAAAAGGAAACATAAAAAAACTAAATGCAATTTAAACACCGGATCAAAACGAATCAAAAACACCGAACCGGTTAAAACGAAACAAAAAAACTGAAACGAAACGAAACCGAAATAGAAAAACGACCAAAACGAAACTGAACTGAAATAGCAAATCGACCGAAACGAAACAAAAAACCGACTTGAAACTGAAAAACTGACCAAAAGGAAACATAAAAAAACTCTCTCAGATGTTTCCACTCCTGCCCCCGCAAGCGAAGAGGTTTCAAGATATGCAATATAAAAACAGGATCAAAACGAATCAAAAACACCGAACCGGCTAAAACGAAACAAAAAAACTGAAACGAAACGAAGCCGAAATAGAAAAACAACCAAAACGATACAAAAAAACCGATATGACACCGAAAAACTGACCAAAACGAAACAAAGAAAAGCGAAATGCAATCAAAAAGCTTACCAAAACGAAACAAAAAAACTGAAACGTAACCGACTAAAATAAAACAAAATGAATCGAAACGAAACAAAAAAAAACGAAATGAAACCGAAAAAACTGACGAAAACAAAACAACATTGAAAGCGAAAAACTGAGAAATCGAAACCGAAATCATTAAAACCGAGCAAATACCGAAACCGACCGAAATGAAAAAAAAAAACAAAACCGAACCGGAAAAAAAAACCCGAAAAACTCGAACCTGCGCCAGTACCAAACGAGTTTTTTTTATTTTTTTTAATGAACGAGGATGACGGAGGAAAATTTTTAGTTATTTTACATTTTGCATTTTTTTTTATATTTTGAGTTATTATTTTTTTAATATTTTTTTGAGAAGTTTTTAAAACCCTTTGCATGTCAACCTTAATTTGGGTCAAGATGGGTTAGCTTTACCCATCTTGACCCATATCCATCCTAACCCTCTATTTTAAAAATCCATCCTGACCTCATACTCATCCTGACCCATCACCCAAATCCAACCCAACCCACTCACATTGCCACCTCTAACTTAAGACCATTCATGCTCTTTCCCTTTACTTCTTAAAGTCATCATTGCCATATCACACATTAATCCCACACCATCATCGTCTTCACGTCCCACAATTACATCTACGACAATCACCTTCCCTGTATCTTGTGGAATAGCCTCCCGACATTTCTTTAGTATCACAATGCATTCTTCGTCCGCCCAATCATGTAGCACTTTCTATAAAATCATAAACAAAATCAATCAATCAATCAATCATACCCAGTAAAATCCCACCGACAGCAGAGCTATAGGTAGGGTCTGGGGAGGGTGGGATGTAGGCACACCGTACCTCTATCCAAAGGAATAAAGAGGTGGCTTCCAGAGAGACCCTCGGCTCTAAGAACATGTGTATGAAGCAGAAAAAGGAAATCAAAGTTTAACAGTTATATAAAAAACTACTACTAATTATAATAATATTAATAAAAAGGTCACAGTTTAACCGCAATATAAAAGCTAATAATAATAATAAAATATGTAAGGGAAATACCATTATGGTATGTGACCTAAATAAGTTAAGTCTAAGCCCTAAGGTATTCGATTCTCTCTAAAAATCCTTAACTTTAATTCTACTTCTCCACGAATTCCTATCCTCAACCATGTCCTCGGAGAGGTTTAGGTCTATCAAATCATGCCTAATCCTCTCATCCCAAGTCAATTTCGGTCGTCCTCTACCCCTCCTCCCCTCTATAGTAATGTTTTCTACGGATCTAACAGGATTCGTCGTCAGTCTTCTCTTTACGTGTCCAAACCATCTCAATCTCCACTCTCTTATCTTGTCTGCTATGTTCGCCACCCCTAATCTCTCGCGAAGCACAACGTTTCTTATTCTGTCTAGCCTTGTGTGCCCACACATCCAACGTAGCATTCTCATTTCTGCTACCTCCATCTTCCGCACTTGTGCCTTCTTGATGGCCCAACAATCTGTTCCATATAGCATTGCAGGTCTAACTGCCACCCTATAGAATTTTCCCTTCAGATTAGTCGGGAAACTCTTGTCGCATAATATACCTGTGGCTGCTTTCCATCTACACCATCCTACCTGAACTCGGTGGGTCACATCACTGTCTAATTCCCCATCGCTCTGTACAAATGATCCTAAATACTTGAACTTCGTTACCTGCGGGACCACCTGCCCTTCAATTGTGATGTGTGCGTCTTCACTGTCGTTTATCTCACCAAAATCACAGTGTAGGTACTCCGTCTTAGATCGGCTAATCTTTAAACCTTTTGTCTCTAAGGTTGTTCGCCACTCCTCAAGCCTCATGTTTAGATCTTGTTTTTTCTCAGCAAGTAACACAATATCGTCTGCGAACATCATGCACCACGGGAGAGTCCCCTGAATCGACTTTGACAACTCATCCAAGACTACTGCAAAAAGAAACGGGCTCAACGCTGACCCCTGGTGAAGACCTACCTCTACCGGAAAGAAATCAGTATCCCCCACTGGCGCACGGACACTTGTTTCACTCCTGGTATACATATCCATAATTATCTCTATGTATTTCCTGGGCACTCTTCTACCCTCCATGCACTCCCAGAGCACCTGTCGTGGCACACTGTCGTAGGCCTTTTCTAGGTCAATAAACACCATATGTAGATCACGCTTCTTCTCCCTATACTTTTCCATTAATCTTCTTATAAGGTGTATTGCCTCTGTGGTGGAACGCCCCGGCATGAAGCCAAATTGGTTGACCGTAACCTGAGTTTCTCGTCTAAGTCTAACCTCAATCACTCTTTCCCATAGCTTCATAGTATGACTTAGTAGTTTGATTCCTCGGTAGTTACCACAACATTGGGCGTCTCCTTTGTTCTTATAGATAGGAACTACAACGCTGCTCCTCCACTGGTCTGGCATCTTACCTGAATTGAGAATACTATTGAACAGAGTAGTTAACCACATGACTCCTTCCTCCCCCAGACACTTCCACACCTCGATGGGTATGTTGTCTGGGCCAACCGCCTTAGACCTTCCCATCCTCCTAAGTGCGTCCTTCACCTCTTCTCGTGTGATCCGTCGGCAGTAGCAGTTATTCGATTGTTGTCGATGAAAGTTTGTGTTGTCATGTTCTTCTTGGTAAGCTCTTCCATTGTTAAAAAGATTGTGGAAGTAGGTTTGCCATCTTAGCTTGATGTCCTGCTCCTTGACCAGTACATGCCCATCTGTATCCTTTATGAACTTCACCGGTCCTAGATCTTGCCTTCTACGCTCCTTGGCTTTGGCAATCTTAAACATAGCATGTTCCCCCTCTTTTGTTTCTAGACTTTCATACATCCGTTTAAAGGCCGCCTTCTTTGCTTCCGCCACTGCCTTCTTTGCCTCTATCTTGGCCGTTTTGTAGTTGTCCCTCAAATCCATTCGCTCCTCCTCATTCGTGCACCTCATTAGCTCCCTAAAACATCTTTGTTTGTCCCTTATCTTGTCTTGCACTGCGTCATTCCACCACCAAGACTCCTTATGCCCACTTGACTTTCCTGTTGTGACCCCGAGAGTCTCCTTTGCTACTTGGATGATCTTTGTCTCCATAGCTTCCCATATATGAGTTGAGTCAAAATTTAGTCGAGCCCGCGTATGCAGTATGAGTTTATCCTTAAACAGAAGGAGATTTTCGTCCTTCAAATTTCCCCATCGAAATAAAAATTAAATAAAATCATAAACAAAATCATTACACTAAATAAAAATTAATATTTGTAGGGGACAAAGAGTTCCATCATTGGACTAACCATCTGAAGAGGTATGTACCCGCCTCAACACCGAGCGAGGCGGGTCAACCCACAAGATATAGACAAGAGGCTTGAAATCAAGATATTATGAGGGCACAAAGCCAAAACCTATGCGCATGGCGCATATCACATATGCTCACGCATATCACATATGCTCAGGCATCACATATGCTCACGCATCACATATGCTCACGCGTATCACATGCTCACGCACCATATATGCTCACGCATATCACATCTGCGCGTGACGCATCCGCGCGTGACGCATATCACATGCTCACGCATATCACATCTGCGCGTGACGCATCCTCGCGTGACGCATATCACATCTGCGCGTGGCGCATATCACATGCTTGTGCATATCACATCTGCGCGTGAGAATAAAGAGAAGACCCCGCGCATCCTTAGGACAGGCGCATATCACACATGCACATAATCAACCTCGTCCTTATCCAAATCAGGATAAGGACAACCTTGATTGTGCACGTCAGACAACCTTTCAGAAGGTATCTTTTTAAGGAATAAGAATATGCTGATGTTGACAGCTGCCAATGAAAGGTGGACAACTCAGCAAAACCCATGTGCTACCACGTGATTGCACATGGGTCAGGTAAAATACCTGGGTCAGAGAATAATCAATGAAAAAGCACCAGGTGTCCCAAGGACACGTGGCGCGAAGCAATAGGAGGAGGCCAAAAAGGCCCTAATTGGGTCTGAGCCCAATCATTGGAAACCCTAGCACTATAAATACCACATCAACTCCACAAGGAGAGGTATGCCCTATTACACAGTATTACGCATTATTAAGTAATACACTCCAATTCCTTACTCTCAGATTATTATCTTCTCCTACAATCTCTTATTCTCACACCGGAGGGTTACCCCAAAGAGGACCCCTCTGTCTCTTTCCGAGGGGTAAGTTTACGGTGCTGTTCATTTTGTAGGTGGAAGAATCCAGATTCCAGAGAACCATAGGTGAAATAGCATAATCACACCCGAGGAAAGTTGATCGTCTACCAGTGAGTCGATCTACGTTTCTTCATTGGCGCCATCACCTGTTACAACGGCAACAAAATCTCATCAGTTCTCTAAAAAAAATTTTCACCATGGTTTCTGGTGTTCGTAACAGCGATCAAGTTCTGGAGGATATTGAGCGTGAGAATGTTAATGAGGGACAGCAGTTTCTGAGGGTGCCGCGTGATTCTACGCGCACCACCAGTAACCATCCTTTCATCACAACTCCTCATAGCCAGACTGAAACTCCTCCAGACGATCTCATGTTCCAAAATCTTACCGGCGCGAAACAAAAAGGACCAATGGGTCCAGAAGATGAAACCAATGACCCTAAAGAATGGCTCATAAACGAGCAACGACGTCTAATGGACAAGTACAATGAGCTGGTCAAACACAAAAAGTTAGCCGACTTAACACAAAGGCTAGCGTTTGACAAGCAAACCGTTCATGGAACAAAAAGGGCGCGCGCGCCGGAAGAGGGTCACTCTGTTCACACTGAACACGCTGAGTTTAGTGACGAAGAAGTGCACAGCATGAGGAAGACGCGAGATACTCATGCAGGAGGCTCACAGCTCCGCGCGCACATGAACGTGACGCCTGGAGCCAAAGCCGACATGGATCTGTACACACCGTACAGCCCACCAGTGAGAGGGCAAGTGGACGTAACCACACCGTACAGGCCAGCCATCTTGGTGAAACATTCAAAATTCACTGAGCGCATCGCGAAGGCTCCCATTCAGCACAAAACCAAGATGCCAAGTGGTTTGGGCAAATATGACGGCACAACAGATCCAGACGATTTCTTACAAGGTTTTTACAACACTGGAAACCTAGAAAGCTGGACGATGCCAACATGGTGTCACATGTTTGCTCGCTGCCTCACGGGCGCGGCGCGTGTCTGGTTCGAAAGCTTGCCGACTGGGCAAATCGATGGGTTCGAGGAACTATTGGAAAAGTTCCAAGCTCACTTCGTACAGCAGCGCAGACACACGCGCGACCCTGATGACATCATGCACTGCGTGCGCAGGAATGATGAAACGATTGAAGACTACATAACTCGTTTCAGTCAGGAGTCTCTGGCAATCGGAGGTATCACTGAGCAACTTTTGCGCGTGGCCTTTATACAAGGCGCGCACAGTGATCAACTCCGCAGAGCTCTCGTGAGCAGAGATGGCATGCCAACCACTTGGGCCAAGCTAATGGAAGCATCGCGAGTCTTCGCGAGAAATGAAAACAAATTGCCCAAGATAGAGCGAGAGAAAGAGGGCATCAAGCAGAGGCACCGCGCAACAACGAAAGAAGGGGCAAACAGAACTCTGTATGGTCCAGGTTGCAACAAACCAGTTTTTCTCCCGCAGAAAAGCAGGCGCAACCAAGCTCACCCCAGCCCCAAAAAGACATTCGTAATCGCGGAGAAGGTGATAAGAGGGAAGGCGGCAGAGATCCTAACAGACCTCTGCCAAGAATATGGACTCCCCTCACTAAAACGCCTTCACAAGTGTTAAGCACTGAGAATGTCCAGTTCAAAAGCCCCAAGCCACTACACTACAAGGGACCATCAAACAGTGGCAAGTTGTGAGTTTCACAAGTCCACGTGACACAACACTGATGCATGCCACCACTTGAAGGATGCAATTGAAAAAGATGTGAAATCAGGCAAGCTGGCTCACCTTGTGAAAAACTCAAGACCAGAAAATGAACAACCAGAAGGAGCCTCAGCCAGCAAAAAGTTCAAAAGAATCTGTGTAGCCGAGGGAGGAAGGCAAGGGCAAAGATCAAGAAAGAGAAGCGCGCAAATCCAAGGAGATTGGCGCGAGCAACAAGTAATCTTCCCAAGAATCAGGGGAGGCCCTTCTATCAGCAGTCCTCTTGTCATCACTACACACATTGCTCATTATGAAGTGTCAAAAGTCCTTGTGGACACTGGCAGCGAATCAGACATCATGTATGAGCAATGTTTCAGGAAGTTGGATCCAGCAGACCAAGCAAGGCTTGAAATTGTGAATGCACCAATCTCTGGTGTTTCAAATGAAATCATTCATCCCCTAGGTCAAATACAATTTGAACTAACTATGGGGGATGAGAAACACAAGCGAGCCGAAGTTGTCAACTTCTTGGTCTTGCCCACCACTTCATGCCACAATATGATCTTGGGTAGGGGAACGATTGCCCAATTCAACGCCATACCGTCGCCAGCGCACGGCGCGTTGGGGTTCCCAACACCAACAGGTGTAACTTTTGTATACCGAGATCATTTGTGTGCAGTGACAAGTACACCACGGGAAGGGAGAATGAAACTTCCAATGGCAGACAACGCGCCAGAGGAATGGATTCTCAACCCAAAATTCCCGGAGCAAACAATCACAATTGGCGCTACGATATCAGACGACACGAGGTTGAGAATGAAAAGATTGCTCACAGCATATATGTCGGTCTTCGCGTGGCAACACTCTGATATGACTGGGGTTCCGCGAGACCTGGCGCAACATTCTCTCAACACGTTCAAGTCTGTAGAGCCAATTGCTCAAAAGAAGAGAGTCATGGGGGATGAGAAGGCGAAGGCCATGAATGAGCAAGTTGAGGATCTATTGCGCGCAAACATCATCCGCCCGATACGATACCAGACATGGGTAGCCAATCCTGTGATGGTAAAGAAAAGTAACGGGTCGTGGAGGATGTGCATTGACTTCAAGGACCTCAACAAAGCATGCCCAAAAGATTGTTACCCCCTCCCAAACATCGACGCAAAGGTGGACTCCGTGGCGCCATTCAAGCTCAAATGTTTCCTGGATGCCTACAAGGGCTATCACCAAATTCAAATGGCACCACAAGACGAGGACAAGACTGCCTTCAGAACCGACAAGGGTGTTTTTTGTTACACAAAAATGCCCTTTGGTTTGAAGAATGCGGGAGCCACCTACCAAAGACTTATGGATGCCGTTTTCAGCGAGCAAATTGGAAGAAACCTAGAGGTCTACGTGGATGATTTGGTGATCAAAAGCAGGGAGGAAAAACAAATGCTCAAAGACATCGAAGAAACCCTTGGGCGCCTAAAGGAAGTTAACATGAAGCTCAATCTGAGCAAATGCACTTTCGGCGTACAAGAGGGAAAATTCCTAGGTGTAATGGTCACCAAGGATGGTTTCAAGGTGAACCCAGAGAAGGTGGAGGCCATCCTTGACATGCCCTCGCCATCCACCATGAAAGAAGTCCAAAAGTTGAATGGGAGATTGGTATCAATCAACAGGTTCCTAGCGAACCATGCAAGCAAATCTACCCCATTTGTCAACACATTGAGAAATTGCTTAAAGAAAAGCCAATTCAAATGGACTCCTGAGGCCGAGCAAGCTTTCAGTGAGATAAAAGAATGTTTGATAAATCTGGCCAATAGTAACCTGCGCTCATTGCCTTGGCAACCACCATGCGCGGGCCAGCATGTATTCCACAGATTCCTTCGTGTATCTCTCTGATCACAAAGCTTGCTTCCTCAGCATCTAGGCATTTCATGAGCGGTCCAAGATAAGAGCGTCGATATAATGTACCATCAAGCAGTTCATAATTCTGCGACTTGTGTCTTATCTTCCTCGCCTTTGCGCGATCGTCCCATGGATGGCGCCAATGAAGAAACGTGGATCGACTCACTGGTAGACGATCAACTTTCCTCGGGTGTGATTATGCTATTTCACCGATGGTTCTCTGGAATCTGGATTCTTCCACCTACAAAATGAACAGCACCGTAAACTTACCCCTCAGAAAGGGACAGAGGGGTCCTCTTTGGGGTAACCCTCCGGTGTGAGAATAAGAGATTGTAGGAGAAGATAATAATCTGAGAGTAAGGAATTGGAGTGTATTACTTAATAATGCGTAATACTGTGTAATAGGGCATACCTCTCCTTGTGGAGTTGATGTGGTATTTATAGTGCTAGGGTTTCCAATGATTGGGCTCAGACCCAATTAGGGCCTTTTTGGCCTCCTCCTATTGCTTCGCGCCACGTGTCCTTGGGACACCTGGTGCTTTTTCATTGATTATTCTCTGACCCAGGTATTTTACCTGACCCATGTGCAATCACGTGGTAGCACATGGGTTTTGCTGAGTTGTCCACCTTTCATTGGCAGCTGTCAACATCAGCATATTCTTATTCTTTAAAAAGATACCTTCTGGAAGGTTGTCTGACGTGCACAATCAAGGTTGTCCTTATCCTGATTTGGATAAGGACGAGGTTGATTATGTGCATGTGTGATATGCGCCTGTCCTGAGGATGCGCGGGGTCTTCTCTTTATTCTCACGCGCAGATGTGATATGCACAAGCATGTGATATGCGCCACGCGCGGATGCGTCACGCGCAGATGTGATATGCGTGAGCATGTGATATGCGTCACGCGCGGATGCGTCACGCGCAGATGTGATATGCGTGAGCATATATGGTGCGTGAGCATGTGATACGCGTGAGCATATGTGATGCGTGAGCATATGTGATGCCTGAGCATATGTGATATGCGTGAGCATATGTGATATGCGCCATGCGCATAGGTTTTGGCTTTGTGCCCTCATAATATCTTGATTTCAAGCCTCTTGTCTATATCTTGTGGGTTGACCCGCCTCGCTCGGTGTTGAGGCGGGTACATACCTTTTCAAGCCCCCCAGTCTAATTTGTGTCTTGTCTCGCGCTAGCGAGGTAAGATAGATATTAGACTTAATAGTTTGCTCTTTTAGTAGGGTTTTGTCTTTTTCTTCTTATTACTAATCGTTGCGCGAAATTCTATCCTTTTAGTTGAAACGAATCGTCCCTGTACGTGGTTGGTTGTTGCTGACATGCGTCAGTGATGGAGACGTGTCAGACTTTTCGTGTGCTCGAGGTGCTACAGTTGCCTTTCATGTCCCCTCACATAGTGTCAGGAACACGTGTCTCGCTCGCGTTGGTCCGTACCTGCGAGTGGTGGCGCGTGAACTCTGGCAGCACCTGTATCGTTTCTTTTCGTGTCCCCTCACACAGTGTCAGGGACACGTGTCGCGCTCGCGTTGGCTTACACCTGCGAGTGGGGGCGCGTGAAGTCCGATCAGTACCAGAGCTTGGTCACGCGCAGCATCAAGTGCTTCCTGGCTAGACGCTGCCGTCGCCAAGGCTTCATCTTTCTCTGCCCGCGCGGCCGCAAGCTCCTTCTTCAGGCGCGCAACCTCACTCTCCAATGATGATTTGTCAGTTATAGACTGCACAAGAGCTTGGTCACGCGCCTCCGCGTCCAGCTCCAAGTCGCGCGCTCGCCGCGCGTACTTGGCCGCGTCCGCCTCGGCCGCCTGTAGCTTCTCCCGCGCAGCCTGTAGCTCATGCCCGCGCTTCACAAAGGCAGCGTTGGCACTTTCTCGGTTTTCGTTGAGCTCTGCTTGGAGTCTCTCAGCTCTCTCTCGAGCATCAGAAAGATTCCAAGCAGATACTTTAGCCTCTTGCTTGGCTTCCGCAAGAGCATCACGTACCTTTACGTAATCATAGCGAAGCTCTTGGGAGGCAGCAAAGAAAGCCGACCCAGCGAACAGATGGTCATTGAGCAAGTCCACGCGAGCGCGGTCCTCCTGAAACCTCCTTTCAGCTGGAGGCACAGAATGAGCCCAGAAGTCCTCACACACACCCATGGACTGAAATGAGTTGTCCTCAGTAATATTCCATCTCGGGCGGTAAATGTGATCGGCTTCCTGCAAACACAAAGTAATGATCTAAGTCATCAAAACACTAATATGGAAGTCCGCGCAGCGGAGCAAAACGAACTTATACCTGCGGGGAGCAAGCAGAAAAGTCAGCGCCAGCCCCACGAGAAGACTGCGCCGCGAAATCTCGTGGCGCTGCAGGGCTGGCGCGGCTGCCGTCGGAGTCTTCAAGTTGAACCTCCTCATCTTCCTCTGAAACAGGCCTTTTCTCCTGCGACCTGGAAGAACCAAAACCAGTCTCGCGAGGAGGGCTGCGCGCAGAAGGAGGTGAGGGAGGTCTCGACGCCGCCAGATCGGCGCGTAAAACGGCCTCCTGCTCCTTAGTAATCCCGATGAGGGGAGATTCAGCGCTTGCAGGAGCAGAACCAACGGCGCTGGCACCGGCGCCAGCAGTGCCGCCAGCAGCTTGTACGCCAGCTATGACTCCTATGAAAAAATCAACAAAAAGAAATGGTTCATGACTTGATCTAAAAGAAAAAAGTCAGAAAATAAAAGCGCAATACATACCTTGGCGCACCGCCGTTCGCGAGTTAAACATCGCCATGAAGTCCATTCTCCCCTTTTTTGAGGGTAAAACAGGGGACTTCGAAGCGACCTCCGGCGCCGCCTCGGCACCTTGTTGCGCCTGAGGTTGATCCACCAACGTCGCCGGCTCTACAAGCATTTGAGAGAAAAGATTCAATAGTAATCCTATCAGAATAGCGCTCATAAAACCATAAAGTATAAAGTATACCTGTCGAAGAGGAAACGGCAGGCGCAACGCCGCTTCCCTTTTCCGCCGCGCGAAGGGACGAGGTAGCGGCACCATACCTCGTGTGGACAGGAGGTCTGCCCACATTTTGAGGCAGGGAAGACAAGGAAAACTTGGAGGTAAACTCCTGGGTTTTCTCAAGTCCCTTCGCCTGAGTAGGAAGATCCTGAACAACATGGGCATCTTTCTTTTGTTTCTTAC
This sequence comes from Bidens hawaiensis, assembly GCF_021521415.1. NCBI lineage: Eukaryota > Viridiplantae > Streptophyta > Magnoliopsida > Asterales > Asteraceae > Bidens > Bidens hawaiensis. The sequence continues at coordinate 264,040 of NW_027493151.1, read as the reverse complement.
TGGCCCCTGCGCCAGTTTTCCCTTTAGCCTTACGCTTTAGTTGGGGCACCTCAGCCTCCTCCTCCTCCTCTTCCGCGAGCTCCAACTCGTAGTTCTCGAGCGCGTCTTCAATACACGCAACAGAAAGGTTAGCCAAATCTGGTATTATAAAGGCATAAGCATAAGTACAAAGGCTTACCAGGCGCGTCGCTGTCAAAGCGAAATCCCAGATCAACAGGGATGAACATGTCATCGAAGCGATCGGGGAAGCCAACCTCCCCAGCGCCCAGCGCGACGGAACCACCCTCCATATGCTCATCATAGGCGGCGTGGACATACTCCTTGCTGACTGCACAAAACAAGTCAAATGATATCAGCAAAACGAATTATATTCGCGCAGAAGTAATGCAATGAGTTAACTTACACAAGCCGTCAACTTGGATAACGGGCTCAGTCGCGCTGTCGGCCCACCTCCTGCTCATACCAACCCCCACCAGCGCCTCCTCGCAAATGTTCTTGGCGGGGGATGGTTCGGCAGTCAACTTTTTAACCCAGGCGCCAGTTGGGTTCTTGAATACACCCACATCCGCGGGCGCAGAAGAGATCGCGCGCATGGTCATGCGGATGGGGATCACACCAGCCCTGATATAGAAAAATCTCTCAGACCAGTCATGAAGGCTCTTGAATGAAATAGTGCAGCACTTGACCTTCTGACTGCGAGGAATAAATGAGAACCAAGAATCTTGGATCTTGGGCTTATAAAAAAACTGAAAGCGCCGAGGGGTGGGCTCCTCGCGCTGAGATTTGCACATGAACTCAAAGTGAGTCATGCGCACGAGTCCAAACGGATGGACTTGGGATATATGAATCCCATAAAACCTAAGCAGCGCACCCTCAAACCTTGTAATCGGGAGACGAAGGTTGCAGTAGGTGAAAAAATGGCAATAAAGGGATATATAGCGGGTGGGCGGGTCCGCCGCCGTTTGCCCGGCCGCCGGCAGCATGCAGCCATACTCAGGGAGAAAACCCTGAGAGGCGATAAGGCTGTCAAAATCGGACTGCCTCAGTTTACAGGGGATCTCATCCCACTTCTTCACTGCCTTGGTCTTCCCTACCTCCTCCGATGAGGCCTCAGCAGCCCTCTTCCCCTTGCCGGTCTTCTTCAACATAGACATTACTAACGATTTCACACGGCGATTGCTGGGGGAGATTGTGTTGTCTGGGCTATCAGACATACAACAGAGTCAGGCACAAGTTGCTTCTGAAGAACGGAAATCTGAAAGATAGGCACTTAATCGGAATAGAAAGAAAGGAAAGCTCTGAATAAACAACAAGGAAGATGAAGGATAAAAACTCTAAGGGCTTGCTTTTATAGGCCCAGGAGAGAGAAAAATTGGTACTGATCGGACTTCACGCGCCCCCACTCGCAGGTGTAAGCAAACGCGAGCGCGACACGTGTCCCTGACACTGTGTGAGGGGACACGAAAAGAAACGATACAGGTGCTGCCAGAGTTCACGCGCAACCACTCGTAGGTACGGACCAACGCGAGCGCGACACGTGTTCCTGACACTATGTGAGGGGACATGAAAGGCAACTGTAGCACCTCGAGCACACGAAAAGTCTGACACGTCTCCATCATTGACGCATGTCAGCAACAACCAACCACGTACAGGGACGATTCGTTTCAACCAAAAGGATAGAATTTCGCGCAACGATGAGTAATAAGAAGAAAAAGACAAAACCCTACTAAAAGAGCAAACTATTAAGTCTAATATCTATCTTACCTCGCTAGCGCGAGACAAGACACACATTAGACTGGGGGGGCTTGAAGAGGTATGTACCCGCCTCAACACCGAGCGAGGCGGGTCAACCCACAACATATAGACAAGAGGCTTGAAATCAAGATATTATGAGGGCACAAAGCCAAAACCTATGCGCATGGCGCATATCACATATGCTCACGCATATCACATATGCTCAGGCATCACATATGCTCACGCATCACATATGCTCACGCGTATCACATGCTCACGCACCATATATGCTCACGCATATCACATCTGCGCGTGACGCATCCGCGCGTGACGCATATCACATCTGCGCGTGGCGCATATCACATGCTTGTGCATATCACATCTGCGCGTGAGAATAAAGAGAAGACCCCGCGCATCCTCAGGACAGGCGCATATCACACATGCACATAATCAACCTCGTCCTTATCCAAATCAGGATAAGGACAACCTTGATTGTGCACGTCAGACAACCTTCCAGAAGGTATCTTTTTAAGGAATAAGAATATGCTGATGTTGACAGCTGCCAATGAAAGTTGGACAACTCAGCAAAACCCATGTGCTACCACGTGATTGCACATGGGTCAGGTAAAATACCTGGGTCAGAGAATAATCAATGAAAAAGCACCAGGTGTCCCAAGGACACGTGGCGCGAAGCAATATGAGGAGGCCAAAAAGGCCCTAATTGGGTCTGAGCCCAATCATTGGAAACCCTAGCACTATAAATACCACATCAACTCCACAAGGAGAGGTATGCCCTATTACACAGTATTACGCATTATTAAGTAATACACTCCAATTCCTTACTCTCAGATTATTATCTTCTCCTACAATCTCTTATTCTCACACCGGAGGGTTACCCCAAAGAGGACCCCTTTGTCCCTTTCTGAGGGGTAAGTTTACGGTGCTGTTCATTTTGTAGGTGGAAGAATCCAGATTCCAGAGAACCATCGGTGAAATAGCATAATCACACCCGAGGAAAGTTGATCGTCTACCAGTGAGTCGATCCACGTTTCTTCACCATCAAATAAACAACATCAGCTTTCGGAACATGATCAAACATATCACCTCCAACATGTTCAACACCTATAGATGTCGGAGCAACTAACACTACATGTGGTAGATCGAAGTTAACGCCTTTGATCCATGGACACACCTCGACAATACCCCTTAAAGCCATTCCATTACCACCACCAACATCCACCAATGTCCGCACCCCCTCAAAAACCTCAGGACAACCCTCAATAACTGCGGCCACACAAGCACGGGCATCACACGCCATTCCATCGTTGAATAACTTATTAAACTCCGGATTATTAGCACCAAACCCCCAAAGGTCAGTGCCATGTGCCGCATCAAAAGGCAAATCTTTGTTACGCATAACCCAATCACTTAACTTATGGAATGGAGCCAATATAACCGGATTGGACCCTAAAAGGACCAAATTAGCCATGCTATTATTTCCATGTCGCGTTAGAAGTCTAGATATCGGTGTTAGAGCATATCCAACAGATGCTTCACATATAGGTTTTTCTTGAAATACTTTACAGTGGATCAAAAACCTCATGATTCTAAACAATGAAGCCTTTGAACACCCGATTTCCGAAGCCAAGTCATCAAGTGTGACAGGAGATTTATTTTTTGCTAGGATATCGGGTATCCGAAGCTTAATGGCACACTTGATCACAGCTATAGGAGTGAAACCATGAATATATTTCCATATTTCCACTTGGGCTGCCACTTCTTCTTTGGAATTTTTATTCTGCATTATAGTTTTTGTAGCCATGACGACAAGATATGATGGACGAATCTAGTGAAGAGGGTGGTGTGGTTAAATGGCGATATATTAATAGAAATAGACTATAGACTACATATAATGCAATAAAATGATTGGATCAAATATGTTAATAATTGGCTCCAAGAATTATATACATTAAATTTCCTTTATTTTTTTTTAAATAGCCAACAAAGGTATTATATATGTATTAAATTTCCTTTATTTTTTTTAAACGGCCAACTAAGTAACGCCGGGTACCACGTACGCGGCCCCCAATGGCTAAAGGTAGCCCGAGCCGGCCACTAGTCCGGACGGACGGAGCCCCTAACGGTCCACCTGTTGAGGGATTCACCGGATAAAACCCGACCCCCACGCCCGCCAAACGGCACGACAGCGAGGAGCCGGTAAAACCGTATGAGATCAGGACTCATATCTCCCATAAGTTGGTGGTAGTGAGGTTTAATCCCCCTACCTATCACTTGTAAAGTGAGTGCTATATCATTGAGCCACATCCAACTTATTATTAAATTTCCTTTATGATGTGTAATCTCGGGTCAGAACCAAAAATATTATCATTAAAAAATGTTTTAGTTATAATTGCTAAAGATGTTGGTGTGTGCATTACTTATAATTAAAACTTTAAAAAATGTATTAGTTATAATAAAAATTATAATATTTTATACTAAACATGTATTTATGATAATCTTTACTATAATTAAGAAAAATATCATGTTTTATGAAGAAACACGGATCTATTCCCCTTGACAGGTCCTAGATCCAATGAGTCAACAGGGTATGATACGGTTAACTGTCAATACGATATGAACACAATTCCCAAAGTCTAGTGACGTGAACCTGCAAATCAAACACCGTGAGCTCGTTACGGGAAGGACAAGAGGGGGGTCTTCCCGTAACCACCCTCCGGTGTGAGAATAAGTACGGTTCCATAGAAAATAAAGTACTTAAGTAAATTGAGAGAGTACAGTGGGTGTGAATGAATACCTCATGACGATTGAGAGAGAGTATTTATAGCCGAAGGGTGTGGGAAGGTGTTTGGGCTAGCTGTCCTTTTTAGAAGATGCTCTTGTAACTGACTGGGCACGTGTCCTCATGCGATAGGCTCAGCTTATACGTTGCACGTGCATGTATAACAACCTGGACACGCGTCCTCCTATGATAGGGTGGTGGATAACCCTGGCCATGTGCACGGTTATAACGGCCTTGCCAGGTGTTCTTTCGTGGTTGGTTGAGGGATCACGTATTGCTCAAGAAAGCACCTTGGTAGATCTTCTAGAATGTTACTGGTTAAATGACAGTTGTCTTGGGGCATTACCTCATAATTATTTACGGGGAAGATTGTTCCGTCTTACGGATGACTTTTGAGGATGTCAGGATGCTTCCGCATGCCTTGTGGGGGTGTTTCTCCTGCCAATGATTATGCGGGTAGTTCAAATGTCCCGCGGGTGTCTTATGAAGGGCTTCTGGTTGACCCGTAGGCGCCACTTAAGGGTATTTGGGTCTTTTTGGTACCATACCTCTATATTTTATTTGTAACCTATCTTGGTGTGAATACTTTACGGGTTTATCATTGTATATGGAATATGATAGACGTATGGTTCTTATCTTCTTATTTTTTTGGGTATGTTTTCTTTTCCTCATTTTTATTGTTAGAATTTGGTTGATCATCGGCCCTCTTCCTAAATCATACACCTTGTATGACAACGTTCTTTACATGTTGCTTTCTCTCGTCCCCGACTTAGGTTTTATTCATTTTCCTTTTTCGTTGCCGCAACCTGTTGTGCCAGCTCAAATCTTGCACCTCTGACCAAGGATTTGTCAATGTGTCTCTTGTCACCATCATAGTGTAATTATATATACAAGTAGTGTAATTATGCTAACTGTGAGAAATCAAGTAGTGTAATTAATACGGCGTTGTCATGCATCTAAGCATAGATGCAAAACCTCTCAAAGCTATATATCATTTAAGTTAATTGTACAATAAAAATAATAAATTAAGTTAATGTTACTTAGATATGGTTTGATAAGAATCTTCATAATATATAAAGGGGAAAGTGAATACGGTGATGTTGTGTTTCTAAGCTTACACGGACTACTTATCAAAACTACGTAGTTTTGATTAAAAACAATCCACAATTAATTCATTCCCAAATGATCGTTTTTCGTGTAAGCTTAGACGCGTAACAGTATGTGTGTGTGTATATATATATATATGAATTGGTTTCTTTTGAGAACCACTTTGAGTTTTAAGAACTCAACGTAACAATTTTTTTTTCGATTTTTTTTACACATGTGTAATACGTAAGTGTAAGTAATGTACAAAAAATTACATTCATTTTTTACACACCGAATCGACTTATTACACATGTGTAACTAACATTTAAAATTGTGTAATTATCAAAAATACTTATTCTCTCTCCTGATTAATTTTTTAATTAAATTTATTCTCAGCCACATATTTCATACTCATTTAATTAAATGTGTGGTCCATATTGAGTTCTTAAAGTTCTTACAACTTATTAAGGTTCTCAAAATAACTCTCCCCATATATATATATATATATATATATAGGGGAGTGTTATTTTGAGAACCATGGTGAGTTTTAAGATTTTTAAAAACTCAATTTTGAATCACACATTTAATTAAATGATATGAAATATGTAGCTGAGATTAAATTTAATTAACAAAAGAAGCAGGAGAGAGAATAAGTATTTTTGATAATTACACAAGTTTAAACGTTAGTTACACATGTATAAAAAGTCGATTCGGTGTGTAAAAAAATACCGTAATTTTTTATACATCACTTACACTTACGTATTACACATGTGTAAAAGAAATTCGAAAAACAAAATTCTAACGTTGAGTTCTTTCGAGTTCTTAAAACTCAAAGTGGTTCTCAAAAGAAATCAATCATATATATATATATATATATATATTGATTTAATAGCCCAATTTTGAATGTTCTTTTATATATATAACCTTATGTTATATTACATACTTTATTTCCGATATTGTAATCTCGTTTGCATCCAAGTACAGGAAACGAGTGGTCATAAAAACTTTCGACCGCCCATTGGCTGGTTTTTCGTCAAAAAATTGGCGAGGGAAGCTTGAAATGAATATCATTATGTATACACCTGAAAACCTGACGACAATGACATAATATTTAGGAATATATGTCGATTCACAAAATCAATTATCAGCAAAAATAGAAATCCACCCAATATGTATAATAATGTAGTGGGCACCCATAGACTCCCTACATCTTAACATTCGTAATCTAGTGGTATTACAAAATACCATCTTGAGTTTCACTTGAAATCTCTATTGGCATTTGTTGTGAACCAGGCATGTACCTTACTTGACTCGCTTTTGTCACTACAAGACGTCGATGCTAAAGAAGTCGGTAAAATAATTGTCGTTTCCATACATCTGAAAGGGTTTATTAGGAATTAGAATTGACACTATCCTATCTCATCTTTACTTTATCAAACTTAAACTAGTTAAAACCTAAGTACTTTGTTAAATACCTAAGTCGCTAAAATCAATGGATGTTACACACGACCACAGAGGCTGCACGTATGACCAACAGTTGCTACCAACTTTGTCAATTCATCAAAGTTTGTGACATGTCAAAAAATTATTTTTATCTGGATATTGATTTAGACTGGTCGCTATGGGGCTCGTTTGGGATGATTTTTGGGGCGCAGTGGGCGCGGAACACCGCAGTGGGGCGCGGTCCAACCAAGGGCGCGGAGGGTAGGGTGGTTCAAACGGCCGGCGCGGATGAGTGAAATGTGTGGGCCCCCTCCCCTTCAACGGCTCTTTTGACCGTTTGATATATATCACTCAAACTAAACCATTTTCAATCTCTACAAACTTTTTATAATTTTCTCCAAAAAATATCTTCCGATTCATCTTCGACACCCGACTTCTATCCCGATCCCGGCGTTATTTCAGACTCGGATTCAGGGGATGAGGTAATATTTAGTGCTATTCTAGATGTTGCTCGAGTCTTAGTCGAGCATTGCGAAAGCTCACAACCGCAAACAAGACGTCCTCATCGACAACGAGATCGTGTCGATGCTCATGAATGGTTGATGCAAGACTATTTTTCGCCGGACGCGACTTTTGATTCGGAACAATTCCAGCGGCGTTTTCGGATGAGTCGCCAACTTTTTTTACGAATTGTTGGTGATTTAGAACGCGATTATGCTTTTTTCCAACAACGGGATGACGCGAGAGGTAAGCCGGGTTATTCTCCATTGCAAAAATGCATAGCGGTGATTCGTCAACTCGCGTACGGGACAACGAGCGACGCCATGGAAGAGTATTTACAAATGTCGGAGACAATGGCTCGTGAAGCCCTTCACACGTTCTGCGAATGTAAGTATTATCATTTTTTAATATGTATTTATAAATCCTCTCATTTTAAATGCAAAGTTAATAAACTGGCCTTAAAAATTTAATATTAGGTATTCCTCAACTATATCATAAAAAATATTTGAGGAAACCGACTCAAACCGACATACAAAAAATATACGAGGTGCATGAACAAAGGCACGGTTTTCCTAGGATGCTTGGTATTCTTGATTGCACACATTGGGCTTGGGAAGCTTGCCCAGTTGCTTGGCAATGTCAATATCATCGGGTGATCATGATGGACCAACAGTTATCCTTGAGGCTGCTGCATCATTTGATCTTTGGATATGGCATGCGTTCTTTGGGATGCCCGGTGCAAACAATGATATAGCTGTGATAAATGCGTCTCCTCTTTTCGACCGTCTCGTAAACGGGGTTGGACCCGACACCTCATTTTCCACTAATGGTGTCAACTACGAATACGGATATTATTTAGTCGACGGCATTTATCCGGATTGGGCAACGTTGGTTCATAGCTTTACGTGCCCGACTGATGATAAACGAAAATATTACAAGAAAAAACACGAGTCGACCAGAAAGGACAAGAAAAAAGGAAACGAATTTCAGTCTTCGAGCGGATTTTGTTGAACATATTTGGAGAAACAAACAACAAAACGGCGGCGGCGACGACGACGCCTAAAAATAGTTGATTTTTTTATGTATATGTTTTTAATTTAAATTTAGTTTGTATTTGATAATTATTGTATTTAATAAATTTGTTGGTTTATTAAATTAAAAAAAATAAAAAAATTAAGGGTTTCGAAGCGCCCTCACCATAGAAGTGCATCTTTGGGGTGGGGCTTTGAAGCCCCCAGAGCCCACGTGACACTGGGGAGGGGCTTCGAAGCCCCTCACCATAGAGGATAGTCTTATATATACAAAGATTTAAACACCCTTAAAGATTACAAACATTTCTTGTTTAAGGCTGCTACAAAGGATTAACATTTACAAAATTTGCTAACTAATATCTATGCATAGGGATCTCCAATCTTTATCCGGTATTCATCATCGTCTCTCATTTTATTCAATTAACTGAAAACACATTTGAAAATACATCAATTATTGCTAGTAAATATTGTTGGCTACTCATAAGGTTATCATAATTTATTAAGACACACTACTACAAAAAAGACCTTTAATGACATACGCATGATAACACGCGGTGATTTATGACGCGCAAATGTGGGTGTCATTAAAAAAAAGGTCATATTTTTTAAAAATTAAACGACTTGACACTTTTTTTTGTATGTCATTAAACTAGTGTCATAAAATAACTATGCATGTCATATATGCGTGTCATGTTTCAATCAAAATGAAAAATTAAAACCCCCGCCCAATATTTCCTTACTGCCTAAACAAATTAAACCAGACCCGGGCTAGGGTTCATCTCCCACTCTACACCAGTCCCACCCAAGAGTTATCTCCTTCTGCCATTGATTTTCTCTACCAGTCCCACGCTACACAGAGAATACCATCTATGGTTCAGTTCACCACGCTCGTTCAATTTCAATCGGCTAGGATTTAGCTTACAGTCGGCTAGGGTTCAGTCGGCCAGGGTTTGCTTACTTGGAGTTAATTGAAGGATTATATTGAGGATTTCATCTATTGTGAGGTATATGCCTTTAATTTTATCTTGTTATAATGCTAATTGGCTAGGGTTAATGGACTGTTAATTTAATGTTTGCTTGTCAAAATCATAATTTTTTTTATTTTTCTGAATGTTGAAATCTGAATGCTAATCATTAGGACATCAGAGATCATTTATGGCTGATTTTGCACACAGATTAGGGGTGGGGGTTATTGTTTGATAATCTTGTAACAAATGATTCATGTGTGGCACAATTAGTAATCTATTTTGTGAAGATTACTAAAATAGAACAGTAACCAAATGTGGAAATTAGAGTGTTCATGGTCTGGTTTTGACGTTTTAATGTCAAACCGTAACCAAACCGTTATGGTTTTTGATCAATGAACCCGAAACCGGGCCATTATATATATATACACATATAGGGTAGGGTTATCCTAAAAATAAGTAGTTTCCTAGGAAGACTAAGAATAAATCATAGCCATTGGATTATGTTAATCAATGGTTGAGATTTAAAATCACCAATAACCGACATAGTTTCCTAGAATTACTCTTTAATCATTATAACCGACATAGTTTCCTAGAATTGTTCTTTCACCATCATTTGTAATGCCAAATGTCAAAAATTTGTTGGTTCTTATCATTCCTAGGAAACTCTTTATTCTTATTTGAACCATTTTCTATATATATATATATATATGAATGTCGGTGCTTATATAAAGAATGATTATGGTAAGGTGTGCTTATATGTGGTTTTATTTTATTTTATTGAAATAAATCTATTGTTGTTATAGAATCAAACCTTTCTTAGCATCTGCATATAATGAGATAATCTTGTGGACTTGGTTTAAAAAAGCGTTAGGCGAGGCGAGGCGAGGCGTTTTGGTTCAAAAATCCGAAGCGCTAAGCGCTAGGCGCGAAGCGAGAGCTTCACGTATATGAGGCGTTCTTATTTAAAAATACTAAAAATTAATTATACATGACATATTTTACTTGAAAATCAATCATAAAGATAAAACATATTTGTAAAACTAAACATATTTTACTAGAAGGTTGATATTTGGAGAAGATAAACTTTAAATATGAAAATTAATGTCACACCCCGACCAAAGGCGGAACATGCCGAGGTGCAACGTGATTGGACAAATACACAAGACACTATTTAAAGTGACAATATTCATTTAATTCATTTTATTTCAACAAATCGATAAACAACACTTCTCGTCTACACAAACAAACTGAACACAAGTAATAATTATATTGTTCGTTTTGCTAATATCCTAAAGGTCTTGGTAACGTTTTCCGTCAAGCACTCGAGTCAACAAAAGTCAAACCTGTAACATTTCATAAAATAAAGTTTATCAACACAAAGGTTGGTGAGCAATTAATAAGTTTGAGCATATAAGTGTATAGTATGAAAATCCACAAAACTTGTATACAAAACAATAAATGAGTGCTATAAACTGGAATAAATAGTTATCGCTAAACAAGTTAGCGACACCTAGCTATTGGCAATTAGTCTAGGATTTTATGACAGTTGCTAATAAGCTTACATTAGCACCACCTAGCTACAAGGGGATGCCGAGTAGTCTAGGATTTGTAGTTATCGTTAATAGCATACGTTAACGACACCTTGCCATTGCCAAATGGTATAGGATTTATAGTTTCACCATCCAAAAGCTGTAAACACATAGTCAAATAAGCATACAATACCAAATCAAGCAATTATTCAAGTAAGGTATACAATCACGTTTGTGGGTTTAAGATGCAAGTAATTAAAGCATTTAGTTTGATAAGTATGAAATGCCACCCCAAAACGAAAGATGGAAAAAGGGGTATGAAAGTACTCACCTCGATTGACGAATCGGGAAATAATAAATGATCGACAAATAAAAAGCTTGTAAACGAAACGAACGAATCCGACTTGAAAGCTAATTGAAAATGAATAAATAAAATATATTAATGAACTTGAACTTTAATTGAAACTACATTTGAAACATTGGACGAGACAGTTCGGTTGTTAAATGGGTTACCGGTTAGTTTGTTAATGATTAGGGACTCGTACAATAATCAATAATTAGAATAAAAATAATATTATTTTATTGGGCTTTTAAATAGCTAAACCAATATTAAAAGAGACAAGACGGGTTTTAAATCAAGGGTTCTGTTTTATAATAATAAATTGATAATAAAGTTTATAATGATATTATTAATGATAATAATAATTTTAAAAAGATATGATATATATATATATATATATATATATAAGATAAAGATGTTAATAATAATAACAATAATTATTTTTAATAATACTAATATAGTATAATAATTATAACAATAATTATTATTAATAATACTAATAATAATAGTTATAGAATAGAAATCTTGGTATTAAATATAATGTTGTTGATAAAAAAATGGTAATAATAGTAAATAACATTGATATTAATAATGATATCATACTCGAAATGGGTTCGATTTCTAAACGAGTTCATAAAATAGATATAATAATATTATGCTAATAATTAATGATAATAATATGATTTTAATAGATAATGATAATATGATTTTTAATAATATTAATAACAACTTATATATTTATAATAATGATAATAATAATAATATTATCAATTAATAAATATAATAGTAAGTTACATGTAATAATACTATTAATAATCCTTATATATTGATATTAATACTATTATTAACAATAAATTTGTTAAGTATAAAAATTATATCAAAACCGGTCTAGGATGAGTTTCGAACCCGAGACCTCTAGTTTATTAACTAACGTACAAAACGACCGAACCAAAATAGTAATCGTTAATTTAAATCCATAATAAAAATACAATATCCATTTCCCCAAATAAAAAAAATAACTCCATGTCCATCCAACCCGAAGCAAGAACTATAACCGATACACAACCCACTATTAACCATTTAAATCTGGAGATCAATTTATGAAAAACTCATAATACCAAAACCCCAAATTATATACCTTTTAGAGGTTTGCGAGTCGAAACTGCCACAGAGAGAGAGAGAGAGGGAGACGAACAGAGAGAGTGAGAGAGACGAGAGAGATAGCGAGATAGAGAGAGAGAGAGAAGAGAGTGGTGGAGCACCGACGGTACACGGCGGCCGGATCTTCGGTCGCCGGAAAAAACGACAGAGAAGGGGAAAACGGGGTGGCCGGCGTCGGGTTGGGTTACAGGGAGGCGGAGAGTGGTGGTGTGCGGTGAGAGGTGGTGGTTGTGGCCGGAATCGGCATCGCCGGAAAAACGAGCCGTCAGGGGGCGGTGGTCGGAAATCCAGAGAAAGAAGAAAGGAGGTGCGGTTGTGGTGGAGGTGGTGGTGTCGGGTTACGGGGGAGATGATGGTTGGAATCGGGGTCGCCGGAGCTCGCCGGTCGCCGGAAAACGGCGCCGGACATGTGAGAAAGAAAGAGAGGTCGGCTGTGTGTGTTGTGAATTAGGTTTAGGTATTTTAAGTTTTATATATATATATACATATTTACAGAAACACCCCTTTAAGTTTAAATCAATGTTTAAAACGAGTTTAAAGGTTTTAAAAGCTTATAACAACTTAACGAAAATTAGTTTGAAACACTTATGTTTTTCTTGACGACTATAATATGACAAACATCGATTTATTGGTTATCGAAATATATAATATAATATTGTATAATAAATAAATAAAGTTCTAAAAAAAATGTTGAGTCGGGTTCACGTAATAAAAGTTTACAAAACGAAAACGACGCGAGACTCAAATTTGACGGATGTCACAATTAAAGAGTGGTTTGAATTAAATAGAGTGATAAATATATATATATATAATGCGGTTTGGTAATGTTTTATAGATGAGCCCCAACGTTATTATTTTAAGCAGATGGCCAAAACAGCTACATTTTCAATCTAATTTGGACTGAATCCCATGAGGCGCTGCCTCAAGCGCCTCGCCAGCTAAATGCGCGCCTCAGGGCGCCTCATGTATTTTAGCGCCTCACCTAAAATAAGGCGTTTTCAAAAACGCCTTGGGTGCCTCACGCCTGAGGCGCGCCTTTTTAAACCAAGCTTGTGGGTTAAAAGGGCTGCCACATTTGTTTTCTATTTGTAGCTTGACCTTTACTTCAAGTATTAAGTTACCTAATGTGTTTTATATTTGCAGTTTGTATCTACGCAAGGCTGTTTTGCTTGCATCTTTTGGTTATCGCAGTTTTCTTAAAAACTTGGAATCGGTACCAAAGATGCTTGGTTCGGTACCATACCGAATCGGGTATCGATTCGGTACCAACCTTTTGAGGGTTTGGGATTAATTTGGTACCTGTATTTTCTAAATGTGTGCCTACGATAATGGTACCGAATCAAGCATCTTTGGTAGCGATTCCAAGTTGTTAAGAAAATCGCAATAGGAAAAGTCGGGATCGGGACCAGTCGGTTACCGTATGATACCAAGTTACCAACCTCATCCCTATGCTAACAACACAACTACATCAGTATGTTTAGTTATTACAATTTAAGGATGGTCCATTTAATTGTTGAGGTAAAGATCAATGTTTACTAACAGTTGGATATGATTTGGTTTCTTAGTTATCACAGGAATGTTGCTGCAAACATTCATAACAAGAAAAAAAATTGATTAAGGTAGCACTAATTTCTTCAACAACTTTGACTTCGTTTGAGTTGATAAATATTTTGACTTTTGTTTAATAAACTTACTAGGACACGTCTGAAGATCAATATGTTCCAATCTTCTTGGAAATCTCATAAAAAACTTTGGATCAACAGGATCATAATTTGGTATGTGTCTGCAAACCAAAAAATTTTGTAGATCATTATTTTAGACTTTTTGTAAAATTTGATAGGTTAAGATGGATGATACTCTAATTACTTCTTAGGACTATTTAGTGGATATTGACTTTTGTGATGGCATATATTAACTTGCAGTTGTCGAGTATGTCGAAGATCATGATGCTAATTATAGAAAGAGGTACACCATTCTTTATATCTTTAACAGTCAAACATCTAACATTCGAGTTTTTAAGAATGATTTCACATTAAATATTGATTTTGTTAGTATTGTGAAAAACAATGCAGTTGGCAACTCGGGTCAACAAACTCCCCTATTAAGGGATTGACTTGCCTTAAATTCAATTGAATACCATGTATGTTTCAGATTTAAATAATAAATAAATTTGCAGGCCAACATCTGTTGGGAAGCAAGAAGGCATTGAAGACTGCTGTAAGGGTAAATTTTCTTAGCTGCTCTAATATTTCTCAAATGTAAAATTCCGTATGTGAAAGTTAGGTTTCTATGTGAAAGTAAAATTCCGTATGTGAAAGTTAGGTTTCTATGTAAAATTCCATAGATGATTGAAAATATATGCATGTAAAAGCTAAAATATGTATTTTAAAAACTTACGGTTCAGTCTAGCTATATACGGCTGGTTTCCGGTATAAACTGTAAACCAAACCGCTCATTACAGTTTGAAATTCAAAAAACCGACCGTGAAATCAAACTGATAACTGGTTATATTTGGAAGTATTTAAGACTTGTAAAATGGAGTATGGTGCAGTTACAAATGGGTCGAGTTCTGCCATAATTAATATAAAGGTATCTCTTTATCTTTTTAATAAGATTATGAAAAATCTATCATTATTTGTATGCATTCATATGCTTTGTGCATTATGTATTAATCATTTTCTTGCATTAATGATATGTATAGTTTTCTTTTTTTTTAAATGGTGCAGTCACCTTCATGTTGCTGCAATGCTTTTTCTTAATGTTCAAGGTTAGCTATAATATTCCAAGGTTAGATATCTTATATCTATGAACTAAAAACACATACTTATTATCAGAGGTAGCATATTGACTTTGAAAAATATACAGATTGGATTACGGGGTGAAACAAATAAACTTTTGTTTTGTTTTGTTTTGTTAATAATCCTTTTTACTTGTATCAACTTTAAAAATAATATAAAAGTGTACAGTTAAAGGCCCATCAATGTATCGGACCTGTTTAATATATAGGTTAAAATGGTCGGGTTTGGGTACTATATTCTTGTTTATAAATCACTAGAAAGCTTAATTATATGTCTTAATATTTTTATTGTTTTGTAGCGTCCGACTCAGCCAAGAAGTACCAAGTGGTTATTATGTCTTATAATTCATGAAGGACTTCAAATACTCGTCAATAACAATGTAAGTGTAATAATACTTGCTCGATTATGTTTATATTGGTTTGTTTTAACCCAATTTGTTTTGATCCGACCAAATTTTGTAACTTTTACTTTGTTTATTTTTCGTTTTAGGTTGGGGAGAGAAGACGAATACATGGAGGCTGATTTCAATGCAGTTCATGAAGAATGGTCGATCTACGCAACATAGTTTATTTTCTAGTAGTGATATGCATGGTGTTGAATAGTAACCAACATTTTTGTTAACTTTGAGAATATTTGTAATATTTTGACTTTTAATGTCTAATTAAGAAAATGAAATGGACGGTTTTGTTGCTATATTTGTGTCATTAATGTAAATATTAGTAATTATTCATATATATATATGTATATTATTTTTCTAAAAAACAATATACGATGACATGCATAAATGCTAGTCATATACAAGTGTCACACATGCATGTCATAAACGTGTGTCATTAATGCGTGTCATTAAATATGACAAGCAGATTGCGTGTCATTTTCAATTTATGACATGGGCTTCAATGACACACATTTTCCGTGTCATCTATACCCTTTAATGACACGCAATACGTGTCATTAAAGGCCTTTTTTCTAGTAGTGACAACAAATGACAATAACTTTTAACAACTCAGTAGGACAAGGATCACTAACCAGTTAAACATACACACATCACAAAAAAGAGTGCATGACTACAATATGCCTGCTACTTTACACTATGTATGCATGGATCCATCACATGTATATTTTAGTCTGATTGTTAGCTATCAGTTCATCTCAAAATGTTTTGAGGGTTACATAAAATCCTATGTAAATAATCTATGACTCTTTAAAACTGGATAAGCTCGGCCCTTCCGATTATTGATTATCTTTAACCTATCGTTATAGGTTCGTATAAGTACCTATATCATCATGTGATATAGCTCAAACCTTGATGAGCCTGGTTTTATAGTTTCAAACATTACTTCTTTTTAAAACTTTAATCTTGTTTTATTGTTTAAAACTTCTTTAACAAAACATCCTTTAATAGATAACAGATAGACTCGTTATCCTCTATTTGACTAGTCGTATTCTTTAACGACCAACCAAGTAACGTCGTGTACTTCGTACGCGGCCCCCATTGGCCAAAGGTAGCCCGAGCCGGCCACTAATCCGGACGGACGAAGCCCCTAGCGGTCCACCCTATTGAGGGATTCACCGGATAAAACCCGACCCCCACACCCGCCTAATGGCACGACAGTGAGGAGCCGGTAAAACCGGGTGAGATCAGGACTCGAACCCTGGCAAGCCAGGGTCATCCCTCATATCTCCCATATAATTTGGTGATAGTGAGGTTTGAACCCTTACCTCTCACTAGTAAAGTGAGTGCTCTACCATTGAGCCACATCCAACTAATGAAGAAACATAATAATAATAATAATAATAATAATAATAATAATAATAATAATAATAAAAGATAACTATAATTATTGTCTATAACTACGCCGAATGTCTTAGCTTAGATAATAATTCACTAAAACAATTAAGTGTTACCTTAACGAGCTTAACAACAAGCTATACAATCGGTTTACAGCTCCGGTGATCGAGCAGAACTTTAACTTGAATAGAAAGTTGGGACTTTGGAAATCGTCTCAGGACTCGGGCTCAGGAAGAGGGCTATGGACTCAGGAACAATTTTTGAGGGAGAACATCGGAAATTCGAAGTTAAAATGGCACCCATAAGGCCCTATTTATAACCAAGCTCGCCAACCCTTAGCGGACCGTCAGGCTACACGGTGCAGGCCGCCACCGGCCTATGTATCCGTGTACTGGCACATGTCAAAATCTTTCAAAGTTGGAAAACATGTAGCCACCAGCGCACCGTTAGCGCCCCTACCAATGGTCCGCTGGGAAGATGAGTCATTGACGTGTGTGACAATTTTGCGCATTATTATCTGTCACGTGTCATTACCTTGTTAATTGCTTCACCTGGTCAACAAATCCATAGCGGTCAGGTGGGGCCAAATTTACACATTTTCATTTTAACCATGTACATTGGTTTAATGATTGTTTGACCCTTTAAACTTTCAAAGTTTGTCGATTTTGGCACATAATTTTCAAGATGTTTCACATTCCCATAGGGAATGGTTACTCTTGGAAGGGTTATGTTAAGGGGCGTAGGCAACTTTAGAGGAAAGAGTTCAGCCGAACTCGTACAAAATTTTGTTTTAGTGTTATATATTAGTGTATTTTGACATCGCACCCATAGAAATTGCAACATTGAGCCCGTAAAAAACTCAAATCTAAGTGATAAACAATCAGTTATCCGTCCCTCGAAATTATCCGTCCCTCGAAATTTTCTGAACCCATAGGAAAAATTTCTAGCTACGCCACTGGTTATATGTTGCTACATGTTGCTTGAATTTCATAGTGTACACGGCCAGAGGCAGGTATGTGTTTTCTTGTGGACAGTTAAATGTGTATAATTGAATTTATCACTTTAAACCTTTATTTATTTCATAATATATTACACAAATGACAAACATAGAAGATAGAATACATTATTAAAATACAAATATTATAAGAACCCAGGAAATAGTGAATAAAGATTAAGGATACAATTCAATAACAGATTGAAGAGCTTGAATATGTTTTATAGTGTAACGAGTGAATCCGGCCTCATGAAACACATACGACCATTCTTCTAAATTGCGTTCTTTTCCTATGCTCGTATAAATCATCATGTTAATATCAAACATCAATCCCAATCCTTTAAACTCATTTTCTTCGTCACGTCCTAATACTGTATCTATGATAATCACCTTCCCTTTATTTTGCGGAATAGTCTCTCGACATCTTCTTAGTATGGCAATGCATTCCTTATCCGCCCAATTATGCAATATTTTCTTCAACATTCAAACTTACTCGTTACTTGTGTTGTGATTCATAACACGAAACATGATCATATTGAAATTAAATGAAGGAAGAAAGAGTAAAAAAAAAAAGTCATGCAAGATTATGCTAGTTTACAAAAAAGTGAGTAAACATCATAGATCACTCAAGCTATGGCAAGTATAACATTTTCCTTATTGCCTCTTAAGATTTGAAGCCATAGATTATATAATGGTGATTTGGCTTAATGTTAGTACTATTTTAGTCGCAATTTCCTGTTATAAGTGAAAGATGCGCGTATAAATGATGGGAATTACAAATATAAACTAATCAAATTGTATCTTAAAATTGTAGTAAAGATATGAGAAAACCAAGAAAATTACCACCAACTAATCAAGTTTTTTTGTATATTTAATTATGAGGTTAGAAAGGTAAAAAAAAAACAAAAGAAGTTTTTAGGATATTGGATTTTAATAATTCGAATTTTGTCTTACAGGCCGATATTAATCTCATCTTAAGAAATTTCCTTTGTTAATCCTAACTTTCATCATATAGGTCTTCATCGAGCCTTTACCTAACGGACACTAACTCAGTTAGTTTAAGGGCAAAAAATGTCATTTCTTCAAGTTTGGAAGACAAATAAAAACGTAATTAAACTTCAAAACCCACCGCCGCCACCACTGCCGCCACCCCACCGCCATCGCCGTAACCATCATCCGCCGCCGCCATCGTCCCTCCACCGCCATCACCATAGTCCCGCCATTGTTGCCACCACCACCACCACTATATATTAATTAATAATAATATAAAATTTCAAACTCTCCCTTCATAAACCTATAATCTGCATAGTGGTGGTGCGGCGACGGCGACGACGGCGATGGCGGGAAGATGATGGCGACAATGGCGGTGGTGGCGGCGGAGACAACGGTTGGTTTAGAAATTTAATTACCTTTTTCGTTTGTTCCCCAAACTTAGAGAAATGGCATTTTCCCCCAAAACTAACCAGGTTAGGGGTTGTTTGTTTACATATGAATGGAACCATTCAGATGTTTACATCTGATTCATTCAGACTTCAGACTGTTTGGTTCCAAACAGAAAAACATCTGAATGGTTAAAATTAGGTCTGAATCATTCAAACTTGTTGTTGTTGCTGAATGGGACAAAGACTCATTCAGATCTAACTTATTCAGATTTGAATGAACTAAACAGTCCCTTAGTCTTTGTTAGGAAAAGGCTTGGTGAAAGCTAATAGGGTGAAAATTGAGATTAACTTAAGAAATTTCTTAAATTAGTATTAATGTCAGTCAATATGTCAAAGTTTGCTTTATTAAAAACCATAAATATTTAGTTTACGAAATTACATGTATATACCTCACGAAGTTGCATATATGTAACTCATGAATTTGACAAGTTAGTATCTCATACAAAGAAAGCATATTTCACTTGTGAGATACGTATTTTAATCAGTTTTACCTTCATAACCTTACAATAAAAAAAATAAAAATTTATAGGTTGTAATAGTAGTTAAAAATTAAGAAAAAGTACATTACATACCATC
This sequence comes from Bidens hawaiensis, assembly GCF_021521415.1. NCBI lineage: Eukaryota > Viridiplantae > Streptophyta > Magnoliopsida > Asterales > Asteraceae > Bidens > Bidens hawaiensis. The sequence continues at coordinate 243,845 of NW_027493151.1, read as the reverse complement.
ATATAAACCGCATCAGCTTTGGGAACATGATCAAACATATCACCTCCAACATGCTCAACTCCTATAGATGTTGGAGCCATTGAAACCACATGAGGGAGATCAAAATTAATCCCCTTGATCCATGGACAAGCCTCCACAATCAACCGTAGAGCGGTCCCATCACCACCACCAACATCCACCAGGGTCATCAGCCCCTCAAACACCTGTGAACAACTCTCCAGCACCGTCGACACCAACATCCGTGCTTCACAGGCCATTCCATCATTGAATGACTTGCTAAAACCAGGATTCTCCGCACTATATTCCCATATATTTTTTTCCATGTGCCGCCTCGAATGGTAACTCTTTGTTACCTAGCATCCAAGCACTTAACTTGTCCCATGGAGCCAACATTGCTGGACTACTTGTTAAAAGAACCAAGTCAGCCATGCTATGCTTTCCATGTCTTGTAAGGAGTCTAGATAACGGTGTCTTAACGTATCCAACAGATGTTTCAGATATTGGTTTTTCTTGAAACACTTTATAGTGGATCAAAAACCTCATAACCCGATGCAACGAAGACTGTGAACACCCGATCTCTAACGCTAGATCAACTAGTGTTATCGGGGATTCACGGTTTTCGAGGATATCGGGTATCCCAAGCTCAATGGCACACTTGACAAGAGCAATGTGAGTGAACCCAAGAATATAATTCCATATTTCTTCTTCTGGTTTCACTTCTGTATCTTGTAAAAGAGCTTTTTCTTTCTTTATTTCTGTACCCATTTCTTTTTCTTAAAATGGTACTACAAAGAATTTGAGATTTTAGCTTGATTTAAATAGCAAGAAGAAGTATAGCATGGTTAGATTTTATTTAGTAATCTATTTTATCCCATTTCTTGAGGTTACATGTTGAAAATAATGTTTACTTTTATTATATGAGGCATTAATTATTTAATCATGTAAGAGTGAGTAAGGTGGGTCTCCATGAAGAAACCCAAGCTTATTACCACTACACCACATTGAAAAGGACGTAACGTTTTAAAATTAAAGAGTGAGTTGTGCTATAAAGTTCATTATTTTTCGTCATTTCCGCTATAAATTTAAGCATTCACGTTTCTTTTCATGTCTCCAAATTTAGAATTACATTGAATATTACTAAATTTTCTTTCCTTTTTTTTAATTAAATAATGTATTTTTATATGTTTATCATTTTTTTTATCTCTCATCCACTCATAACCACTTTCAAAAAACTATTTAAAACTATAATAAGCAAATTGATACATTCGGGTCTTTTTAAACCGGTTATCATAAGGAAGAAAAAAATTAAGATATCCACCAATTTTATTCCGATGATGCGGTGATTAAGGAAAAATGGTCAAAAGAGAAATTAGCTAATATACTTAGAACGCTTAATTGTTCATTTCTCATTTTAGGGTTGAAACTAACTTATGCTAAATCAAATTTATATGAAGCTGGCGTTGAGAATAATATATGAAGTTCAAAATTTGGCTAAAGACATGAGATGCAGTCCGGTTTCGTTTCCCTATAAGGCAATGTGTAGTGGAGGGGCTACAAAATGGGGAGTTTTACGTCATGTGGCGCCAAGTCAACAAAAGGGTGAGTTTTTGTTTTAGGGTTGTAATGATGTTGTAGCCTTATATATATGTGTGTGTGTGTGTGTGTGTAGGGGAAGGTTAACGTACAAATGAAATTAGCGTGCTAAACGTGAGAATCAAGTAGAGTAATTATAAATACAAGTAGAGTAATTATGTAATTACATCATAGAGTAATTATCATAGAGTAATTACATAATTACTCTACTTGATTCTCACATTTAGCACATTAGTTTCATTTGTATTTGATCCAAATTCTATATATATATATCATCCACACACATACTAATATAATAATATTAATAACAAAACATAACCAGGCGATAATATCCTCCCGCCTCCGCCCTTGTCGCCCTCTTTGTCGCCCACGGGGGCGGTGTTGTCGCCCCCTTTCGCCCTTCTTTGCCGCCCAGTACGTATGACCTAAGTATTCTGGAGCCATGGATGGTGAGAGAATGGATTGTTTGAAAGGTTGGGAACCAATTAGTCAAAAGCTCAAGAAAAAGTTGTTAAATTGGAAGGCGAATATGTTATCAATTGGTGGAAGAACTACATTGCTTTCGGTTAGGTTCAATTTCTAATTACTATATTTCTTTTTTTTGCTTCCCAGGAAAGTAAATAAGGGGTTGAGAGCTAAAAAAAATTCTTTTTTTTTTGTGAGAATGAAACTTAAAAGAATACGCCATTGATTAAATAAGACTTGGCTATAAATGATAAATCTCAAGAAGGGTTAAGTATCGGTAGCATATATGCCCTTAATAGAGTGGAAATGGAGATTTTATTGTAGTCAAAACTTTATTTGGAGCAAAATCATCTAATCCATACATGGATATTATGGAAAGAACTCAGATGTGTTCGATTAAGAAAGGGTAGCCAAAGGTACCCAAGTTTGGACCAAAATCGTTAAAAGTATTCATGAGCTTAATGACTAAAATGTTATTCCTTTAACGACTATGAAGAAAGTAGTGGGGCAAGGTGACTTGACCTGTTTTTGGCTTGATCTTTGGATTGGAAAAGATAATTTGGCGTCTTTATCTCTGATGTGTGGTGAGTGTAGTATGAAAAATGTGATAATTTTTTTAAAGGTTTTATTCACAAAATGTCTAGTTTTAAATTTATAAAAATAATTATTACCTTAACCTACCCACACACAAATAGGCAAGTGTACATATCGTATATGTAATAAAGTATAGGTAAGAATCAAGTATCGATCCACGAACACACTTATAGATTTTTACTACTAAATCGTTGTATTTATTTTAACCGGAAGTGAAGATCATTTTGGTTTTGGTTTTGGTTTTTGAGTTTAAAGAAACGTAAATTAAAATTAAATGACAATACTTTTTTTTGGGTTTTTATATTTTAGATATATAGAAAATCAAAGATAAAAGTGTGTCATCTTGGTTAAAACTTCTCTTAACTTGGTTTAACAATTTATTAGTAAACATGTGATATGAGCTTGCAATAGTGATGAAATGTGAGAATAACATCATTAGTCATATTATTCCATGATAATTAAATAAAGAGATAACTCTTAACCTCTTTTTACTAAAACATCATTTTATGTAAGCAAGTGGCTTTTGATAAAGATAAGTTAGATGAGACAATCCCTTAAATTACAAAGTGAATTGTTCTTGATATTTTAGTAAGAATAACCTTTGTATTATACATAAAATATCAATTAAGATTAGTTGATTTATAAAGGATTAACCTTAAATTACAAAGTATTAACCCACACAACTCTTGAACAATTATAAACTCATGTAATAACCACTCAAGAGTTGCACAGAATAGGTTATGTTGCACACTCACTTAACGAATAATTAACCAACTTTGGTGGATGAACATCAACAATACGTTGTCACAACATTGTTGATAATTCTCATTCTAAAATGGTTAATCACTACTAATATTCTATTTGGTCCATGTTAATATTAGGATTTACGTTTTTTTCCCAACCAAGCCCTTACAAGAATGGTGATTTCTCAAGTTATCATCAAGCTCAGAATCTTGATGGTTCTTTTTAAGATTCTTAAGTTATTTCCCAAAACCTCACAAGAGTGGCATTTCCCTGGATTATCATCAAGCTCGATATTTGGGGGCTCATTTTAAGGATTCTTAATTTATCAACCAAGTTATCACAAGAAAAGCGATTTCTCGACTTATCATCAAGTTCGGGGCCTTGGTGTCTATTTTAAGGTTTGCCCAAAAGGCTTCGCAAGACTAGAAATTTCTCGGCTTATCGACAAGCTTAGCACTTGGGGTATCTTTTAAAAGTATTTTAACATACATCATCAAGTGATAATTGCAACATAACCATTAATTATTAAAAACCGATCACAAAGGTTTCTAATAATAAATCGTTGTTTTACTTTAATCGGATGTTTTAATCATTTTGGTGTTAATTTTTTTGAACTTTGTATAAAATGTAGATACTTATATATAATACATAGGTGACCAAGATAAGAAATTCTAAACGAATTATTCAATTATGCGAAGGTTACCATATAATATCTAGAATCCACTCCATTGTTCCTTGATGATTAATAGTTAAACATGTGATAGACTTGTCCTAATAATATATGATAGAATTATGATCCTCAATTTGGAGTGAACACGTTCTATGACATAATGAATAATAGCATGCATATTTTCAAGTCCATCCTATGCTTAATAGCATGCTACCCCGAGAATGTCAATTTAAGTAGATAAGCAGTTGGTAAAGTAGAATGATTAGAATTGACTTCGATTTCTCAAATACCAATCCTAACAACTTTGAGTGGTTGTAGTTAACTCACACAACCTCCCCTTGGTTGATTTATGTAGGTTATAATTACACATTCCGTTAACATATGATTTCTTTAACTAGTATGATATCCTAAGCAACCTCCCCTTGGTTGATTTATGTAGGTTATAATTACACATTCCGTTAACATATGATTTCTTTAACTAGCATGATATCCTAAGCAAAGCCATTTTCGGATTACCAAGACTTAGAGAAATACATCATAACTTATATTTCATCATTTCAAAGTACAATATAAGGATCCATGTTCCGATAATGTATCAAAGTATTTCTATCTTTTAAGAATATGAATCGATCATGAACGATTGCCAATATAATTGACAATCACCAACTTTGAATTAGTATTTTAAGATGGTGAAACATTTCTCATCAAAAGATAATTGTAAGATAACCATGTAATTTACCAAACAAAACCACATGTTTTATATAATCATCAAGTAAAACAAAGCTTCTTCATAGATTTTAGATGGTAAATGGAGTTTAGCTCATACTGAGCATGATGATAAACATTAAGATGGATGATAATAACAAATACATGATTAAACTTGGAACAATCTAACCAAATGTAGATGAAGCTTCCTTCTTAATGATGATGAGGATGGATGATGATGATGGTTGATGGTGATGACCTCCAAGCCTTCAAACTCTTCACTAAATCTTCTATGTGAGTGTAAATGTGTGTTTTTATAAAAGAAAACCGGATAGAATTCTTTTCAAGGCACACCTAATGAATGCAACATGAGCCACTTTTTATAGGCAATCTGGATGGTGAGGCACGGCCCCGTGTATGATGAGCACGGCCCCGTGTATCTTTATGACACGTGCCAGATTTGTTTTGTCTTTTGTGTGAGGTGGCAACGGCCCCGTGGTTGGTAGGCACGGCCCCGTGGTTGGTAGTGACATGTGCTCAATTATTTTTGTCTTTTTTGTATTCTCGTCCACGGACCCGTGAGTGATAAGCACGGCCCCGTGCTTTTTTTAGTGACATGTGCTAATTCTTTTTGTCGTTTCTGAGAGGTAAGCACGGCCCCATGCTTCCAAAAGCACGGCCCCGTGTCCAGCTGTTCACTATTTTGTCTTTTCTTGTAAATTATTTTGTCTTTTCTGAAAAGTGATTGGAAGCACGGCCCCGTGCTTCCAAAAGCACAGCCCCGTATTTCCTGAAGTACAGCCCCATGTTTTGCTGTTTTCTTTGGTGTTTTCTTTATTTTTTCATTCGTTTCTTCGTTTGAGGTTTGGATTCACCTGAAAATACATTTTAACATGATAAGTAGTTATTTTAACTATATTATACGATAGAAGTTGCAGTTTTTAGAGATTATTTGATGCTAAAAATATGTATATTTTTATATACATCAGTGTGCCAGGTGGAGTGAGCTGTGAAATAATTCCACGCTCTTTTAGATGAGCGATGAACTCTGAGCTGAGATATTCTCCACCTCGATCTGATCGAAGCTTCTTAATGGTTTTACCAAGTTGGTTTTCCACTTCGTTCTGAAACTCTTTGAACTTTTCAAAAGTTTCATGCTTGTGTTTCATAAGATACACGTAAGCATATCGACTATAATCGTTGATAAAAGAAACGAAGTATCCTTCATGGTTTCTGGACATAGTTCTGAAAGGTCCACACACATCAGTATGTATGAGTCCCAACAGATCCTTTGCTCGTTCATTTTTATAAGTGAAGGAGTCCTTGGCGAGTTTGCCAGCTAAGCAAGATTCACAATTGTCAAAAGAGTCCGGTCCTGTGGATTCAAGAATCCCTTCGGATTGGAGTCTTTTAACTCATTCCTTGCTTATGTGCCAAGTTGGCAATGCCATAGAAACGTATCATTGATGCCAGATCTGATACGATTAGAATGATTAAATACATTATTGTTAATTTGAACATCAATCTCATAAATACCATTTCGAGGTTTAGCCTCAAAATAAAAGATATCATTCAAGTAGGCATAAATAGCAATACCATTAAAAGCGTACTTAAAACCTTGTTCAAAAAGTAAAGAAACCAAAATAATGTTTCTAGTCAAACCAGGTGCAAACAAACAGTTATTCAAAGTAACTACAAGGCCAGACGGACAAGCAAAATGATATGTGCTAGTTGCAAGAACTGGGACTCTCTTCCCATCACCAACGATGAGTTCCATGATGCCTTGTTTCAGTTTCTTCCAGTTTTCAGGTTCTTGCAAGACATTAACGATGTGGTAACCACATCCGGTATCAAATACCCATGTGTTGCCGGAAACAGTGAAAAGTTCAATAACGTATATGGAAATACCTTTAGAGGAGCCTTCACCATTGGCCCTCCTCTTTGCTAGCTCAGCTAGATGCTCGGGGCAGTTACGCATCTAGTTCCCCATCTTGTTGCACTTGTAGCACTGGCGCTCCTCAGGCGGCGGCGGCGGTGCCTTTGCAACATTCCTGTTAGTGTTGGTGGCATGCTTGGCAGCAACAGTAACCTTCTTCTTGCCCTTACCGTTATAACCCCGGTTCTTGGGTTTAGGCTTCTTGACACCAGCAGATCGAACCAATAGAACTTGATTAGTTTTAGTGGGAATATTCATCTCAGCCGTCTTGAGCATACCATGAAGCTCCGGCACTGTCTTCACCCAGCCATTCATGTTGAAATTCATTACGAACTGGTCGTAAGAGCTGGGGAGAGAGTTGAGGATGAAATCCGATGCCATCTCATCAAGCATGGGATAATCAAGTTTCTTGAGCTGATCGATGTGCCCCTTCATCTTAAAAACATGCGCACTGACGGGAGACCCTTCTGCCATCTTGCAACTTATGAGTTGTTTCATGGTATCGAATCGTTCCTGACGGGCTTGTTTCTGGAACATGCCCTTGAGTTGTTCCAGCATCTCATAGGCACCAAAGTTTTCTAAGCCTTTAGCAAGCTCAGAAGTCATGGTGGCTAGCATAATACAGGAGACCTCATCCGAGTCATCCCTATGCTTGTCAAGAGCTTTTCGAGCAACGGCTGTGTTGTTTTCAGGCTCGTTTGGAATAGGTCCATCGAGAACATACAAGCGCTTTGCCATTGTAAGAACTAGTCTTAAGTTGCGGTGCCATTCGATGAAGTTGGTACCGTTTAGCTTATCCTTCTCAAGGATAGTCTTAAGGGCGTAGGGTGAATTTTCGTTAGAAGACATCTGATTAATAAAGCAAAAGTAAATTTAATTAGTATTTTCGATGTTGTAATCACATTATTAATGACCCAATAACATTAATGAAATAGGAGTATGAGAATCTGGCTTCCAGTTATTAAAGGTAGCTGTAGCACACAACATTAATAAGTGGTTAGGCAAACTGACAACGATTGTCAATTGTGAATAGAGAACAACTCTCGGTTATGAGGCCTATAGAGACAACGATTGTCTGTATAGATACGTTTAGCCTCATTTTTGCCGACTTTAGGTCTCCAGACAGCTTTAGCACGTAACAGGAGAGTAAAGTAATAGTTGTCCTAGTATATTGACGTGTGAAAGGGTCGGATGTGTCAACGAAACGCTTTCACCTTAATGGGATAGGCTAGAAAACGAGTGCAGTGTTGTAGCTCCAAACACTCGAAATTTTGCAGTATGCCTCAAGTGTGACTTTGTAGTAGAATTGGCATAAACTATTGGTTTTATATTGGGATTAATTTTATAATTACCAAATAGAGTAAAAGGTCAAATTTTACTGTATTTATTATCGGGACAAAATTGATGAACCCTTTCATCTCTTAGAACACTTAGTTTTAAATAACCTACTAAAACTAAGTTTGTCGCGATATGACTAACTAATTTTAAGTTAATAGAAAACTATTAAGTTATTAGTTTTGGAAATCAAAACGCTTTTAATTTGCAAAACATAAATGGTTAATAAAAATGTTTATTTTCCAAATTTATTTGGTATTTAGTTGGTGATATTATAATCCTATTATAAACAATCCAAGCAACAAAAAATAGCAAATAATAATATGCAAATCCTTATGGCCAAAAGGTGATCCGTCTCGCTAGAGCCAATTAGGGAGACCGGTCGGGTCAAGGGGTTCACAACACAAAACAACCACAAGGATGGACTTCAAGGTTCATCTTGTCCGAACTCCCACTAACTCCAAGAAATCCTTGAGCTCGTCCTCGGTTATCATCGCGTCTTCTTTATTACAAATTTATAAACTAACAACAATTTGCCCTGTTACAAATTTGAACCATCCAATATGGCCTAAAGAAAACCGAAAAATAAAATAATACCCGATTACAATTTTGAACCATCCAATATGGCCAAAAACAAACTCAAGATCTAAACACAACCAAACAAACATAGGTCGGGGCCGGATTTACATATTCAAAATAAATAAATTTCGGGCCGTTTTGACTTGGTCAAATAAAATAAACAAAAATTTTGACCAAATCTAAAATTACCCAAAAACTAATCTAGATCTACAAACATTAAACGATTTAAAGTTTGAGATGTAGATCTACAAACATTAAACTATTATTAGTTTTTGTTACTATTATTATTATTATTATTATTATTATTATTGATTTGGTGTTCTATTGCTTGTGTTTGTGTGATTAGTTGCAACCATAGAGCGTAGGAACCATGACTATTACTTGAGACCATGTCCTGAAACGAGGGGTGTAGGAAAGAGTAAAGATAGGGAGCGTATATTGCGTTTGGCTTCTTGGAATGTAGGAACATTAAATGGTAAGTTGCTAGAATTGGTAGATGTGCTTAAAAGACGTAGGGTTCAGATAGCATGCCTCCAGGAGACTAAGTGGAAAGGACATAGAGGGGCTGAGTGTAATGGGTATAAGTTGTGGTACTCGGGGTCTGATGGAGCTAGGAATGGAGTGGGGTTTCTAGTGGCTAAGGAAATACACACTAGTGTGGTGGAGGTGATAAGACATAATGACAGGATTATGGTGTTGAAATTAGTACTAGGAGAGGAAGTAGTGGCAGTAGTCTCCGCCTACGCGCCTCATGTAGGCCTAGGGGATCAGGAAAAGAGAGAATTTTGGGATTGCCTAGACGCAGTGGTAGGGGGCATACCTAGGGGGAGAGGATTTGCATAGGAGGTGATTTTAATGGACACATTGGTAAGCCTAACGATGGTTTTCAAGCCGTACATGGGGGTTTCGGTTTTGGTGATAGGAATGAGACCGGAACAGATCTTCTAGAGTTTGCGGTGGCACATGACCTAGGTATTATAAATTCTTATTTTAGGAAACAAGATTCTCATTTAATCACTTTTAGCAGTGGCGGACGCCACACGCAAATTGACTACCTTTTGATGAGGCAAGGAGACCGACTTTGGTGGAAGGACTGCAAAGTCATACCTGGGGAGGCAGTTGTGACTCAACATTGACTACTAGTGACAGATATAGCCTTCAGAAATAAGCTGACTGTTCGAGAGAAGAAAGGTACACCGAGAATTCGATGGGGAAATTTGAAGGATGAAAATCTCCTACTGTTTAAGGATAAACTCTTACTGCATACGTGGGCTCGACTAAATGGGGACTCAACGCATATATGGGAAGCTATGGAGACAAAGATCATCCAAGTAGCAAAGGAGACTCTCGGGGTCACAACAGGAAAGACAAGTGGGCATAAGGAGTCTTGGTGGTGGAATGACGCAGTGCAAGACAAGATATGGGACAAACAAGGATGTTTTAGGGAGCTAATGAGGTGCACGAATGAGGAGGAGCGAGTGAAATTGAGGGACAACTACAAAACGGCCAAGATAGAGGCGAAGAAGGCAGTGGCGGAAGCAAAGAAGGCGACCTTTAAACGGATGTATGAAAGTCTAGAAACAAAAGAGGGGGAACATGCTATGTTTAAGATTGCCAAAGCCAGAGAGCGTAGAAGGCAAGATCTAGGACCGGTGAAGTTCATAAAGGATACAGATGGGCATGTCCTGGTCAAGGAGCAGGACATCAAGCTAAGATGGCAAACCTACTTCCACAATCTTTTTAACAATGGGAGAGCTTACCAAGAAGAACATGACAACACAAACTTTCAACGAAAATAATCGAATAACTGCTACTGCCAACGGATCACACGAGAAGAGGTGAAGGATGCACTTAGGAGGATGGGAAGGTCTAAGGCGGTTGGCCCAGACAACATACCCATCGAGGTGTGGAAGTGTCTGGGGGAGGAAGGAGTCATGTGGTTAACTACTCTGTTCAATAGTATTCTCAAATCAGGTAAGATGCCAGACCAGTGGAGGAGCAGCGTTGTAGTTACTATCTATAAGAACAAAGGAGACGCCCAATGTTGTGGTAACTACCGAGGAATCAAACTACTAAGTCATACTATGAAGCTATGGGAAAGAGTGATTGAGGTTAGACTTAGACGAGAAACTCAGGTTACGGTCAACCAATTTGGCTTCATGCCGGGGCGTTCCACCACAGAGGCAATACACCTTATAAGAAGATTAATGGAAAAGTATAGGGAGAAGAAGCGTGATCTACATATGGTGTTTATTGACCTAGAAAAGGCCTACGACAGTGTGCCACGACAGGTGCTCTGGGAGTGCTTGGAGGGTAGAAGAGTGCCCAGGAAATACATAGAGATAATTATAGATATGTATACCAGGAGTGAAACAAGTGTCCGTGCGCCAGTGGGGGATACTGATTTCTTTCCTGTAGAGGTAGGTCTTCACCAGGGGTCAGCGTTGAGCCCGTTTCTTTTTGCAGTAGTCTTGGATGAGTTGTCAAAGTCGATTCAGGGGACTCTCCCGTGGTGCATGATGTTCGCAGACGATATTGTGTGACTTGCTGAGAAAAAACAAGATCTAAACATGAGGCTTGAGGAGTGGCGAACAACCTTAGAGACAAAAGGTTTAAAGATTAGCCGATCTAAGACGGAGTACCTCCACTGTGATTTTGGTGGGATAAACGACAATGAAGACGCACAGATCACAATTGAAGGGCAGGTGGTCCCGCAGGTAACGAAGTTCAAGTATTTAGGATCATTTGTACAGAGCGATGGGGAATTAGACAGTGATGTGACCCACCGAGTTCAGGTAGGATGGTGTAGATGGAAAGCAGCCACAGGTATATTGTGCGACAAGAGTTTCCCGACTAAACTAAAGGGAAAATTCTATAGGGTGGCAGTTAGACCTGCAATGCTATATGGAACAGATTGTTGGGTCATCAAGAAGGCACAAGTGCGGAAGATGGAGGTAGCAGAAATTAGAATGCTACGTTGGATGTGTGGGCACACAAGGCTAGACCGAATAATAAACGGTGTGTTTCGCGAGAGATTAGGGGTGGCGAACATAGCAGACAAGATAAGAGAGTGGAGATTGAGATGGTTTGGTCATGTAAAGAGAAGACAGACGACGAATCCTGTTAGATCCGTAGAAAACATTACTATAGAGGGGAGGAGGGGTAGAGGACGACCGAAATTGACTTGGGATGAGAGGATTAGGCATGATTTGATAGACCTAAACCTCTCCGAGGACATGGTTGAGGATAGGAATTCGTGGAGAAGTAGAATTAAAGTTAAGGATTTATAGAGAGAATTGAATACCTTAGGGCTTAGACTTAACTTATTTAGGTCACATACCATAATGGTATTTCCCTTACATATATTATTATTATTATTAGTTTTTATATAGCTGTTAAACTGTGATCTTATTATTAATATTATTATAATTAGTAGTAGTTTTTATATAACTGTTAAACTTTGATTTCCTTTATTTTGCTTCATTCACATGTACTTAGAGCCGAGGGTCTCTCTGGAAGCCACCTCTCTATTCCTTTGGATAGAGGTACGGTGTGCCTACATCCCACCCTCCCCAGACCCTACTTATAGCTTTGCTGTCGGTGGGATTTTACTAGGCATGATTGATTGATTGATTGATTGATCCGGTTTAAACGAACCGGGATCGACTCGTACGTTGTAACCGCGGCTCTGATACCACTGTTGGGTTCCAGTGGTGATCGGTCAACGGTTTAACCTTTAAACCCGGTTTTAATTATAAAGGTTTCATAGTTATTAATCCTATTAATAAAAGATTACGCAGCGGAATATAAAACGAGTAATCACCATTTAACGGAACCGTACAGGATCCGGTTACAAACAATACGAGTACAAATCGAAACAACTAAATTAAATATAAATCTAAACCGACAATATTTAATTTTACCTCGGTTAATAAATAACCGGTTGAGACACCGAGGTTCAACGAACGATGCTAGTTTATGAACCGAAACGAACGGGGCGGCGGCGGTGCACTAAGGCAGCGACGTCAGTTATCAGCAATGCTTCACAGAGCAGTGGTGGTGGCCAGATGAGGATTAAGTAGCGGCAACGCGGCACACAGTAACCTACTTCCAGCGGACTGGTTATTGATTGAGTGATGTTCCTTTTTGTTTGGTGTGCTCCAATATTCTTGGAGTTAATTATTTTCTTTTGTACAGGTCAAGATCGGGAGGTGCCGTCACTTTGTTAGGCATGATTGATTGATTGATTGATTGATCCGGTTATTTTAATTATGATTATAATATCATAATTATATAATACTTGTAAAACAATAAACGGGCCTTGAGCCAGACTTGATCTGTCTCACGTTTAAAAGCTTAAAAGCCCGTAATTAGTTTACCTAATAAACTATATATATTTATTATTTACATTTAGTATAAATAATAAATACCATTAAAAGTTCGTTATTACCGGTTAAACAAGTTAAGCGGATTTATTGTTCATTGCCCAAGGTGTAACTTTCACGGGTCATAACCCGGTCGGCCGCGTTGACTTAAGCAGACCGGTCCATATTTCCAACAATGTTATGGGGTAGCTTCTAAATCTCAGAAGGTAATGCTTTATTGGCTTCATTTAGTATGTTTAATTAATCACCTTGGAACCTAAGAATGGCTTTTCTTGGATGGGTCAAATTCATTTATAAATAAAAAAAATAAATCGTTGGTGGAAGGAATTATTTTTACTATGTGATGGGTTATTTGGAAGACTAGAAATAAGACGATTTTTGAAGAATACAACTTAAAGACGGAGTTTATTTACGAGTTTATTTTACATTTCTCGTCTTTGCATTGTAAACAGAAATAAAAAGACACAAATAAGTTTGACCAAGTGGGTCCAAAACCCTCATATTTTCTTGTAATTTTTTTTTTGGTTTGTTGGTTAGCTTTTTCTAACCAACTCCATAAGTTTTATAAATCTTTGTCGTTCTATTTTTTTTAAATATACAGAAAAATCATTGTATTTTCTCTCTTATGCACTCACAACACCCTAAAAAACTCCCCACATTATAAAACATTCACTCACAAAAAATTAGGCATAAGATGTGAATGCTCTTAAAATAACTTCATCTTATAGACGAGTATAGGGTAATAGAATGGACAAAAATGAAATAAATAAGGTAATGAAATGGACAAATGAATGAAATTGATTATTACTATACCATTGAGGTGTTTAGTTACCATGTAAGAATGAAATGAATCATTACTTTGTATTATTTGGTAGGCAGGAAAAGAAGAGGGAATAAAATAAAAATGTTGGTGAGTGGAGGTAAGTGTGGGTGGAAACGGTGGGTGGTGATGGTGGCTGGCGATGATGGCCAGTGGTGGTGGAGGCTGGTAATGCTGGTTGTTGGTGGTGGTGGTAGGCGATGGTGGGTGGTGTTCATCGGCGACGCCGATGACAACGATGGTTGGTGGCGGTGGTGAGCGTCTAGCAGGAATTGTGGTTGACCATAGTTGGTGCCGGTGGGTGAGTGGTGGTGGCGGTAATGATGGCAAGCAATGTTGTTGGTGGTTGGTCACAGTGGTGGAAGTAGGTGGAGGTGATTTAGGGTAAAATAAAAAAAATGATGGATGAAATGAACTTGGGATGTTTAAAGGAAATCTAATAAACGATGTATATAGGTGATTTCACTCAACTGACGAATCAAACACCCCATTGTTATTCTCTAACATGGTTCGTTCCGGTTCGCTTTTCATTTCTATATAACAAACCCTACCAAAAAGTTTAACTCAAGTTTTTCTTTATGAAAAATAAAACAAAATACAAGCTTTATTTTGACTTTGAGTGTGATATCACAACCATGGCAATACATATTTGAAGAGGTATGTACCCGCCTCAACACGGAGCAAGGCGGGTCAACCCACAAGATAAAGACAAGAAGCTTGAAATCAAGACATTATGAAGGCACTAAGCCAAAACCTACGCGCATGGCGCATATCACATATGCTCAGGCAGCATATGCCCAGGCACCACACATGCTCAGGCATCATATGCCCAGGCACCACACATGCTCAGGCATCATATGCCCAGGCACACATATGCTCACGCATATCACATATGCGCGTGGCGCATCAGCGCGCGGCGCATATCACATATGCGCGTGGCGCATCAGCGCGCGGCGCATATCACATCTGCGCATGAAACATCTGCGCGTGAGAATAAAGAGAAGACCTCGCGCATCCTCAGGATTGGCGCATATCACACATGCACATAATCAACCTCGTCCTTATCCAAATCAGGATTAGGGCAACCTTGATTGTGCACGTCAGACAACCTTCCAGAAGGTATCTTTTTAAGGAATAAGAATATGCTGATGTTGACAGCTGCCAAATGAAAGGTGGACAACTCAGCATGACACATGTGCTACCACGTGATTACAACCAATGAGAAAGCACCAGGTGTCCTCAAGGACACGTGGCGCCAAGCAATTGGAGGAGGCCAACAAAACCCTAATTGGGTCTGAGCCCAATCAGTGGAAACCCTAGCACTATAAATACAGCATCAACTCCACAAGGAAGGATCATCAAATATCACCTGATAACATACAATCACAGAGTATTCAGCTATTAAGCAATACACTCTAAATTCCTTACTCTCACATATTATTATCTTCTCCCACAAATACTTATTCTCACACCGGAGGGTTACCCCAAAGAGGACCCTCTGTCCCTTTCTGAGGGGTAAGTTGACGGTGTTGTTCGTTTTGTAGGTGGAAGAACCCAGATCCATCAGATCCAAGAGAAACCATCGGTGAAGTTGCATAATCACACCCGAGGAAAGTAGATCGTCGACCAGTGAGTCGATCCACGCTTCTTCATTGGCGCCATCCGCTGTTACAACGGCAATCAGATCTCATCAGATCTATACATAAAAAAATCACCATGGTTTCTGGCGTTCATAACGTTGATCAAGTTCTGGAGGATATTGAACGTGAGGATGTTAATGAGGGACAACAGTTTCTGAGGGCGCCGCGTGATTCTACGCGCACCACCAGTAACCGTCCCTTCATCACAACTCCTCACGGCCAGACTGAAACTCCTCCAGACGATCTCACGTTACAAAATCTTGCCGGCGCGAAACAAAAAGGACCAATGGGTCCAGAAGATGAAACAAATGATCCTAAGGAATGGCTCATAAACGAGCAGCGGCGTTTAATGGACAAGTACAATGAGATGGTCAAGCAGAAAAAGCTAGCCGACTTAACACAACGGCAAGCGCTTGATAAGCAAACTGTTCATGGAACAAAAAGGCCGCGCGCGCCGGAAGAAGGACATTCTGTTCACACTGCACACACTGAGTTCAGTGATGAAGAAGTGCATAGCATGAGGAAGACGCGAGATACTCATGCAGGAGGCTCACAGCTCTGCGCGCCTGTGAACATGGCGCCTGGAGCCAGAGCCGATCTGGATCTGCACATGCCGTACAGCCCACCAGTTAGAGGTCAAGTGGACGTAACCACACCGTATAGACCAGCCATCTTGGTGAAACATTCAAAGTTCACTGCGCGCATCGCGCAGGCTCCCATCCAGCACAAAACCAAGATGCCAAGTGGTTTGGGTAAATATGACGGCACAACAGATCCAGACGATTTCTTGCAAGGTTTTTACAACACGGGAAACCTAGAGAGCTGGACGATGCCAACATGGTGTCACATGTTTGCTCGCTGCCTCACGGGCGCGGCGCGTGTCTGGTTCGAGAGCTTGCCGACTGGACAAATTGATGGGTTCGAGGAACTATTGGAAAAATTCCAAGCCCACTTCGTACAGCAGCGCAGACACACGCGCGACCCTGATGACATCATGCACTGCGTGCGCAGGAATGATGAAACGATTGAAGACTACATCACTCGTTTCAATCAGGAGTCTCTGGCGATCGGAGGGATCACTGAACAACTACTGCGCGTGGCCTTTATACAAGGCGCGCGCAGTGATCAACTCCGCCGAGCTCTCGTAAGCAAAGATGGCATGCCCACCACGTGGGCCAAGTTAATGGAAGCATCGCGAGTTTTCGCGAGGAATGAAAAACAAATTGCCCAAGATAGGGCAAGAGAAAGAGCGCATCAAGCTGAGTCACCGCGCAGCAAAGAAAAGAGGGGCAAGCAGAACTCTGTATGGTCCAGGTTGCAACCAACCAGTTTTTCTTCCGCAGAAAAACAGGCGCAACCAAGCTCACCCCAGCCCCAGAAAGATGTTCGTAATCGCGGGGAGGGTGACAAGAGGGAAGGCGGCAGAGATCCTAGTAGACCTCTGCCAAGAATATGGACTCCCCTCACTAAAACGCCTACACAGGTGTTAAACACTGAGAATGTCCAATTCAAAAGCCCCAAGCCACTACACTACAAGGGACCATCAGACAGTGGCAAGTACTGTGAATTTCACAAGTCCACAGGGCACAACACTGATGCATGCCACCACTTGAAGGATGCAATTGAAAAGGACGTGAAGTCAGGCAAACTGGCTCACCTGGTAAAAAACTCAAGACCAGAGAATGAACAACCAGAAGGAGCCTCTGCCAGCAAAAAGTACAAAAGAATCTGTGTAGCCGAGGGAGGAAGGCAAGGGCAAACTTCAAGAAAAAGAAGCGCGCAAATCCAAGGAGATTGGCGCGAGCAACAAGTAATCTTCCCACGAATCAGGGGAGGCCCTTCCATCAGCAGTCCTCTTGTTATCACTACACACATTGCTCATTACGAGGTGTCAAAAGTCCTGGTGGACACTGGCAGTGAATCAGACATCATGTATGAGCAATGTTTCAGAAAACTTGACCCGGCAGACCAAGCAAGGCTTGAAATTGTGAACGCACCAATCTCTGGTGTTTCAAATGAAATCATTCATCCCCTAGGTCAAATACAATTTGAGCTAACTATGGGGGATGAGAAACACAAGCAAGCCGAAGTTGTTAACTTCTTGGTCTTGCCCACCACTTCTGGCCACAATATGATCTTGGGTAGGGGAACGATTGCCCAATTCAACGCCATACCGTCGCCAGCGCACGGCGCGTTGGGGTTCCCAACACCAACAGGTGTAACTTTTGTATACCGGGATCATTTGTGCGCAGTGACAAGTACTCCGCGGGAGGGGAGAATGAAACTTCCAATGGCAGACAACGCGCCAGAGGAATGGATTCTCAACCCAAAATTCCCGGAGCAAAAGATCACAATTGGCGCAACGATATCAGACGACACGAGGGTGAGAATGAAAAGATTGCTCACAGCATATATGTCGGTCTTCGCGTGGCAACACTCTGATATGACTGGGGTTCCGCGAGACCTGGCACAACATTCTCTCAACACCTTCAAGTCTGTAGAGCCAATTGCTCAAAAGAAGAGAGTCATGGGGGATGAAAAGGCGAGGGTCGTGAATGAGCAGGTTGAGGATCTACTGCGCGCAAACATCATCCGCCCGATACGATACCAGACGTGGGTAGCCAATCCTGTGATGGTAAAGAAAAGTAACGGGTCGTGGAGGATGTGCATTGACTTCAAGGACCTCAACAAAGCGTGCCCAAAGGATTGTTACCCCCTCCCAAACATCGACGCAAAGGTGGACTCCGTGGCGCCATTCAAGCTAAAATGTTTCCTGGATGCCTACAAAGGCTATCACCAGATTCAAATGGCACCACAAGATGAGGACAAGACCGCCTTCAGAACCGACAAGGGTGTTTTTTGCTACACAAAAATGCCCTTTGGTTTGAAGAATGCGGGCGCCACCTACCAAAGACTTATGGATGCCGTTTTCAGTGAGCAAATAGGGAGAAACCTAGAAGTCTATGTGGATGATCTGGTGATCAAGAGCAGGGAGGAAAACCAAATGCTCAAAGACATCGAAAAAACACTTGGGCGCCTAAAGGAAGTTAACATGAAGCTCAATCCGAGCAAATGCACTTTCGGCGTACTAGAGGGAAAATTTCTAGGTGTAATGGTCACCAAGGATGGTTTCAAGGTGAACCCTGAAAAGGTGGAGGCCATCCTTGACATGCCCTCGCCATCCACCATGAAAGAAGTTCAGAAGCTGAATGGTAGATTGGTTTCAATCAACAGGTTCCTAGCGAACCATGCAACCAAATCTACCCCATTTGTCAATACATTGAGAAACTGCTTAAAGAAAAGTCAGTTCAAATGGACTCCTGAGGCCGAGCAAGCTTTCAGTGAGATTAAAGAATGTTTGATAAATCTACCCGCGCTCACAGCTCCACTTCCTGGTGAAACTTTGACATTGTACCTATCAGCAGGAGAGCGCGCCATCGGCGCAGTATTATTGGTGGATCGCAAGGGAATCCAAACGCCAATATACTATGTGAGTCGGGTGCTGACAGATCCTGAGACGCGTTACTCCATCATGGAAAAGTTAGTTTTGTCACTAACACACGCGTCGCGCAAGCTTCATAGATATTTCAATGGTCATCCCATTGAAGTTCTGACTGGTTACAACATCCAACAAGTCTTGCGCCGACCCGCGCTCACAGGAAGGCTGACAAAGTGGGCGCTGGAATTAGGCGAGCACACGATCGCCTATAAGCCCCGTCCAGCAATAAAGGGACAAATCTTGGCTGATTTCATTGCCGAGGTCCCCGAAGGAAGAATTGAAGAGGCTCAACGCGAGGTAGACCCTCCGCGAGCCAGTGATGAAGAAAATGTTTGGAGATTGTTCACTGACGGAGCTTCAAACAACGAAGGGTCCGGCGCAGGCCTAAAACTGGTGGATCCAGAGAATCATGAATATACTTACGCCATCAGGTTGGACTTCAAAAGCACCAACAATGAGGCTGAGTATGAAGCCCTGCTGGCTGGCCTGCGCATCGCGCACAAATTCGGGGTTAAAAAGCTAGAGGCCCATGTTGATTCATACTTGGTAGCAGCACAGGTCAATGGCCTTTATGATGCCAAGGAGAACACCATGCCTCTATATCTAGAGCAGGCGAAAAAGCTCATCGAGCAATTTGACTGCTTCAGAATCATTCATATTCCGCGCAGTGAAAACAAATCTGCAGACGCGCTGAGTAAGATGGCATCAACCAGTTTTGATCACTTTAGCAAAGATGTCAGGGTAGAAGTAATGAGCAACCCGTCGGTGGTAGCGAAGTCTGTCCTGGTAACTCATACAACCCCTTCATCATGGATAACTCCAATAATGGAATTCTTGAATGAGGGAAAGGTACCAGATGATCGCGCGCAAGCGAGGAAGATAAGACACAAGGCGCAGAACTATGAACTGCTTGACGGTACATTATATCGACGCTCTTATCTTGGGCCGCTCATGAAATGCCTAGATGCTGAGGAAGCAAGCTATGTGATCAGAGAGATACACGAAGGAATCTGTGGAATTCATGCTGGCCCGCGCATGGTGGTTGCCAAGGCAATGAGCGCAGGCTACTATTGGCCAGGCATGTACTTGGACGCTTTAAAAGAGATCCAAAAGTGCAAAGCATGTCAGAGCTATGCGCCAAACACCATGCGGCCAAAGAACAACTTGATTCCGGTGACCTCTGCATGGCCTTTCCATAAATGGACAATCGACATTGTGGGTCCCCTACCGCAAGCGCCTGGGCGAGTAAAATTTTTGGTAGTGGCAGTAGACTATTTCACAAAATGGGTTGAAGCCAAGCCACTAGCAAAAATCACAGCTGAAGCGATGAAGCAGTTTATCTGGAGCCACATCATATGCCGTTTTGGCTTGCCCATGGAAATTGTGAGCGATAATGGCAAACAATTCACTGACAAGAAGATGTCCAGCTGGCTCAAGGAATTGCGCATCAACCAAATCTTCACTTCGGTATACCACCCTCAGGGGAATGGCCAAGTGGAACGCGCGAATCAAAGCTTGTTAAATGGGCTAAAGAAAAGGTTGGAGGGAGAATCCCATTCTTGGGTCGAAGAGCTACCTAATGTCCTGTGGGCACACAGGACATTAAGCAAAACCAGCAACGGCGAATCCCCGTTCAGCCTAACCTATGGAACAGAGGCAATGATTCCAGCGGAAATTGGATGCCCATCCCATAGAGTGCTCATGATGAGCAAGATTGATAACGAGCGCGAAAGAAGGTTGGATCTCAACTTACTCGAAGGGCGCAGAGAGGCAGCTATCATCAGTGAAGCCAGATATAAGAAAAAACTGGAAAAATATTACAACCAGCGTGTGAAAGAATGCCACTTCAAGAAAAATGATTTTGTCCTTCGAAACAATGAAGCTAGCCGCGCGATACCCCCAGGAAAAATGTCACCCAATTGGGAGGGACCATATCAAATCTCAGAAGAATTGGGGAATGGCGCATATGCTTTAAAAGATTTGAATGGAAAGAAGATCCCGCGCGCATGGAACGCGGCACAGCTTAGAAAATGTTTCATGTAAAAAATATCAAGTTTGTAATCAAGGCTTTTTAAGCCATTATGAATAATGATACGCGCTATCTTCTCTTAATGTGGATTCTATTACCTTTTGCATACATGTTTCACACTTTCCTTTATTAGTTTTGAGCGATATGACAACATTGTATTGACATCAAAACGAAATAAAAACGAAGTAAAACATACATGCGCGAGCTACAAGCTCAAACGCGTTAACGAGTTTTAACTCTAAAACGTCAGGGCCTTAGCCCAATTCTACTACCTTTTGCATACATGTTTCACACTTCCCTTTATTAATTTTGAGCAATATGACAACATCGTATTGACATCAAAATAAAATAAAACGAAGTAAAACATACATGCGCAAGCGCGTTAAAGAGTCTTAACTCTAAAACGTTAGGGCCTTAGCCCAATAATGTGAGCCTTAGCTCAAACAATTCACAACATCCATCCTGCATGCTGCGCAGCCTGACCATAAAACACCTAAACGCAACTAAGGCAAAGCAAATGCCAAAACATAGTTGTTAAGGTCTCAGGTCGAGGTCGCGCAGAAAATTGTAATGGATATCTGAGTAACACATTGACGCGTAAGGCTAAAAAACTCATAATTCCATAAACGCGCGATAACGTCGCGCAAAAGAGGAATAATGAAAGCGCCAAGACACGTGTCAACACAATCAAGATATGGCAAAATCACTTACAATATGACAAGGGTTAAGTATAATAAATTACTTACAACCTTGTTCTTATTCCAGCGTGCAAGCATATCTTATATAAAGAGATGAATGGGAATGCGCAAGATGCGAAGAAGGAAAAAACAAAATTTCATTCAAAAGCATTGAAATTTACAAGTTTACAAGATGAGATACAAACTACAAATAAAAAAAAAATAAAAACATGAAGGGCTTCTCAAGTCTCCACGTTGACATCAGCCTCTTCATCATCCTCATCATCGCCCTCGGCATCTGGCGCAGCCTGCTCCTTTTCATCTCCAAACTGACCATAGTCAAGTTCTTCATCTTGAATGGAGTCTTCTGGCACAACAGTGTCAGGAGCGGATCCTTTGGCCACGCCAGAGCCGCTAGCAACGCCAGCATTCTCGGCGCCATCGTCGCCGCCAGCCCCTTCGCACTCGTCAAGTAATTTCTTTAGCGCTGTGACAATCGTCAATTCCAGGTTAACTCCGTTAACTCAACTCCGTCAATTCAAACTTTAAGATCGTTGAATCTATAACGCACACTTCATTACATTTAAACTAGGGTTTAAATGACGCTTAACACTCACTACATGGGTAGTCTTTCGGGATTTGCACCGAAACGCAAACGAGTTGACGCAAACGATTGATAAATAAACGACAAACGTAAAAACAATAATTATATGATTATTATGTGTTAGGATTATGTGCTATGTGATAATACTATGGTCATGTTAACTTATTGTCCAAGTATGATGGAATGTTCTAGAAAAACAACACTTGGAAAGTAGAGGGATTAGAATGTAACTTGTATATCTATAAATATATTATTAACTTAACCCTAACTATTATTATTATCCTAACCCTAACCTACAAGTTCCGATCGGCTCTCTCTCACCTCCCTTCTCCACGGCTGCCGTCCACAAGAACACCCACATACACCATCAATTCAAGTCTTTGATCCAAGAACTAAGTGCTAGGAAGGTATATTTGATCATCCTTCACATCCTTGTTGATTGAATTTGATGTTTGTTGGGTTAATAACAAACCCTAGCTGGCCGATTCTAGGTGTTATATTGTTCATGTGATTCTTGAATTGATTTGATGATAAAGTGATAACTAGATTGATATTGATACATGATTGATTGTTGTTCTTGATTTGAATTAAAACACAAACCCTAATCTTGTATGTATGGTGTGATTTATATGCATGGATAGTAGTTATGGTGTCTAGAGGGTTATATGGATGCATGATAGTTCATAGATTGTTATGATGTTGAGTTTTGATGTGAACAGATTCTGGACAGAATATATATACGATGTTTAACTGACTGTAACGAAGTGTAAACGTGAAAATTGATTGAGATTGTGGGTACTGCAGTAAACTAGGTTGAGTCTAGTTTCTATAAAGTATAAATTCGTAATTTTTGGATAAGTGGAAGTATACTTTTATGATTTTACAAAAACGTGATGCAAAGCTGAGCTGTTAGACCTGCTGTTAGGTTATATTGTAAATTCTATATCTCATGAACTACGAGGCCAATTGGGTTGGTTCCACTTCTGGAAGTTGACTCACTGAGTTAGGAACCAAACCCAAGTGGTCTTGCATTTATTGGATTTTTCGTTTAACGGGAATTTCAAATAACATTCTGTTGCGCATGAATCTGACTGATATGAGTTTACTGTAGTGTTTTGATAATTATGAGCAATCTATATGGAATAAAAATAAGATAAAACATGTTCTGGAAACCTAAGATATGTATGCTTCTGTGGTAATTTTTGGTGAATTAATTGAGACGTTATAATCGGTGAACTAGTGCAATCTTTCAAGTAGAAATTCTGTCATAACGAAACTAGCTGCTGAGTTGTATAGGAATGCATGAAATATGATAGTTTTTATATAATTGTTGTATTTTGACCAAAATACCCTTGCGGGGAATAGTTGCTAGTTGATTTCCATGAATTGACCAAATTGCCCTTATGGGGAATAATGGTTAGTTAGTCTTTGTTTGTTGACCAAAATGCCCTTACGGGAATAATTGCTAATAAGTATGTTATTAATACGTGACACGAAAGTAATTGCTCACTCATGTATCGTATCACAATTGTACTTGTTCAAGTCACACACGATTCACAAACGAAACACGAAACATGTTACGTGCATAGGTATTATGTGCCGAGTCTAGAGACTCGTTAAATGTTCCGCTACTTAGAAAATTTCCTTGTTATTTTAGAACGCTAGAGAGTTTTCTACGACGCGCATCACTCGGTGATCTAATTTGGAATATTCTTCGCAAACAGTGAGTTCACTTACCCCGCTCTTTGAACTGTTTTCAAACGTTTTTCACTTGGGGGAGATAACATACTCCGATAAACGCATTTTTGAGATAAACACATATTTAAGATTTTGTTATAAATTATATATATCACTTGTAGAGGCTAAGCGGCACGTAACCCTTGAAGTCCCACGCATCGAACCGGTTAATATTTGGAATAGCGAGTCACTGTTGAGTAGTACTACTGGGTTTGACAAACCCCACCCGACGCTAAGCTCAACTGGAGGTTGAGTGGGTGTAATTTTGGCTAACACTTACCATGGTCTGGGTTGACCTGGTGACGGGCACTTGATAAACAGTCAGCTTCGGTCTCGAACCACTTAGTAATACTTGTTGTATAGATTAGCTACCTATCGATATATAATTTGACATAACATTATCTAGTAACACTTAAACGCTGTAACGTGGTTACACACTTAAACGCCGTAACGTGGTTACGCAAAACATTTAAACGCCGTAACGTGGTTACGCAAAACTTTTAAACGCCGTAACGTGGTTACGCAAAACACTTAACGAAAACGCTGAACTCAAACGCTAAACGATTTATCTTATATAACTTGTGAACTCACCAACCTCGTGTTGACCCCTTTTAGTATGTTACTCTCAGGTAGCCGAGGCGGGCGCGCGGTTTAGGAGCATGCATTAATGAAAACTCTTTTATTCTGCAAACTTAATTTTAACAGTTACATTTGGTTTTAAGTCGTCCTGCGTGACGCAACTTTTGAATTAAGGTTTTACGCTTCCGCATTTACTTTCATTTAAACGTTTTTCTTTGGTTTGGTTATAAATAATGAATCCGATCCTGCCAGTTCACACCCTCTGACGGTAAAACTCCGTTAGTGGATTTTGAGGGTGTGACAAGCGCGCCGAGGTCGGGCTGGTCAGCAAGCGCGGATATCTGCAAATCATAAGCAAAAATATGAGTACAAAAAGACTTAGAAAATAAGTCAAGGCAATCTCATTAAGGTTAAAATACCTGCGCAAGGATGGGAATGGGAGTGTTCATGTACTTCTCCCCCATCGCGGTCATTTCCGCGCAGGCAGCGTTGCTCTGATAAGGGTACTCGGATGGGTTCTTCTTCAACATGCCATATTCATAACCATCCGTGAACCCTTCAGCTCGGCCCACCAAGCGCGCGGCAGCGTTGCAATCCATCACCAGGGCCTGAAACTCGTTTGAGTATTTCATCGCGTAAGCGCAACGAGTCATGCCCTGTGAGATCAGCCATTGGCGATCCTGCGCGAGGCCAGCAACAGACGTCTCGAGGGCAGGAACTTGAGAGTTTAATAACTCAACAGTTTCCTTAGTCTTTGTTAGCTCCTCTTTGTCGGACGCTGCTGCCGCCAAGATTTCTTCTTTTTCCGCCCGCGCAGCATCAAGTGCTTCCTGGCTAGACGCTGCCGTCGCCAGGGCTTCATCTTTATCGGCCTGCGCGGCCGCCAGCTCCCTCTTCAGGCGCGCAACCTCACTCTCCAGTGATGATTTTTCAGTTATGGACTGGACAAGAGCTTGGTCACGCGCCTCCGCCTCAAGCTCCAACTCGCGCGCTCGGCGCGAGTACTTCGCCGCGTCCGCCTCCGCCGCCTGCAGCTTCTCCCGCGCAGCCTGAAGCTCATGACCGCGCTTCACGAAGGCACTGTTGGCACTGGCTCTGTTCTCACTGAGCTCGGCTTGGAGCTTCTCAGCTCTCTCGCGAGCATCAGAAAGATGCCAAGCAGACACCTTAGCCTCTTGCTTGGCTTCCGCAAGAGCATCACGTACTTTTACGTAATCAGAGCGAAGCTCTTGGGAGGCAGCAAAGAAGGCCGACCCAGCAAACATATGGTCGTTGAGCAGGTCGTCGCGAGCGCGGTCCTCCTGGAACCTCCTTTCAGTTGGAGGCACAGCATGAGCCCAGAATTCCGCACACACACCCATGGACTGAAAGGTGCTGTCTTCAGTTATATTCCATCTCGGGCGGTAAATGTGCTCGGATTCCTGCAAAAGCAAAGTATTTATCTAAGTTATCAAAACACTAAGATGGAAGTCCGCGCAGCGGAACAAAAAATAACCTATACCTGCGGGGATGAAGCAGAAAAGTCATCGCCAGCCCTACGAGAAGGCTCCGCCGCGAAACCTCGTGGCGCTGCAGGGCTGGCGCGGGCGCCCGCGGAGTCTTCAACTTCAAACTCCTCACCCTCCTCTGAAATAGGCCTCTTCTCCTGCGACCTAGAATCAAAATCGGTCTCGCGGGGAGGGCTGTGTGTAGGAGGAGGTGAGGGAGGTCTCGACGCCGCCAAGTCGGCGCGCAAAACGGCCTCCTGCTCCTTAGTAATCCCGATGAGGGGAGATTCATCGCTTGCAGGAGCAGGAGCAGAGCCAACGGCGCTGGGAATGGCGCCAGGAGTGCCGCCAGAAGCTTGTGCACCAGCTACGGCTTCTATGAAAAAATCAACAAAGAATGGTTCATGACTTGATCTAAAAGAGTCAAAAAAAATAAGAGCGCAATACGTACCTTGGCGCAACTCCGTTCGCGCAGCAAACATCGCCATGAAGTCCATTCTACCCTTCTTTGAGGGTAAAACGGGGGACTCCGAAGCGACCTCTGGCGCAGCCTCGGCATCTTGTTGCGCTGTCGCCGGCTCTACAAACATTTGAGTAAGACAAAATTCATTAGTAATCCTATAAGGATCGCGCTCATAGAACCATAAAGGATAAGCAAAGTTTACCTGTCGCGGGCGTTTCCGCCGCGCGAAGGGAAGAGGTAGTGGCACCATGCCTCAGGTGGACAGGAGGTCTGCCCACTTTTATAGGCAGGGAAGACAAGGAAACCTTGGTGGTAAACTCTTGGGTTTTCCCAAATCCCCCCGCCTGAGTAGGAGGGTCCTGAACAACAGGGGCAGCATCTTTTTTCTGTTTCTTACTGGCCCCTGCGCCAGTTTTCCCCTTAGCTTTACGCTTTAGTTGGGGCGCCTCCTCCTCCTCCTCTTCCGCGAGCTCCAGCTCGTAGTTTTCGAGCGCATCTACAATACATGCAACAGAAGTGTTAGCAAAATTTGGTATTATAAAGGAAAATGCATAAGTACAAAGGCTTACCAGGCGCATCGCTGTCGAAGACAAATCCCAGATCAACAGGGATGAACATGTCATCAAAGCGATCCGGGAAACCAACCTCCCCAGCGCCAAGCGCGACGGAGCCACCCTCCATGTGCTCATCATAGGCAGCATGGATATACTCCTTGGTGACTGCACAAAACAAGTCAAATGAGTTCAGCAAAAAGAATTATATTCGCGCAGAAGTAAAGCAATGAGATAAAACTTACATAACCCGTCGACTTGGATAACGGGCTCAAGCGCGCTGTCCGCCCACCTCTTGCTCATGCCAACCCCCACCAGCGCCTCCTCACAAATGTTCTTGGCGGGGGATGGTTCAGCGGTCAGCTTATTAACCCAGGCGCCAGTTGGGTTCTTGAGGACACCCACATCCGCAGGCGCAGAAGAAATCGCGCGCATGGTCATGCGGATGGGGATCACACCAGCCCTTATGTAAAAGAACCTCTCAGACCAGTCATGAAGGCTCTTGAATGAAACAGTGGAGCACTTCACCTTCTGACTGCGAGGAATAAAAGAGAACCAACTGTCTTGGATCTTGGGCTTGTAAAAAAACTGAAAGCGCCGAGGGGTGGGCTCCTCGCGCTGGGATTTGCACATGAACTCAAAGTGAGTCATGCGCACAAGTCCAAACGGATGGACTTGGGATATATGAATCCCATAAAACTGAAGCAGTGCACCCACAAACCTTGTCATCGGGAGACGAAGGTTGCAGTGGGTGAAAAAATGGCTATATAGGGATATATAGCCGGTAGGCGGGTTCGCCGCCGTTTTCCCGGACCCAGGCAACATGCAGCCAAACAGGGTGGGAAAACCCCTGAGAGGCAATAAGGCTGTCAAGATCGGCCTGCCTCAATTTGCAGGGGATTTCATTCCACCTCTTCACGGCCTTGGCCCTCCCTACCTCCTCCGATGAGCCCTCAGCATCCTTCTTCCCCTTGCCGGTCTTCTTCAATGTAGACATTACTAATGATTTTCTACGGCAATGGATGGGGGAGATTGTGTTGTCTGAGCTATCAGACATACAACGGTGACAAAGAACAAACGATGCTTCTGAACAACAGAAATCTGGAAGCAGAAGAAAAGTAATAGAATGCAAGAAAGAAAAGCTCAGAAGAATAAACAAGAAGATGAAGGATAAAAAAAAAAAAACTCTAAGGGCTGCCTTTTATAGGCCCAGGAGAAAGAAAATTTCGTTCTGATCGGACTTCACGCGCCCCCATTCGCAAGGTGTAAGCCAACGGAAGCGCGACACGTGTCAATCACACTGTGTGAGGGGACACGATAGGAAATAATACAGCTGCTGCCAGAGTTCACGCGCCGCCACTCGCAGGAACTGACCAACGCGAGCGCGACACGTGTCCCTGACAGCATGAGAGGGGACACGAAAGGCAACTGTAGCACCTCGAGCACACGAAAGGTCTGACACGTCTCCGTCACTGACCCACGTCAGCAACAACCAACCACGTACAGGGACGATTCGTTTGCAACCAAAAGGATAGAATTTCGCGCAACGATGAATAATAAGAAGAAAAAGACAAAACACCTATTAAAAGAGCAAACTATTTAGTCTAACATCTATCTTACCTCGCTCGCGCGAGACAAGACACACATTAGACTGGGGGGGCTTGAAGAGGTATGTACCCGCCTCAACACGGAGCAAGGCGGGTCAACCCACAAGATAAAGACAAGAAGCTTGAAATCAAGACATTATGAAGGCACTAAGCCAAAACCTACGCGCATGGCGCATATCACATATGCTCAGGCAGCATATGCCCAGGCACCACACATGCTCAGGCATCATATGCCCAGGCACCACACATGCTCAGGCATCATATGCCCAGGCACAGATATGCTCACGCATATCACATCTGCGCATGAAACATCTGCGCGTGAGAATAAAGAGAAGACCTCGCGCATCCTCAGGATTGGCGCATATCACACATGCACATAATCAACCTCGTCCTTATCCAAATCAGGATTAGGGCAACCTTGATTGTGCACGTCAGACAACCTTCCAGAAGGTATCTTTTTAAGGAATAAGAATATGCTGATGTTGACAGCTGCCAAATGAAAGGTGGACAACTCAGCATGACACATGTGCTACCACGTGATTACAACCAATGAGAAAGCACCAGGTGTCCTCAAGGACACGTGGCGCCAAGCAATTGGAGGAGGCCAACAAAACCCTAATTGGGTCTGAGCCCAATCAGTGGAAACCCTAGCACTATAAATACAGCATCAACTCCACAAGGAAGGATCATCAAATATCACCTGATAACATACAATCACAGAGTATTCAGCTATTAAGCAATACACTCTAAATTCCTTACTCTCACATATTATTATCTTCTCACACAAATACTTATTCTCACACCGTAGGGTTACCCCAAAGAGGACCCTCTGTCCCTTTCTGAGGGGTAAGTTGACGGTGTTGTTCGTTTTGTAGGTGGAAGAACCCAGATCCATCAGATCCAAGAGAAACCATCGGTGAAGTTGCATAATCACACCCGAGGAAAGTAGATCGTCTACCAGTGAGTCGATCCACGCTTCTTCAATATTTATTGAAAATTTTCAAAGAGTATCAATATCGTTACCAAGTATTTAAGAAAATTGAGATTGAGAAATTCGATATCAGTACCGGTATGATACCAATCTCATCTCTAACAGTACGTATTGAGGTGCACAAACCGGTTAACCGGTTAATTTGATAACCGTATTTTTTTTTTTTGGAAATAACCGGTTAGACCGGTTTTTCGGGTAGGGTAGTAACCGGTTTTGACCGGACCAGTGAACCGGTTAATAACCGGTTTTGAAATCACAAAATACTAACTGGTTACTAACCGGCGGTTAGGATCAGTTAGTAACCGGTTAACCGGTTTATATGTGCACCTCTAAGTACGTATGTCTTGTTTAAGAAACGAGTTGTCATATATTACTGGAAAACATTTAAATATCATTACGTATACACCTAAAAATCTTAAATGGACCCTTTATGAAAATTAGGATAAGATATATATGAAATTAAGATAAGATATAAACTTTATTTTGTCTTTGATTTTGATATCACAACCATAGGTTCATAGCAGTACGTAGGGATGACAATGACATAATATTAAGTTAGGAATATATGTTGATTCACAAGATCATTTATCAACCAAAATAAAAGTCCACCCAACATAGATTGCGACTTAATATTATTAAATAAACGTGATCAGTTGATACGTACCCACGTAACCCATATCTTCACTCACGTGACATCCATGCAAAAGCAAAACCTCCATATTAAATAAACGTGATCAGTTTCTTAATTCCATTATGTCAATGTTTTTAGTAGTTCATACATATGTACGTTTCATTCTTTAAGACTGGTTGCTATGGGGCGGGAATGGGTTGGTTTTTGGGGCGCGGTGGGCGCGGTCCAACCAAGGGCGCAGAGGGTAGGATTGTTCAAACGGCCAGCGCGGTTTTGAAAATTTGGTGGGTCCCCCCCCCCCCACCCCCCTCCAACGTTTTGGCTAGTTTAATAAAAAAACTAATTATTTTATTTATAAATACTAACCCATTTTTATCATTTTTTACTCAAACAAATACCAAATTACTATCAAATTTTACTACCAAAATTTCTCAACTCTCTACCATGGATCCTTTCTCAAATTTCACAAGCTCAAGCTCAGACTCGAACGCAAACCTGAACACGAGCTCGAGCTCAAACCCTAACCAAAACCCGAACACCAACCCAAACCCGTGGGCGCCGACTCAAATGTGGTGGGCTAGTATGCTCGCAAACAACAATGACCCCTGCCAACCCTTTCTATGCCAACCAGCATATACCCGCCATGCCTCCAAACGTATAATCGTTTCCCAGCGATATGTTTTAGCGAATGTTAATGTCGTGTATGCCTCCGCCACCCCAAACCCAAACACCCCAAACCCCAATACCCGAAATCCAAGTTCTCGAAACCGAAGTTCCCGAAACCCAAGTTCGTCGCAAACGAAGACATAAAAAGAAGGTTGTTGCCGATCAAACACCAACCGAAATGCACGACAGGAAAAAGTGGGAAGACGATGAGGAAGCGGCGTTGGCTCAAGCGTGGATCGACTCATCCGAAAACTCGGTCTTAGGTGTCGGTAAACGCACCGCGATATTTTGGGCAGAAATACGTGGTAAGTTCTTTGAGATAATGGGTCGAGGTCGCTACCGCGGGGATGATTCCGTCTCCAACAAATGGAAGGCAATGGTTTTAAAAATGAAGCGCTTCTCCACAATTCACATTCGCCTTAAGAACAACTTAGGAAGCGGTAAAAACAACGCCGACCTTCTTAAGGCTATGTTGAAAGAATACAAGGGCCTTCATAGTCACCACTTCGACATGGGGATGTTTGAAATTTGGAAGAAATGCACGAGCTCGCCAAAGTGGCATTCGATCCCGACATCTTCACCGCGACCGTCCAAACGGTCAAAAACAACGTCTACTTCGGCCGATCAATCGCCATCTCAAGCCGGGTCGGATGCGCATTCTCAATTTAACCTAAACGAGAATAATCCCGATTTTGTTTTTGATGAACCAGATGAGTTGCCACGTCCAGTAGGAAGAGAAAGGGCCAAGGCGGCGGCTAGAGGTGGGGGATCTTTATCTAGAACGCCAACCATGATGAGTTCAGACGTGAGCGCGCGGTTTGACAATTTGGAGCTTGCACTTAAAGAGTTTCGCGAGGACAAAAAACACTCGAAAGAGGAACTCAAGATAATACACGAAGAAAGAAAAGCGATACACGCGGAATACAAAGCCATGCATGAAGAAAGAAATAAGGCTAGCTCGGAGCGGCAACAAGACAAGGACTTCAAGCTCCTCGCAAAGGATCTCTCGCATCTACATTCGGCCACGCGGACGTTTTTGGAGAGAAAAAAAAGCAAGGATAATGGCAAAATACGCAAACGAGGACGCCGAATATTAGTTCTATTTTCTTTATTTGTACGTTTTTTTATTATTTAATTTAATTTAGTTTGTATTTTATTATTATTAGTTTGTTGGTTTATTAAATTTATAAAAAATAAATAAATAATAAAGGGCTTCGAAGCCCCCTCACCATAGAGAGGCATCTTTGGGGGTGGGGATTTGAAGCCCCCAGTGCCCACGTGGCGCTTACGTGGCACTGGGGAGGGGCTTCGAAGCCCCTCACCATAGCGGGTGGTCTAAGTTTGTAACCCTTATAAAAGGTCTTTTAGTTGTGTTAAATGTTAAGAAGAAAATTGATAAAACAATGTCTCGTTCTCTCTATTATTTCTTTGAAGTCTAACCTGCTCAAAGGTTCACTATCTTGAAAGATTAGCCATCTCGAATCAGCTTCTATCAATATTTCAAGTTTCCATCAACAAACACAAGATCTGGAACAATTTTCTTCTTAATTTTCAATGCAAAGATGAATTACAATTTATAAGAAAATATTATCATGTTCCTAAATTAATGCAAGAAATGGAGAAATGCACTTAGTGGTTCCTAGCTACATGCATGCTCGTGTGTATGGATAAAGGGTTGACAATATAATTGAGGGAAAAAAAATAATCTTGCATTTCAGATTAGTTAATATAAAATAATTATATATAGTCATCAAAGATACACAAAATCCTCAAATGAGGTATAGTATGACGATTGAAGAAGACAAAGACCAATTGTGATAAAGACTAATCACATATATAACTTTTCTTCCTTCTATTGCGATGCGTGCATATAATGTATATATGTGTGAACCCTCGGGTGGGAAAAAGTGAAATTGCACTAATTTTGATATTATTTTACTAATCTCGTGAAAATAACATTAAAAAGGTGGAAGGTTAATCAAGCATCATGTGGTGACGTTGATAGCCGAAAGACAAGATTTCGTGCACCAATCGGCAGTGTCCCGATGGTTGAATGATATGTGCCTTATGTCCAAGGCTTGATGCAAAACTAAAATCGAGCCGGGGGTCTCACCGGAAGCAGCCTCTCTATATCTAAAGGGTAGAGGTAAGGTTGTCTACATCTTACCCTCCTCAGACCCTACCATAGCTTTGCTGTTGGTGGGATATACTGAGTACGATGATGATGATGATGATGATGATGATGATGATGATGACGACGATGATGATTTTTTTTATTGATTTTTTTTACATATTTTCAACATTTTCATAATCGTTGCTTCAAAACAATATATGAATAACTTGAAAATAAACGTTAATAATCGTTGTGACGTTGAATTCGTTCGTTTATTCTCTCTGTTTGTTGTTTTATTCTTCATTTCAGGCTTCGACTTCATCGTTTAATGTTTTTATTCTTCGTTCTCCATGTCGTCTAGATTAAACATGTCTTCGTGTTTAGGTTCGGGACTACTTGATTACACTTAATCATCATACGTTAGTTCTTATTCGGTTAGCTAGGGGTTATGCGACACCCATTGCCACTTCTTCGTGTAGTTTTTCTTCAACATCGAGCTCTCCTTCAAGATTTGATATAGGTTACTTGATGACGAGCTTTCTCCAAAACCCAATGATTGTCAAACGTTTGGTGTCGAACCATATTTAAGAAAATTAAATTCCAAACATGTTTTCTAAATAAGTATAATTTTTTTTTGACTTGTTTTGATGCATAATTAGGGTCTTTTAAATGCAAATCCAAAGCCCAAACAATTCTATCAATTAAAGTTTCAACGCGGGGGCACAAGTAAAAACTGTCGGCATTCTTCAAAATATTTTTTTAATTTTAATTTTATTGGAGCTATTATATCATCGTACATTGGATCGACATATTCAAAATTGTTTTGTTTGATACAAACTAACCAAATTTGGTGAAGAACCAAAGGACTCGCATGGTAATAAACTCCCGATAAATAAGTAATTGCATTTTAAAAACTCTAGCAAATCGCTTAACTTTGTAATTGTTTCCCTATCATTTGACGAAAATGCCTTAACTATTCGTTTAAGAGAAAGATTGTCATGAAATTATTCCAAAGTTGGTCTTTTTCTTAACGCGTTATCAAACATTTTCCACGGTGAATTTCACCTAGTAGGTTCGTCGAAATACGGACCTAAAATGATGGAATTCGTTTCGGTACACAATTGCATATATCTTGTATATCTTTGCTTACTAGTTCTAAAAACTTATGTTAGCATTATTCTAAAACGGTTGGTTAATTTTTTTTATTTGCTTAACTTTTAAACTGTCTTGCACAACCAAGTTAATGCTACGTGCAACACACATGAAAAAAAACCCGTCACACATGGTTGGTGGTATTTTAGTTTTAGTTTTTCAACTGTGACATTTTTATTTGACGCGTTATTGAAAGATATGGAAAAGGTTTTTCATGTAATTAATAAGTTTGTTTAACGCCATCTAAAATATAAAACAAGTTTTGAGCGGTGTGAGATAACAAAATAACTCAAAAGCAATCGTACGCTTCATCATTTTCCACATATCGGGATCAACCCAATGCGCAGTTACACAAAGATACAAAAACGGTATACCGTATGGAGCCAACCAAACGTCGGTAGTTAAGATAACACCGGTTTTTAAGTTTTCAAAACCTAAAATTAATTATTTTTTAGCTTTTTTCCACATTTTTAAACAATCGCGTCTTATGGTGGTGCGACTTACGTATTGATACCGAGGTTGGAGCATTTCTTGAATCAACTTTATCAAACGCGGGTTGTCAAAGTGATCATACAGCAAACCTTTTTGAATGACAAGTTTTGTCATCCTATCACGAACGTTGCCGAGGTCGAAAACCCATATGTCGGCTCCATCGGTTGAAAGTTGCGATTGATCCAGGGCCAGATTGGTTTTCACGGCTTGACAATATTCTGAAAGGTGAAGCCTTAAAGTGGAATTCGATTCGGGTGCGTAAAATTTTCCATAATTTTTGCACCGAGCCTTAAACGATCCGTTCAACATTTCGCACTTTTCGAAATTAGCCCCGAGGTTTTTGTCTCGGTTTATTGAGACAATCTTCTAGACTACGTTAAACCACCAAGTTGTTCAAGTGTTGCCAAAAAAAAATTTTGGTTTTGGAAGCGGTCATTTTTGCTTTTTTTTAGTTTGGTTTTTGCGGGTTCTTTTGCGATTTTGAGAGCTTGGGAAATGGTGTAATCAACCCAGCACACCCAATAAATGTTTATACTAGTAAGGAGGGATAAAAATGGTCAAAACGGTAACTAGACCGTTCCCAACAGTCTGATCTGCTGCAACACTTTTTTAGCATTTTTAACCGGTTAACCGGTTCTTGGGCTAACATGGAAACCGGTTACAAATCGGCAGTTTTTTTTCGGTTAGTTACCGGTTAGAGATGGACCGGTTGTGAATCAATTAACCGGTTTGACTGTGCACCTCTACACACATATCGAGAAGCCAACTGAATATTTTTAAGCCCAACTTTTTTAGTCATAAAAAAGCCCAGCTGAACACAACTTGATTATGTTATAATGACTCCTACTTTAATCATAAACAAGTCACTCCTTGAGCTCAATCAGCCAAAACCTTCAGCCCACAATCAAACCCATATCCATTATACTCGATATAACATGAAACATAAACAAACAAAACAAGTTAACCAACAAATAGAAAAATTAATTATATAAGATTGAATTGGAATTATACATATATTTCAATAGGTTCACACTTGTTGCATCTCTCGCGAAACCAACGTACATTATTAGCAGAAACCACACAAAACCGCTTCTAAATATTGAATTCTAAAAATTTGACTTTAACATGAATTTGGAAATGTGCTTTATATAAACGTTGACTTTAACATGAACTAGTAAAATACCCGCCCGCGTTGCGGGGCAATAAACCACGCCTACCCATTCGCGTTGCATTGTGCTTACACTTGTATGCGCACACCCGCGCACGTTGCGACACACTAAACCATTAAAAATATTACGTGTTGCTCAAGGAATTCTCCTGACATGGAAGCTAGTCAATTACTCCTGCAGGCTGCAACTAATGCATGAATTAGATGTATTCCATTGTGAAGAAACACTAACCGGACCCCGGGCAGATTACGGGTAACCTGGGGGTTAGATAGATGTTTCCCACGAGGGGTTAGACCCGGTAAAGATGGTTCTTCTGATAACCTGCAAAACAGACACCGTGAGCTTGTCACTGAGAAGGGGGGGTTCCTCCTTGTGACCACCCCTCGGCGTGAGAATCAGACTAGATTGCTCTTTAAATATAAATGTATATTAAGAGATTGCTAGAGCAGATATCAGGTATAATATGATGATAATATGATTAGATGATAAGATGAGATGATCATACCATTTGGGGTATTTATAGCCGAATGTAGGTTTCCAAGGAGGTGTGGCCGGCTGAATAGTATTCCTGTTCTACCAACTGTGGCCTACGCACGTGCCCTGCTGGTAGTTGGTGGGTAGGCAGCGGCTGACAGTGACCAGGCCTGCTGTGTACTATTCCTTTTCCACCAACTGCCGGCTATGCACGTGGTATGACAGGAGTTGGTGAGTAGGCAGCGGCTAATAGTGACATACAGTACAAGAGCATGCTGCTCGCCATACTGTTGTCAATAAGCTGTCGTATCTTTGGTCAGATCTTTTGCCCATACCTCGTCAGGTACAGTACAGAAGTTCTTCCCGTATCGTACGGACTGGCTTAGTTGGGCGGGAGTATTCCCCCTCCCGCCTTTGTGCGGGATTGTTCCCGGCTTTGCTCATTCCTTCAGGTGACACTGAGTGATTTGAGAGCTAAATGCCTTGTGCGTGTAGCCTTGCTGCGCGGGTGGCCTTCCCTGATGGCTTGTATCCGCAGCTGCGGGAACAGGCAGATTACTTCACTATTGGGAGGCATTTCCTGCGGGAACAGCTTGCGTACTGCGCGTAAGGACGTCACGTCTCTGAGCATGGTTGGTCCTGCGGATCCAGTTGGTTTCTGCGCAGACGTCCCTCTTCAAGGTGAGTCTTGCGGGTCCAACTGGGCTCTGCTGGGACCTACCTCTTCAAGTCCCCCAGTCCAATGTTCTTCTCATGAATGTTTAATAAAGTGAGGTGAACTTTTGGACTTAAGCAAAGGGTTTTGAAAATGGTTTAGTTTTAAGGTTTTCCATGGGGATTCTTCCCGCGGAAGTCCTTGTCACTTGCAGAAATTCCCGACTTTCCTGCTTGATCTTTGGGTATGATGCGGGTAGGTCTGTAACCTCCTCGCAAGTCAGGAGCGTTGAGTCCCACTTGTGTGGATTCTCCATGAGGTTTTGGTAGTTTTGAACATAGTGATCAATTATGTTAAAACCACCAATTCCATCCTGGAGCTTCAAACAATGTAGTTCTCGACGTTCCCGCTATGCGGGGATGTTATTTCCGTTTTCGCAAGCATTGCCCAGAAGATCCTTCTTGGTTTCAATTCCCTGCGGAGCGCTAGGTATGTGAAGGGTTTTGCCTTAACACTGTACCCGCGCTCGTCTTACGGTTACTTTACTTCCAAGGTATTCCTGGCGTCAATTTCCTGCAGGTGCTAGGTATGTGAAGGGTTTTGCCTTAACACTGTACCCGCACCCGTCTTATAGTTACTTGGTTGCCGAGGTATTCTTGGCTTCAATTCCCTGCGGGTGCTAGGTATGTGAAGGGTTTTGCCTTTACACTGTACTCGCACCCGTCTTATGGTTACTTGGTTGCCAAGGTAAGGGGTATTTTCCCGCTTACTTTTGAATCTTTTTGAATTTTTGAAATTCGAAAGGTTGGTGAAAGGATAAGAACAGTCCAAACCTCTGAAACGTCGTGCGACGGTTTCTTCTGACTGTGTCAGGACGTGCAGGAAGTTATGGTGACGTGACAGTACATG
This sequence comes from Bidens hawaiensis, assembly GCF_021521415.1. NCBI lineage: Eukaryota > Viridiplantae > Streptophyta > Magnoliopsida > Asterales > Asteraceae > Bidens > Bidens hawaiensis. The sequence continues at coordinate 205,894 of NW_027493151.1, read as the reverse complement.
GTCATTCCAGACGCTTTTTCAGGCGCGTGGGCGCGATTTTTCGGGCGCGTGGCCGCGAAATTAATAGTACGCGTCCTTTCAACAGCTGTTGCCAGCTTGCTTTTTGCCACGTGTCATAGTTTCATTGCACCTTCGATTTCTCTCTCCTCCGCATTAAATTCATCGCATTAATTGCGATTAGTATATAAAGGGGGAGAGGGTTCTTTGTAATTCACACTTTCACTCTTCTCTTCATCTTCAAAACGATTTCCGGCGAATACTCACCTTTCAGTCGAGCATTCTCTTGTAATCGTTTTCTTCTTTCATCTGCAAGATGTCTTCTCGTGATCTCGAATCTACAGCCCAGGAGGCTGGGGTGCTTGCCGATGACAAGAGTACTGCTGGCGAGTGCCAGTGTGCTCTGCCTGTCGATCTGTATCAGTACATCGTCAGGAAGTTCATGCTCGAGTCTCTCGAGCCTGAGTTTCCTGAACCCCACCAGACGGTGTATGATGCCCCCAGAGGCAAGATCGGGGTATATGCTGCATTCTTTGTCTATGGGAATCTTAGGTTCCCATTGACAAAGTTTGTGTACCGTGTCCTGGAGAGGCACGGTGTGCACCTGACCGAGGTGCACCAGATGGCGATCGCGAAGATTCGCCACTTCGAGTGGGTGTGCCGGATTCTGGGCATTGAGCCCTATGTCGACCGCCTGATGACCTTCTACTCCTGGAGGTGCATCCAGGGGTGGTATACTCTGATAACCCGGATTAAGGGTTTGAAGATTTGCGCAACCGAGCGCAGTCTTCGCTCGTGGAAGCGGGAGTTCTTCTACATCTCCGCTCGCGCCATCCCCCTTGCCATGAAATTCAAGAATGGGCAAGCACTTCCCAGCCTTCACGCCTCCAACTACCAGGAGGCGGAATGGTTTTCGAAGATATCCCGAGTCCAATCTCCGGTTTACCGGTTTGCGGAGTCCGGGATGGTGATGCTGGGGATGAGCCGGGTGTGGAAGGATGCGGATGCGCAAAAGATCCCAATCGTCCTTGAATACGGTTCGAACTCTGTTCCTTACGGTATGCTCTGTTTCTTTTTGTTAATTTAGAATCTCTTCTAACTTCTTTCCTTATTTCAGAGGGGAACGACTTGCAGTCGCTCATGTACCCGCGGGAGGCTGACGGTCCTGCTCGGATGGGTACTCGCGCTCTAGACGAGAACGAGTTGCCCATCCTAGAACAAACGGCGGATCGGTTCGTGGAGGTCTACCCGCTAGGCCACGAGATCCTTAGCGCCAGGCGGCCAGGTAAGGCGCTATTCAACCCTCGACCCCTCAATGTTGAAACCTCTGCTGGAATTCCTCTAATCGTATGTTCTGATGAGGAATCCGCAGATGGTCCTCCGTTGGTACGGAAGAAGAAGGCTGCCGGCGGGAAGGGGAAGGAGAAGGTGGCCTCCACTGCCGATCCGGTGCCTCGGTCTGACTCAGAGGCCGAGAGCGAGGAGGTGGCGGGGAACCCGGGTAGTGATAGGACCATTGCTCCGGAGGCTGCGACTGTCACCTCCGGAGAGCCCCGGATGACGACGGTGAGCGGCGCAAAAAGGCCGGCTCCATCGGGTTCGTCCCCGCCTGTCCGCACTTTCAGGCTCAAGAAAACCCGTAAGTACAAACTTTATTTTCAACTTCATAGCTTAATATCATTAACACTTATCTTCTTTGTGCAGGCGTGGATGTTGACGCATTCCAGGGTGGAGCGCAGAGGAGTACCCCTCCGCCCATGACGGTAGGCTTGGTCAGCCTACCTGAGGCGACGACCCAGGCGGCTGCGCCTGCGCCTGCTTCCACTGGTTCAGTTGCTCACTCCGTTGAGCCGACTGTTCCAGCTGTGATGACATCACCGCCGGCTGTCAGTGCCATTTTTACCGCATCTTTCACTGAGCCGGCGGTTACTTTTGCTGCGGATTCCGCGGCGGCGACCGCGGCGGCTTCTACCATGCCTCCGTCATTGGCAACGACGGCCGATCCTTCAGGTATGCATGGGGCTTCTCGCCAACCTCTGCCTCCTTCCCATCTGCCTGACCTCTTGGATGGATTTCCCTTGGGTTCAGGTGATGGGTTTGGCGGCTATCGGCCTGTTGTTGACCCTACAGGTGCGTAGGGTTCTTTTGGCCCTTTTCATTTTTTTATCATCTTTTCCTAACTGCTTTATGTTTTTTGCAGTGTCGGATTCCAATGAAGTGTATGTTCCACGATGGAACATTCGCCGAGGAACAACCCTTCGCACCCCTGTGGAGTGCGTGGAGTGGGCTCGTCACGCAGCTCCCAGTGGTGCGTTGGGGGAAGCCATGGCTAGCTACCAAGAGGGTAGGCTAACCAATGAGCTTCGGGTTCTCCTGGCCCGGATGCAGCCGCGCGTCGAGCTGCTTTGTCGTGAAAACGACAAGTTAAAAGCAGCTCGTCTTCAAGAAGTAGCTCGGGCGCGGGCTGTCCGGGAGGAGAACGTAAAGCTTACCGCAGCTGCTGCGGAAAAGGAGAAGGCCTTCAAGGCCCTCGAGGTTGAAGTTCAGGCCCGGCTCGAGGCCCATTCCAAGGCTGCCCAAGCTGTTAATGAACAGCTTCGGCTGGCTAAGGAAACTGCAAGGAACGCAACCGAGAGGGCCACCAAGGCTGAAGCTGTTGCTGAGCCTCTACGCGTGGAGAATGAAGAGCTTAAAGCCAAATTAGAGGCTCTCCAGCAGGCTCATGATGCCTTGGCGATGGAAGACGCCAAAAAGCTCCAAGAGATCTTGGACCAGAGGGGGGTGCTTGACCACACTGAGCGGAAGCTAAAGGGCGTCGAAGAGGCTGCGGCTAAAGAAGTGTTGCTTGCCAACCTCAACAAGAGTGAAGCCGAACGCGCCCGTAATGAAGCTCAAGCTGCCCTCCAAGAAGCTCTGGTTGCCAAGGAATGGCTTCTTCGAGAAGCGTTGTCTCAGGTATGCTTTTCATTTCTTTACGCTTTTCTTTGTAAATAGAAAAGGTTCTGATACTTGTATATTTTCTTTTTTGTAGGTTGTGCATCGAGTCTTCACGGAGACGTCTTATGACGATGCTATGAGCGCAGCCCTCAACGCTTCTCATGAAGATGGGGAAAAGGCCGGCTTCCTGCTTGGTCTAGGGTTCGTTGAGAAAGGCATCCCGCCTTCCAACTTCCCTTTCTATAATGTTGATACTGAAGCTGTTTACGACCAAGCAGTGAATCAGTATGCCGCCTTCCCGCATCCGGTGGTGGAGAAGGTGAACCAAGTTGCTGCTGCTGATGATGGGCTAGCTATCCTCAAAGCTTTCCTTGAATTGCCACGCTCTACTGATGGTGCTGGTCCAAGTGGAAGTGGCCCTGAAGCCTGATCCTGAAGATCCCTTCCCACTGCTAGGATAGATTTAGCTTGTATAGATTTATATTCTTGTAGGCGGGTAGTTACTCGGCCATTCTTGTAATGAATATTATGAAATATAAATCTTTGTGCGGGTAAGACTGCTTCTTTCTCTGGATTCCTTGCTTTATAAACGTTATATGACTTGCATACTTTAGTTTAAATTAGCAATTTTCCAAGTGTGTAGAATAAGTTAACCTTTGAACATGGTAGATAATAGGTTAAAGTTTTGCTTCCTCTTTCGTGATTGTGCGGGTAGGACCGTCACTTGCACTTAGTAGGATGGCTAAACTTTACCTACATCTGACCTGCGTGGAGGTTTTCCTCATCTTTTTTGAAATTTCTAAGTGTTTAGGATAAGTTAACCTTTGAACGTTGTAGATAATAGGTTGAAGTTTTGCTTCCTCTTTCGTGATTGTGCGGGTAGGACCGTCACTTGCACTTAGTAGGATGGCTAAACTTTACCTACATCTAACCTGCGTGAAAGTTTTTCCTCATCCTTTTGTTAGAAATTCTAAGTTTTGAATAAGTTAACCGTTCGACGCGCGGTTGTCAATAGGTTCGGTTTCCTCTCATGATTTGTGCGGTTAGGACCGGCACTTTCATTTAGTTGACCAAAGTTTACCTATGACTGACCTGCGTGGAGGTTTGCCGTTTTTTGGGTTTATGCGGGTTTTGCCGCCTTCCCCACGCAACGACTTTCCACGTAATTATGTGGTGAAAACCGGCATATCCGTGTTGAATAAATTAACCGTTCGACGCGCGGTTGTTAATAGGTTAGTGTTCAGTTTCCTCTATCATGATTCATGCGGATAGACCGGCACTTTCATTTAGTGGGATGACTGAACTTTTCCCCTTCAACTGACCTGCGTGAAGGTTTGTCGTTTTTTGGGTTTATGCGGGTTTTGCCGCCTTCCCCACGCAACGACTTTCACACTTATGTATGCGGTAAAAACCGGCATCAGTGTTGATAGTTAATGTATAAATGTAAAATCATCAGCGTCGATGTTCTAAGGAGAATCATTTCCATTAGAAGTGGCTCTGGGCCTTTTCTTTACAAATTTGGAATTGATCTACATGCAAACTGTGTAATTGAGCTCCCTTCCCTGTTGTTGGGATGGGAGTGCCATCGAGCCGATATGCACCTGGTTCGGGATCTCGTTGTTTGCGCAGTATGTAGTCTCCAACATTGAAGCTGCAATTTTATTCGTGTTTTCCCCAACTGGGGCTCTACACGCATCAGCCTGCTCAGCGTTCATTGCGCCACGAGGTGCGCGAGCGTCCCATCTCTGACAAATGCTTCGACCATGTCTTTTACGTCTGTGCATTCTTCAGTGTTGTGGCCTTTTGTCCTGTGGAAGTCACAGTATTTGCTCCGATCAGCATTGGGACGATGTCGGATTATTGGAGCCTTTGGCCATGGGAGCTCCTCAGTGGCGAATATCTCGGTGACGCTTTTGGTGAGTGGCGTCCATCTGGAGTTCTGGTTTGACCGTACGTTATCCCTTCCGCCTAACCGATGTTGCAAGCCGGATAAGGTGTCAAAGTTTACCCTTGACTGCCAAATGCCTAGCTTCCGCTTTTTGTTTAATCGGGCGGTAAGGACGTTGTCTTCTCTTGTTTTCTGGGTGTAGAGGTTTGTGCTCTGTGGGAGATCTCTACCCAGTTGCTTCTCCGTTTCCGCAAAGCGTTTAGCTGCTGTCATAATGGCATCCCATGTGGATGGCATGCCATCTTTACCAGTTAAGGTGCGGATGAGTTCTGGGTCGTTCTCGCCCTGAATAAAAGCAGCGCGAACAAGATCTTCGCTAATGTTACCCAGACTTAGCTTCTTTGAGTTGAAGCGAGTGATGAAGTCTGGCAAAGATTCATCTTCCTCTCGAATGCATTTGAGGATTGTCCATTGCTCCTCGGTATACTTTCGTTGTTGGCTGAAGTGTTGGCTAAACTTCTGTTGGAAGTCTGCCCAGTCGTAGATGTGGTTGACCGGTAGACGATCGAACCACGCTCTAGCTGGCCCAACAAGCGTCATTTGGAACATGTAACACCACGTAGGTTCCGTCCAATTGCTGACGGTTGCCCCCGCTATGAATCTGTTCAAATGATCATCTGGGTCAGATATACCATCATATGTGCCTATGTTGGACATTTGTTTGGCACTTTTTGGGGCAATTGCTTCCGCAATGTCCCTTGCAAATTTGGACGTTCCCGCATTTGCAACAGTTGGTCTAAATGTTTTGGAGAAGTCACATGGGCTTCCACCTGTGTTTTTTGGTTTGAAGGCTTCTCCAAAACGCCTTCTCGGTTGGGAGTCCGTTTCCTTACGCTTCCCTTTTGCCCTATGGCGAGGGTTCGCGTCGGTGTCGGATTCCTCCGAGTCATCGTCCAAGTATTCTTCGAATTCGTCAACCTGTTGGACGGAACGCAAGCGTTCGTCCAACTCAGCTTGGAATTCCTTCTGACGTGCCTCCGCCCGTGCCTTAACTTCATCGAGTGTTTGGCGGGGGAGTCTTGTTCTTTTCTCTAACTGGGCATCGGTGAATCCCAGTGAGCGATTATTTACTGCACTTGCCCCAGCTTGGGTAACTGGGGTAGTGTTCGTAAAATTTACTTCACTTGCCCCGGCTTGGGTAACCGGGGTAGTGTTTGTAAAGACTGTGTAGCCGGTATTCCCCCCAGTAGCTGGGGTTGTGGTTACCGGAGTTTCTTTAACCATCTTTCCAGAAGTTTGAAAAAACTGAAAAGAAATGTTCTAGCTTTTATGCACGGATGGCGCCAATGAAGAAACACTAACCGGACCCCGGGCAGATTACGGGTAACCTGGGGGTTAGATAGATGTTTCCCACGAGGGGTTAGACCCGGTAAAGATGGTTCTTCTGATAACCTGCAAAACAGACACCGTGAGCTTGTCACTGAGAAGGGGGGGGTTCCTCCTTGTGACCACCCTCCGGCGTGAGAATCAGACTAGATTGCTCTTTAAATATAAATGTATATTAAGAGATTGCTAGAGCAGATATCAGCTATAAATATCCCAAATGGTATGATCATCTCATCTTATCATCTAATCATATTATCATCATATTATACCTGATATCTGCTCTAGCAATCTCTTAATATACATTTATATTTAAAGAGCAATCTAGTCTGATTCTCACGCCGGAGGGTGGTCACAAGGAAGAACCCCCCCCCCCTTCTCAGTGACAAGCTCACGGTGTCTGTTTTGCAGGTTATCAGAAGAACCATCTTTACCGGGTCTAACCCCTCGTGGGAAACATCTATCTAACCCCCAGGTTACCCGTAATCTGCCCGGGGTCCGGTTAGTGTTTCTTCACATTGTATTATGAACTACCATAAAATCTTACATCATCTCTGGCATGTGAAATTGCAGCTGAGAATTTGTACATGCTTCCTTTTAACCTTTTACAAGCAAACCCACTTACTTACAAACTATATGTAAATATTATCAATGTCTATACATCTGCAACGACTTCAAAGATAAAAGGACGGAAACCTGGGTTATCAATCAAGGGTGCCTTCCATGTCCATTTGCCAAGATTATATGAACCCTGCTAGACCTTTTAAAATATGCACTTTAAGTTCCAATCATTTAACCCACAAATCTTTGCATTCCATTGACCTTTGTAATCTTGGTTTAGAAAAGTTGGAACTATTCATTCATCATCCCAGTCTTGTGGCAGAAATTTTAGCCCATGTTAAGTGTACAGTCAAGCAACTAAAATACTGAAATTCAGACAGTACATTGATGGGCTAACCAATTCTATAACAATAAAAAGAAAACAAAAACATGTCAACAATAAATTCATATCAGTTTAACTATTATTGGATATAAAACTTACAGTGTGTAGTTGCACTTGACCAGTTGACCGTCCAAATTCCAAGATACGGGTCGTATCAGATAACTTCTAAAGGAAGTTTTGTAGTCCGATGAGATATATTTCAACTCGAATCTATTTTGGCCAGTTTTACCTAGCACAAATTGATGTTTTGTAAATCGCCATGTTCTAACCGAGCTCATGTTGCTCAGAAACCATAAAGAATTGAACCAGTTTTTTACACTACCTCATTTTGCTAAGAACAGATTGACGTGAATCCATGTCAAGCTGAACTCATTTGTGGTCAGAACACGTAAAGATTCAAACTCTTAACCCAAAGACGTTCTGACCTGTAACATAAACCTATCAAGAATTTGGGTATTTTGAAAGAAACAAAATTTATTAACAAACTGTAAGTTCATGAGATCATCCTCCATAATCAATAAACAAAAGTTGCATTTTAAAGCTCAAAATGGCAGAATGTTGGAATATTTAACTTGAGAAACAAAGAATAAAGTATATGAATAATCTGATTAATACCCTCTAAATGATGCTAGTGTTACTATAGTCAATGTCCTACACACCATATAACTTTATCATATGCAACCTATAAAATTTATTTTAAAAAAATGCAGCAAACGTATGACGAAATCATAGCAAATAGGTAAGTGCTAAAGACCTAAAGATAAAAAAAAAATCAAGAATTTCAGGAGTTCTTGCAAGAAATACAAAGTAATTAATAATCTACGTTTATGTACATGGGCGATATTGTTCGCCAAATTGCGTTAATTGCCGGAATTTCATAGAGTGAGTGTGGGACATAAAGTGGGCGACCACTCGTAATCAAGCTAATAACCCATAAACATACCGTATCTGAGCATCCGCTGTCTCCCGAGGTAAGGCGGCAGTGCTTTGCCTCCTTCTTCGGTTGTAATCACTAACAATGGAGATGAGAAACCAAAACCTATATATATATACATATAATTTGGTTGGGTTTGAAGCAGTTCCAACCCAAAACCGCTTCTCAATATTGAATTCTAAAAATTTAAAGCGGTTGTATGGTGTCACCGCTACTAACATAAAAATTATTGGAGCTTTTGTAGTAGTGTAGTCACGCTAGTTGAATCGTGCTAGAACCAAAACCACACCGAAGTTTAAAAACATAAAGGCAACTTTCAAGCATTGATGATCAGAAGTTCAAAGTGAGGCATCAAAGCACGACACTTCTCCCACGCCACACGCTTATGCATGAGTGCTGGTGTGTGCTACACCATTCAGAGTTGCCACTAGTTCTTTCGTCTACAAAAACAATATACAAGAAGTGCTCATCCATATAAACTACTTCATGGTTGTCATCCACTTATATGGACAGGTGACAAATTGTTAAAACATTTTCCTCAAATTTTTGCACTTTTAGTTGTTCCAACCATACAAATTCGAGCATCGACATCTCATTCATCTTAGCTTTGTTTTGGATATGTCTGACTCGTTGCAAAGCTCTCATACAGTAGAACACAAACCTATAAATAATTACTTATATAACGTATATCAATCAATCAATCATACCCAGTAAAATCCCGCCAATAGCAAAGCTATAAGTAGGGTCTGGGGAGGGTGGGATTTAGACACACCGTACCTCTATCTAAATAGATAAAGAGGTGGCTTCTAAAGAGACCATCAGCTCTAAGAACATATGTGTACGAGAATATAAGAGAAGATCAAAGTTCACGGTAATATAATTAATAATAGCACGTAGTATAATTAATATTACTAATACATAAAATATATATTAGATGACAAGAAAATAGCATAATGGTGTGTGACTAGAATAAGGTAAAAAACAGCCCTTAAGGTATTCCTTTCTCCCTAGAAATCCTTAACTTCAATTCTACGTCTCTAAGAATTCATATCCACAACCATGTCCTCGAAGAGGTTTAGTTCTAGCAAATCATGTCTAATCCTCTCGTCCCAAGTCAATCTAGGTCGGCCTCTACCCCTCCTTCCCTTTATAGTAATGTTTTCTACTGTTCTAACAGGATTTGTCGTCTATCTTCTCTTCACATGTCCAAACCATCTCAATCTCCACTCTCTAATCTTTTCGGATATGTTAATTACCCCTAATCTCTCCCGAAACACATTGTTTCTTATTCGGTCTAATATATAACTATAATTATTTGTTACAAGTTCACATTTTCATTAAATATTTTCCAACAAACACAAGTGATCTAGTAATATTAATGATGTTCTCACAGTTTAATGATGAAGTACATGTCCAATACACTAAAAGAAAAGGAAATAAGATATCAAACGCTTGGGTACATTTTGTACAATAACAAATAAATTCATGTTCATTTAGTCATCCGTGTTTGATAGTTTGTTTGCTTAAAGTTAAAAGAACAACATGAGCATATTATGTTTGTGTTCGTTTGCTTCATTTACGGACCTATAATTGATGCTAGTAGTCAATTAATTAAATGTATACATGAGTAATACACCTGAATTACCAAATAGCCATCATCTTATTTGCAAACGGAGTTAACAATTTTAACTAGAATTTTGAAATTTTGGAAACCTTTGTCTTTTCAGCAAAATCTTCAAAAACTGATCCAAAAAAAAAACCGAGTATCAATTCCCTTGGGTTGTGGCAGGTGAGTAAAACCAAGAAAAAAGCAACGCTTAAATGTTTTATCGTACTCGTGTGTTGAAGGGGCGCCATTTAATCGAATACAACTATTGAAAGGGGTGTTGGACGTGCGCTTTGCACCATGACTTATAAAAATAGCGAAAAGTACATGTAAAAGCATTCAACCATGCACGCTGTTGCGGTGTGTTAAAGTGCAAAATTAATTAGACCGAAATGTATAACATAGGAAAAAAATAACTAACTCGACTTAGGACCGGCACGTTGTGACGGATATATTAAGCGGGGAAAATAAGCATAAAACTGTTGAACTACACACACGACTTGCAACATGTTAATTCGCAAAGTTTAAACCGAAGCATTACACGAAAAAATTTTAAAATATGAAAAGTTATTAGAACCAAATTAGCTGAAAGTGAAAAATTGTTAAGGTTAAAAATAAAAAAAGTTTTATGATGAACATTTAAAAGATGAAAAGTATGTTAGTTAAAAAATAAAAATTAAATATACATATACATACATATATATATATAGAGAGAGAGAGAGAAATGCAATACAATAATCCTTAACATACAAGAATACCTATATTAACGAAAATGATCCATAAAATCACATCTCAACATCTCGAAATCAACAATACCTACCCAATTAATCATCGATTCACCGAAAAAACAGATTTAGACGGTTAATCAATCAATTTCTTACATTTTTTCACGAACTCATTTTTGAGCGTTCTAGTTTTTGGCTTAGCGTTTTAGGTTTTCGGATGAGCGTTTTGAGTGTAGTATTTTTTCCTTTGAGCATCTCGCGTACCTATCGTACGTTAAGGCATTATTGTACAGTATCTCGGCCATATATATATATATAAAAAACAAAGCACAAAGTACAACTCATTTTCCAAACCAATTTTTTTTTTTAACGATCAACAAATTTTTATTAAAACTCTAGCAAGAAGCTAGAAACACCTAATTCAACCACCAAAAATAAACACACCCAACATAAGCTACTACATTACAAACGGAATGTACACCAATCCTCCCACGAAAGCCCGAACCTTTTCGACCTGTTCTTTATCCAAAGAAAACCGAGCACTTTTATCTCTTCCATCAAATTATTTAATTGGATAGAAGTCCCTTTGTGAACCAAGGCATTTCGTTTCTTCCAAATACACCACAACGTAACTAAGCAAACCGCATGGAACATTTTGGTCTTATCTTTATGAAACGAAACAAATTTGTGTAAATCGACCAAATCCCGAACACAAAAGGCATAAATAGGGGGACCTTACACCATTGAGCAACCCAACTCCACACCATTTGAGCTAACCCACAAGAAATAAAGACATGGTCTACCGACTCCTCAACACATCCACATATCGGACAAATAGTCGATCTCACCGGAATATTTCTTCTAGCTAACGCATCAAGAGTTGCTAGTCTATTTAACACCGCCCTCCAAGCTACAAAGCTCACTTTTCTAGGGATCCAATTATTCCAAATAAAAACATATTCTGGAGCTACCAAGGAGTTCTCCACCAACATACCTTTTAGACACCCAACCTGAAAATTCATTAAGGAATCTCCACACCACACTGCCTTGTTGTTACCGGGTTCGAGTATCACCTGTTGACAAGCTGTCAGTAACCCCCTGAACTCTCCCAGAAGAACCGGCCCACCTGGGTCTCTGAACCAATCCCATCTCCCGCATATCATATCATCTACCATAAAGAGTTGATCAGCCACCGAACACCACTTTGATTTTTCATTTGAAAAAAGAGACGGAAATTGTTCACAAAGGGGTCGGTCGCCGATCCAATTGTCCAACCAAAACCACGTTTGTTCCCCGCTTTTTACCACCGTCCGAATTATCCTACTCAACGCAATCCCGGATGATTCAAGTATTGGGGAGATATTTATTATTTGCCGCCATGGGCCCGCATTTGATACTTTCACCGGAATAAATGACCAAGACCTTGATGAATGATGTATAGCCCATATTACTTTCCACCACAACTTTCCTCTTTCGTTTTTAAATCGCCACCACCATTTGGCAAGTAACGATGCATTTGCGCCTCGTAAGCAACCCAAACCGAGACCCCATACTCGATCCGAGCCACCACTTTTTCCCAAGCTACCCAACTCATCTTGGCCTTCTCTTCCGAACCACCCCAAAAAAATAATCTCTGCAGCCGATCGAGCTTATCCAACACCCCCGAAGGGGCTTTAAATAACGAAAAATAATAATTAGGGAGAGAGTTTAAAACTGACTTTAGAATTAACTAAATTTAGGGAGAAAAACAGTATTTTACTTTTTAAAAACCATGTGAATATGTTATGTTGTCAGCTAGCAAAATATGTATTTTTTTGTTAAACAAGTTAAATACAACGCGCTTAACACAAGTATCAAACAAGTATACGACTCATTTAATCACTTTATATATCTTGTGTGTAATACACTTTAAGTTTCATGTTTTAATAATGAAAAATAATGCAGAATAACTTACTAATTAAAAAATTGCATAGTGTACTTTTTTTATTAACATATTTAATCGTATTTTAAATAGATGCTCAATTACCAACCGATTTTTTTTGTATTTTTGGGTTGTTTTGGAAAATCGTTTGTGTTTTTTAGGTGTTTTGATTAAAAGATTTCAAAAGTAGGTAACTCACGATAGGGGGTTGCGAGCTTTCATATGTAGTCTTAAACTCGCAATGGAGAGACGAAAGCTTTAAACTCGCAACGGGGGTTGTGATATTTTGACTTAACAAATAAACACGTAAATTCTTACATGACCTACATCTAATTAATTTGCTTATGAAAGCAACAACACTTAATATTTAGGTGAAAAGTAACATAGTAAGGGGGAGCTGCGAACTTAGGATCCGAATTAGAGCTTCCAACACCTAACAAACGACCTTTTAAATAAACCCATATGCATTCAATTTTTCAACCTATTTTTAGCCACAAAAAATAAATGAATGAATAAATAAATAAAAACCATTGTTTTAATTGCCAAAAAACTACCCTTTAAGAGCTTTAAAAAATTAGTAAAGTAGTTTTGAAAATTCTAGTTTTGTTTTTTTATTTAAACTAGCCTCTAAAAAACAAGTTTGAGGGTAAATCCTGGTCCACTAGAAAACAATATTTTATTTGCTACTAATGAACAACGGGCTTATTCTTTGTTTATAGAATATTTGAAGAAAAATACCGATTGCATATTAGGTGAAGTGATAAAAAAATTGGATTTCATTAGAGAGAACACATTTCCACCAAGTATTATGACCTACACTCATTTAACAGGTTTTTGTGGTTATAATACTTGGTGAAAAAACATTTTTAGAAAGCTAGTTTAATTTTAAAAACAAAATTAAAAGTTTCAAAACAACTTTACAGATTTTTTGTTCCCCAAAGAAAAGGGTAGTTTTTTGAAAGTTAAAACAACGTTCTTTAATTTTCAATTAATTTTTTGCTGAAAACAGGTTGATAATTTAGAAGCAACAAAAGATGGCTTTATTTATAAGGTTTTTCGTTAGGTGTTGGAGAATCTAATTCGGATCCTAAGATCGTACCTCCCCTTTGCGAATGTTACTTTTCACCTAATATGGCTTTCATAATCTAATTAATTAGATGCAGGACATGCATGAATTATGTTTTTATTTGATAAGTCTGAAGATCGCAACCCACCCTTATGAGTTTAACGCTTTTGTCCGAGTTCATCCACCATTATGAGTTTAAGAGTGCATCTGAAGGCTCGCAATCCCCTATTACGAGTTACTTACTTTTAAAATCTTTTAAGTTTTAACCAAGCCACCTAAAAAACAAATGGTTTTTCCTAAAAAAAAAATCATTACCAACCCTAGCTGGTAATTTAGTGCGAGGGGTTATGAGGAATGCAATTGATCAAACTTTAGTTTAATGTAGTATTTAAAATCATGTTTTTGCATTATATATATATATATATATTTCTTTCATCAACTTGTCGTGGTGGATTGTCTAAAACAAATGTTAAAAATATATTATAACCTTGAGCTTTCATGATAGTACCACATCCATAAATCGACAATCATATTGTACAAAACAAGAGCAACATAAAATAATAGTATACGTCAATTTGTGATTGAAATGCATTGGAGCCCATATTCATGCTGCATGTCAAGGTTATGGTTGGTGTTAATATGTGGCATGACTTCAATTTATTTTGTATCAACAAATTAGCAAATCATTTTTTTACGAGACTTGAATCCTCGTCATTTTAAGAACATCTATCTTATTAAACACTTTAATAATTAAACTATAATTTTAATACTACAGGTGATAAACATTTATCATCATCATCGTACTCAACATATCTCACCAATAGCAAAGTCATGGTAGAGTCTGAGGAGAGTAAGATGTAGACAACCCTACATCTACCCCGTAGGAATAGACAGGCTGCTTCCGGTGAGACCCTCGGCTTGATAGTAGTTTTGCTTCAAGCCTTGGACATAAGATACATAACACTCAACCTTTGGGAAACCGACCGATTAGTGCATATACCATTGTTTTTCGGCTATCATCGCCACCACATGATGCCTGATTAACCTTCCGCCACTTTTGACGTTATTTTCACGAGATTAGTAAAATAACGTCAAAATTAGTGCAATTTCATTTTTGCCCACCCGAGGGTTCACACATATATACATTATATGTGCGGACTGCAAGCAGGGTCAGGTGATAAGCATTTATGTTGTTTTAAATTCATAATAGTTTAATGTTAACAAATAACAATCATAAACTGCGTATTAAATTTTGTATTTTCCTAATTAAAACTTGTATACATAAGCCAATATGTAGTGGAAAGCTTATTAAGGCATTACAAGACCTAGATGATCATGAGCATATGTTTAAATGTTAGTATCATTAACAAAAAAATTGAATGCAACTAAACACGATAGCAAGTTCGTTTCTCGTAATTCGACAAGATTTTTACTTGTTATTGGGTTGTCTAACACATTCGTGGCTCGTAGCTCGTTCGATAAAAAGCTAACTAAAAATACTTGATATGAAACGATATGAGCTGAGTTGGCTCATTTTTGTAACCGAGCCGAGGTCGAGACAGGCTCAAGGCGTTGGGTCACTCTTAGGCTCATTTAACTTCGAGCTCGAGCTGAGCCAAGCTTCCTCGTTTAGCTTTGAATTCAAGTTCGAACCCACTCTAGCTCAACTCGTTTACAGCCGGATGTTAGCAAGTCTTAACAGGTTTGCGTAGTTTTAATTAAATGCACATTTCTTAATATCTTTTATGGATTGTCGAGGGATAAATAAACTGAAACGAATAACAAATTAATATTAAGGAAAAATATTTTTGTGTGCATTAAATAAGTAAAACGGATATCTTTATATTGGAAGACAACATCCTTACATCGAGAGATAGTAGCAGTGGTAGCAGCAGTAGTAGTAAATAAGAATATCAAACTCGATCAATATGCCCTTTCAAGATGGACATGTGTCGCAACGTCTAACTTGAAATAAGAAACCTTGGCTAAATATCAACACCTTCATCATTCACTCTTGTGCATTATCTTATTTTAAAATTTTCTGTTGGTTGTTTTCGAATTTTGTATCAGTTTAAATTTTAGGTTCGGTGTGTCTGATTTTTTGCATATCTTTGTTGCATTTGTTGTTCAGGGTTTTTATTTTTTTAGGTTGTGCTTTATATTATTTTCTTTGTATTGAATAGCCAAAACCAGATATCTTTATATAGAGGTTACAATAAAAATGATAATGATAAAATTAATCAACTAACTATATCTCTCGTCTAAAGATTGAGGGTTCGAGTCTATTCTGAACTGTTTTGAGTACAATTAGAAGTAGACAATAGATTAGATGAACAATAATTAAGAACCTTAAAACTAAATAAGTAGAGGAATAATAATATAGTAAGTATAACACTTAATAAACTCAACTTAAAAAAAAAGATATCAACTTATTTTTCCATTTGATGACATTCTCAACTAGAACCTGATACAACAATAAACTTTTTGTGATTATGACATCTTCAAGCCTACATCTTACATGGAACACTCATCCGGTGGTCGTAAACTTTACTCCGGCAAAGCGGGCAAGAGTCATGAATGGAGAGCCATTTGGTAATACAATCAAAGTGATAGACATGTCCACAAGGAGCTTGCTTACCACTTGTGCATGATGAGTTGAAACCTTCAAGACACACACTACAAACACTTGATGCATCCATGTTCATAGTCTTCATAGCGACAACTTGATTCTTGGCTTCCTCTAGCGATGGCGGTCGGGGCTCTTTGGTAGGGAGAGTTGTATAGGGGTGATCTAATTCCATGGTTAAACATAGATCAAGATCAAAGAGATCATCCATGTTTGAGAGTTGTGATTGGGCCATGATAGAGAGATGTAATTAAGTGTGGATATCCACAATGAAGAGTGTTGTATATATAATAATGAAATGTCTAATTCAACTTTATGAATTATATTCTTTTATTAAAAAACTAACGCTAAACGACCTATATTTGCACCACACAGGATTTAAACTCTGTATGTTTAGGATAGTGGAGGAGCTATCTTAACTATTGTTTATTAATATTGTTTAATCTATATCTATATTATATCTAAAGCATGAGTTATAAACCTCTTAAATTTTAAGAGGTATCAAACTCATTGTTTTATATGCAACGCATAATGTATCAAAAATTTAAAAATTAAAGGTAATTAAGTCTTTACTCACCAAAATATACATACAACTTTGGTCATTCAATTTCCTTACCTTTTTTGTAAAATTTAATAATAGTTACACATATGTCCCCTAATTCAAAACCAACTACACTACGACTTTTTAACGTCCATAACGTTTTCACACGTTAATATTTTTTCAAAAAAGTTACATCACTAAAATGAGCATTTTATTCTCTTTAATTTGAGTATAATATGGCTATAGTTTTTAGTTTTAACAAGCTAGAATGTTACGATCTTGCCATTTAGAACCGGGTAACAAGTCGAGTCGGGCGAGTTCTGAAAGTACAATAGGGTCGGAATGAGTCGATACAAATATGGTTATGGTTCGGGTTCGAGTAGAAATGGGCCAGATCAAAACGTTGTCGAGTTGGAACGGGTTTTGCGGCAAAAACGGGTTGGTTTAAAAAAATGATTTATTTCAAATTATTGTATATTACAAATTACTGTATATTGGTTAAGCATGTTTTAATGTCGGTGACGTGCATTCCCGTCCGGTTACGCGTGTTCAATCTTCGATTACACGCTTTGCACGAGTTACACGCCCAATTTTAGGCTACGTGCATGTCATCAGGTGACGTATGTACCGACACAGACCATGCGCTCATTGTTAAGTTGCGCTCGCTCCCCGCTGCATTGCGCGGGCACCCTGCTTTATATAATAAAGTTAGAGATTTTACGGCGTCCCCAAGTTCTCATATGCTGGTTTTAAGATAGTACGTAAAATGATAATAATAAAAATATTTTGGAGCTATCAGTTGTAATAAGCATTTAAAGGTTTATACCCGCTATTCTTCAAAGGAACATTGGAAGTTACTGAGAGTCTAAGACCACTGTATTTGACCATTTTCTTTTTTAGACTTTAGGCTGAGGGATGTGGGGGGCTCTAACGGGGGCGCGAGTGGGGGCTCCAGCCAATAATATTGTGACGTGTGGCAGAGAGAGAAACAAGATAAGATGGGTGATGGAGCCCCCGCTGGAGCCCCTGGCCCTGGAGTGGAGGGGAGAGCAGGGGCTCCAGCGGATTTTTTTTTTATTTTTTTATAAATATATTCAAAAAACGTATTATTAAAAAAACTCATAAATTATTAAAAAAAACACACATTAAAAAAACACATTAATATCTAAAAATAAAAAAAAATTAAAGTACTAAAAAAACATTATTCTTATTCTTCGGCTTGGTTTTCTTCGATCAACCTCTTTCGGATACGTTCCTTTTGCTTTTCCATCAGCATTTGATCGACCGGATTTAGGTTACTGAAGTCTCTTGTAAGGAAGTCCAAATCTCTCATTCGACTTTTTTCCTTTTTGTCATTAGAGACCACCTCCATGGTTTTGTTGAATTTATTGAGGGATTCAACAAGATCGACGATGTTTACGGCTCCCCCCTCAGCCGGTTTTTTCCCCTTGGCGTCCCGTCCCAATGGCCGCCTCCTCGGCGGTGAAGACGTTTCCTCCCCCGCAATGTTTAGGTCGAATCCAACGCGGCAATCCGACCCGGCAGTAGTGCTATATGCTCCAGACGAACTACTTTTAGACCGTTTCGGCCCTACTTCCGCATCATGGTCCGGCGCCACCAGCTCAACCCACTTGGAACACCTTTTCAACCTCTCCCACAACTTTACATCGTCCCACGTCTTCACCGTCCCGTACCTCCGCAAACACTCCTGCTTCCACTCTTCGACAGTGAAATTGTAAACCGCCAAATCATCACTGCCACTTGGTCTCATACGACCGGCGTTCCTGTTGAAAAGATTAGTAAACAAGCCGACAAATTTTCTGATTTCGGACCACCGATCCGAAATCATATCGGCGTTTCGCTCTGTACTCCCAACGAGCGTATAGAACGTCTCCCTAACCTTTGTCCAAAAAACCTTGCTTTTTTGGTAGTCGGCTGCAAAATGAATAATTAAATTAGATTTCCAGTTAACTTTTTTAATTAACTTTTTTTTTAAAAATCATTTTTAAAAACGTTAAAACAATTACCGCAACGCCGATCCTCAGAAATGACTATCCAAGCCCGACACAAGGCTTCCTTCTCATCCGATGACCACGGAGTGGTTTTCCGTTTCATCCTCGGAGTCGAAGCCGGTCCCGGCCCGTCCGTTGCAAGTTGTTTTTTCGGTGGACGCGTCTTCTTGCTCCCGTAGCATCACCGTGTGATTCTTGTGTCTCCGGAACAACAAAGTTAGGAGACGGTTGTATGTTGGATTGTTGAAAGCCGGATGTTTCTTGCGACCCCGAAAAAAACATCGATTGGTCTGGTGACGACCATAAATCGTCGTAACTATAACCTGAATCTAGGTTTGGGTACCAATTTCCAGACATGTTTTTAAAAAAAAGTTTGGAAGATGGGTTGATTTTGGGTTTTTTTTTGAAGTTGTGGTAATTGTTTTATGTGATTTTGGGTGTGGTAATTGTTTTAGGTGATATTGGGTTTATATATAGGAAGAATAATTTTTTTTTATTAAATTAAAGAGCCCAACGGCTCATTTGTGTACTCCCAACGGCTATGTCACGTCTCCCAATGCTCCTTTACGCCACCTTTCTCCCGCGACCCACCTTGCGCCTGCTTTGAATTCCGTGCTCGCGCCCCTCTCGCGCCCCTCTCGCGCCCCGGTGGTGTGGTGCTCGCGCCTGGGGGCGCGAGCGGAGGGGCTCTCGCGCCCCCGCTGAAGCCCCACACCCCTCAGCCTTAGACTGTCTAGTGGGGCGTTATCCGTCGCACCCCTTTTGTTTATAATGCTCTTATGGTGAGTTGGTGACGTGATGCCATATTGCGCACAACACCTCATAAACATTATCAACTACTCACGGTCTTATAATCACATGAGCTGTAATCCAAGATAACATATAATATATATGCAACTAGCTTAAGCCCTTTGTACTTAGAATATTCGATAACTAAGCAACATACAATAAACAATAAACTTTTCGTGTATTGTTAACAAATTGCCGTTCATACGTTTTTCTCTAAATATTCGATAACTAAGCAAGATGCGGCTATAGTAGGGCCAAATGCTAAAATTTGTAAGATTACAATCAAGCAACAAAATCTACTAATCTATTCAAATTTACAAAAGTCTAATAATTAAACATATTCATTGTGAACCCGATTTGACCCACTTGACTTTTCTTTCTAATTTGACCACTCTAAAAGAGTCTTTAAAATAAAAATGAAAAAATAAACAACATCTTTAAAATTCGAGTTCAAAAAGTCAAAAAGACAAAGTTAAGGGACTAAATTTGTCAAAATACAAACCTGAGGGTTAAAAACAAAAATTCGGTTTTCTTGTCATATCGCGATACGCGACGGGACAAAAGACAGGTCCATCGCGTATCGCGATAGGACTTGGTCAAAGATTCTAGAAGGGTCAACAATGATACGCGATCGCTGTTGAACTAACGTCATCGTGTACCGCGATGACGTGGTCTGACACGTTGTGACACGTGGCAAGCGGTGGTACAAAGTGTGCCACGTGTCGCCATGTGGCGCAGCGTCGGCCACGTGGTAGACCTACGTGGCGATTCATCAGACCTACGTCGCGCTACGCGACGGGTGCCAAGAAAGCCGTCGCGTACCGCGACGGGCTTCCAGATTTTGTCTATAAACAGTAAGGTCGGGACCAGCCATTTGCACACCAATTCAGCCCACTCCTCTCTCTCTAACATCTCTCTACAATCCCATAATCATACTCTCGATTCGTCTCGATAAGCGTGCCCCGATTTCTCGATCTACGAGTTCGTTTCCTCGAAGTTCGTGCCACCCTCCACCCACAAACGACCAAGAAGTTGTTTATATTATCTCGACAACAAGATGACAAGTCTCGTAAGGCGTGTCAACAAGTGGTGAAAGATTGGTGTTATCGTTGGCGTGCCCAGGAAGGTGTACCAAGAAAAAGAGTTGATCGAGAAATACCAAGCGGCGTTGAAGTGCTGCTCGAGTTCCTAGGGTTTTTAAACGCCAACAAGGTAGGCGTAACGACAATTGAATATAATAAAATATTCTTATAAAGGCTTAAACCTTAAGTCGAGATTATACTCGATGCCTCGATAAAAGAAAAGGAAACATAACAAAGAAATGAACAAAAGATAAGGCATTGAAAATTGATAAATATATATGTGTGTAAGTATATATTCTTCTTTGTTATGAAAATATTATTTAACGAAAATAACTATTCTTAAATAATAAAAGAAAAAGAATACGTTTCTTAGAGAAGAAGAAACGTCGGGTTTTATAAATAAACTAAAGGTTTATAAATTACTTTTTAACTGAAGGTTTTAAAGTAAAAGAGATTTTGAACTAAAGGTACATCGAGGTAAAGTTTATAAAATAAGATTAAAGGTCTTAAGCCGGATTGTATATCCGACTAACAAATGTTTATGCTCGTACTATAGGTGCGAGATAAAAAGGGAAAGATCCTCGGACGGTGTTTGAAGCCGATCCCAAAGTGAAAAGGTGAATGCGCCCTCAAACTTTTACAAACTTATTTAAAAGAGTCAAACGTGTTATATGAAAATTATTTACAAGGGACGACGTGTTCTTAAAACCGTTATAAATAAAGGGTATAAGCCTAGCCCTCAGGCTTTAGTATATATTTGTCTGGATCCTTACATATGTGATAGTACGCGGTGGGCACATCGCACCACGCCTGGTCGTAGGACGTTTTCCTATAGGAAGCACGACCATGTGTATACATACGGGTACTTAACTAAGTCGAGCGTTGCGGTGTTTGCTGAGGTGACCTAGTGTTGAGACTCGAATTTATAATTGTGTTGTTTTAACTTTGTTATTCCTAAGCCACGATGGGCCGAGGCAGGCGTAGTCTCAAGGGGTAATAAAGTAAAAGAAAATATTTTAGCGTCAGCATATTCACCAGCATTCGTTGCTGACGTATTTTCTTACATTTTTGCAGGTGACCAAGATTAGCGCTTGAAGTGTCGAAGTGCTACTTATATATCCGATGGCTCGGATTTTGTTTTGTATAAACTTAAATGGTGTTTTGTAATTATGACACAAGTAATCTTTTACACACTAAACGGGAAACTTTTATATCCCGTCTTTTGTATGTAAATATTTATAAGTTAAATCCACATGTTTATAAGACTTCCGCTAATTGAACGTAACTCTGATTTATTTACAAATGTGGTACCAACATAGTTGTCATACGCCTAAGCCGTGGTTTGGGGTGTGACAAGTGTTGGTATCAGAGCCATCGATCTTAGCGAATTGGGTATCATAAAACAATACCCAATCTTCGATCCAAGTATAGGAAATAATTGTTTATTTGTTTTAGGGATAAGATAGGTTGGTAACCTTTTCTTTCCCTCCACGTTCTAAACCACCCACAATGATAAATGTCATTCAAGACCCATATGGAGAATTATGTGCGCAAGGCTAAAGAGGCTGGAATCGCCGAACCTTACCCCGAGGATAATATGAGTGAAGGATACTCTGAAGCATACTTTGACCAAGATGTGGAACATGACTTAACCAAACCTGTATACTATCCCGGAAGTAAACAAGGTGTGGAACATAACTTAACCAAACCCGTATACTATCCCGGAAGTAAACACTATCCAATAGACATTCCCAATAGTCCACCAAAACAAGGAATTGAGCCGCCGAGGCACTCAAGTTACCGTTCACCAACCATATCAATGTACCATCCCTTTGAAGTACCGACATACCATCCAACTGAGATCCCTATATACCAACCCTCGGAGATACCGCAGTACTACCCAACTGGATACCTACCACCAAATCCTCATCCATCCCGTGCCTTCCTTTCCAACTTACCCATCAAAGAAGAACCAAGATCCCCATCCTCTGACTGGATGAAATGCCACTCCGATCAACGACGATGGCATACCGGAAGCTCCACTTTCAATGAAGTCAACTCTCAACCCAATAATAATGGAGGGTCGTCCCCCAAACCTAGAATGAGGGTAATGATGTCCTATGAAAGTTTCCATATACCCCCGATAAACAATAAAACCACTCAGCATATGGAAGAGGAAGGACCTGAAGAAGAGGAAGAACCCGAGGAGGAAGAGAAAGACCCCGAAGAAGAAGAGGATCCTGAGGAAGAATCTGAACCGGAAGAAGAGCATCCTCATAGTTCCAATGAGATATCAACATCAATAGATGGATCACTCACTTCCCAAAACCCAAGCTACGGTTCTGTTGATCCATACGTCCAATATCTTGAAAAACTCAAGAACCAAGCTTCATCAAGTTTTTCACCGTTCCAATGCGTGATCCCAACAGAAGAAGAACAAGCTGATGAGATCCGAGAATAAAACCAAGCTGCTAAGCTTTCTTCTATCTTTCATCCGACATGACTGAAATTCCGTATCCAGAACCAAGGAATCACTATGAAATGGTGACATTGGTTTACCGCGACCCACCTCCACAATATGGATATCCCAGCGAAGTTCCACAGTCGTATGAAGAACACTTGGACCGCGCCTTGCACGAAACTGATGATTGGAAAAAGAAGATGACCATTGAAGGAGAGAAAAAGAAGAAAATAGGAAAAACACTTCTTCATAAATGCAACAAGTTAACGAAGGTGGTGAGGAAGTTCATGAAAGATTGAAGATGGTGGAAAAAGAATGCAAAGTAAAGTTATGTGTATAATATAATTTTGTATGCTATGTGAAATATGTGTGTAACAAGAACGTTGAAACGTTCTTGAAATAAAGATAGGATGATCCATATATATATATATATATATATATATATATATATATATATATATATATATATATATATATATATATATATATATATATATATATATATATATATATATATATATATATATATATATATATCAAATGATATATATATGTGTGTATGTATAGTAATATATATATCCTTTTGTGATATATATATAAATGTGTAATAAATATATGTTTAATAAAGGAAACGTTGTTAAAATTTCATATATAAAAAGACATTTTGAAAAAAAAAAGAAAAATGTCTGAACAAAGTAATAACAACGAGAATGCACGGAAAGAAAGAAATAAAAGACAAGGGGAAAGACCCCGTAAATAATCAAGATGAACCGATCTCCGATAAATATATGAAACAAATACAAAAGATGATTAAGGATGCGGTTAGAGATGAGTCTATGACTAGGTCACAATCAAAAAACTCAAAACATCCTCATTCCGTTAATTCTCCCGAAAATCTCGTCCGAACCCGTCTCGTATCGAAGAAAGCGTTCATGAGTCGAATGCTGATGGGAGTGTTAGAAAAAAATTTAAGAAACTCAAAATCAATGGGTGCTCATTCAAGGATTTCAGATACTATGGACCGAAGGAGTTCCATGGTGATAAATGAGCCATCACAACCGTGAGGTGGCTTGAGGATATGGAAACAATTGTGATAACGAGCAAGTGTTCTAATAAGGAAAAGATCCAATATTCTGCGCTCATCTTCAAAGGAGAAGCGCTTGAGTGGTTGAATACAATGATTATGAGTAAAGGGAGAGATGTGATGTACAATTTGAGTTGTGATGAATTCAAAGCAATGTCGATGGGAAAGTTTTGTCCCATGCATGAAACTGACCAAATCCAAACTAAATTCCTCAATCTTAAGGTCGTGGGGACGAATCTTCGTGAATACAACACCAAGTTTCACGAATATTGTCGTCTGGTTCCCCAGCTGGTAAATCCTGAATCCAGCAAAGTTACCCGATACATTTGGGGACTGCCGCGGGAAATCCGCGATATGGTGAGGTCACACTTACCACAAACCGCCGACTCCGCGATGGAATTGGCTGGTTATCTGATGGGCGGTATGGTCCGCAACAAGAAAGAAGATAAGAAGGTTGCAACAACAACTGCTCAAGGGAGAACTGGAGGAAGCGCCAACTTCAAAGGCAAAGGCGTAAACCAACCCCAAAATCGATTCAATTCAAATGCTATGCCGTGCAAAACATGTAGAAGGTATCACAAGGGTCGATGTAATTTCGCTCCGCCTCCTAAAGTTTGTGAGTCATGCAACCGTACGGGTCATGCGGCCGCTGACTGTTGGAAAAAGAAGATGACATGCTACAACTGTAAAGAGATGGGGCACTTTAGCTTCGAGTCCCCAAAGAACAAACCCGCGACTGGTGGTGCGGGTGGAAGTGGCCAGAACAAGAAGGGAAACGCGAGAGTATTTGTACTCAACACAAAGAAGGTCGTTGACATACCGGAAACCATTACCGGTACGTTTCTAGTCAACGACACCTATGCTAGAGTTTTATTCGATTCCGGTGCCAATTTAAGTTTTATAGATTATAGCTTTTGTAGTCTATTAAACGAACCTTTAATAAAGTTAAATAAAACTCTAAGCGTCGGGACTGCTAGTGGCGAAATCATTAAGATCTTCGAAGCCCTTGAAAACGGAAAAATTCACTTAGCTGGTTATATTCTGCCTATCCAACTTTTACCAATGGCACTTGCTGGTTTTGATTTTGTACTTGGTATGGATTGGTTATCCGATAACCATGCCCGTATCATCTGCAATAGCAAAACCGTTGAACTTCAAGCCCCCGATAAATGAATGATTCGAATTGAAGGGGACAAGGACGCTGGCGAAGTTAGCATAATTTCCATGATTAGGGCTAACAAATGTTTGAATCAAGGATGCTTAGCATTCATGGCTTACGTCACTGAAGAATCAAAATCAAAGGAGATAAAGGACATACCTATAGTCTCCGACTTTTCCGATGTCTTTCCTGATGAACTTCCCGGAATTCCTCCCGATCGCGAAGTAGAGTTTAGGATCGATCTGATTCCCGGTACTGCTCTGATCGCCAAAGCTCCGTATCGCTTAGCGCCAACTGAGATGAAGGAGTTAAAGAAACAACTCGATGAGCTTCTGGAGAAAGGCTTTATTCGACCGAGTTCGTCACCATGGGGAGCACCAATCTTATTCGTCAAAAAGAAGGATGGATCTATGCGTATGTGTATCGATTATCGTGCTTTAAACAAAGTCACAATCAAAAATCGTTATCCACTTCCTCGAATCGATGATCTTTTTGACCAACTTCAAGGTGCAAGCTTCTTTTCTAAAATTGATCTTCGTTCCGGCTATCACCAACTCAAAGTCCAATCCAAGGATATTCCAAAGACATTATGAGTTCACGGTCATGCCGTTTGGACTTACTAATGCACCAGCTGCGTTCATGGACATGATGAGTCGCATTTGCAAGCCTTACTTGGATAAATTTGTTATCGTATTCATCGACGACATACTTATCTATTATAAGTCAAAGGCTGATCATGAAGTCCATCTTCGAACTTTGCTTGAAATTCTTAGAACCGAGAAGTTGTATGCTAAATTCTCAAAATGCGAGTTCTGGTTGCATGAAGTACAATTTCTTGGTCACATCATCAACGTCAACGGTATTCAAGTCGATCCCGCTAAGATTGAAGCTATCTCTAACTGTGAGATCCCAAAATCGCCAACTGAGATTCAAATTTTCTTAGGTTTGGCCGGCTATTACCGTAGGTTCATTGAAAACTTCTTCCGAATCGTTGTTCCCCTGACCTCCTTAACTCGCAAGAACATCAAATGTGAATGGGGAACAAAGCAACAAGAGGCGTTCGATATACTCAAACAAAAGCTCACCCAAGCACCTATACTCGCTTTGCCAGAAGGTACTAAGGATTTTGTAGTATTTAGTGACGCATCTCACTCCGGCTTGGGATGTGTACTAATGCAACGTAAGAAAGTAACCGCTTATGCCTCTCGTCAACTCAAAGTACACGAGAAGAACTATACGACTCACGATCTAGAATTAGGGGCCATAATCTTTGCCCTTAAGATATGGAGACACTATCTCTATGGAGTAAGATTTACCGTGTACACTGATCATAAAATCTTAAAGCATATTTTCGATCAAAAAGAGCTCAACATGCGCCAACGACGATGGATGGAAAGTCTCAATGATTACGATTGCGAGATTGTTTACCACGAAGGCAAAGCCAACATCGTGGCTGATGCCTTAAGTCGCAAGGAACATGAGAAGCCCAAAAGAATCCAAGCGTTGCGTCTAGAACTTCAAATTGATCTCCTCGAACAAATCAAATCTTCTCAAATTAAAGCAATCAATGAAAACCAAATCTCCGACGAAAAACGTAACGACACCATTGACTCGTTAGTCAAGGGTGACGATGGTATCCTTAGACTCGGAAATAGGATTTGGGTACCAATAGTTGGGACTTGCGTGAGAAAATTTTGAACGAAGCCCATAAGCCCAAGTACATGATGCACCCCGGTAGTGACAAAATGTATCATAATCTCAAATCGAACTACTAGTGGAATGGAATGAAAAGTGATGTCGCTTCGCATGTTGCAAAATGTTTAACATGTTTGAAAGTCAAGGCTGAACACCAAAAGCCTTAGGGATTGCTCCAGCAACCCGAACTTCCCGTATGGAAATGGGAATTAATCACTATGGATTTCATTACCAAACTCCCTAAAACGACTCGACAACATAATGCAATCTGGGTCATTGTGTATCGATTGACAAAATCCGCACACTTTATACCCATCAATGAATCGTATTCAATGGATAGACTAGCGCGTATTTATGTGAACAACATCATTGCTTTGCATGGAGTACTGCTATCTATAATTTCTGATCGAGACAGTCGTTTTACATCTCATTTTTGGAAAAGCTTCCAACAAGCCTTAGGCACAAAGCTTAACCTTAGGACCGCCTATCATCCGCAAACTGATGGGCAAAGCGAAAGAACGATCTAAACGTTGGAAGACATGCTCCAAGCTTGTGTGATCGATTTAGGTGGAAGTTGGGATGACCACTTACCACTAATGGAATTCTCGTATAATAATAGCTATCACACAAGTATTCAAGCCGCACCATTTGAGGCGTTATATGGTCAAAAATGTAGGACACCCGTGTGCTGGTCTGAAACCGGAGACAATCAATTATCTGGACCCGAGATAGTCCAAGAAACCACTGACAAGATTCTCCAAATCCGAGAACGACTTAAGACGGCACGTGATCGCCAAAAGAGTTACGCCGATGTCCGTCGTAAGCCGTTAGAGTTTAATGTTGGTGACAAAGTGTTATTAAAAGTCTCGCCCTGGAGAGGCGTCGTTCGCTTCGGTAAGAAAGGAAAATTAAGCCCTCGATTCGTTGGACCTTTCGAAGTACTCAAACGAATTGGTATCGTTGCATACCGATTGCGACTGCCCGAGGAAATACAAGGGATACACGATGTATTCCATATTTCGAATCTGCGTAAATGTTTGACTGATGAATCTTTAGCTATGCCATTAAAAGACGTTGAAATTAATGAAAACTTAAAATTCGTAGAACGTCCAATTCAAATAGAAGATTCGAAAACAAAGAAATTGAAAAGACGAACGTTGAAAATTGTGAAAGTCAAATGGGACTCATGAAGAGGACCCGAGTATACATGGGAACTCGAATCGGAAATGAAAAAGAAATATCCCCATCTATTTCAATGAAGCAATCTCGAGGACGAGATTTATTTCAAGGTGGGGAGGATGTTACATCGTGTAAAATTCGAGTTCAAAAAGTCAAAAAGACAAACTTAAGGGACTAAATTTGCCAAAATCCAAACCTGAAGGTTAAAAACAAAAATTATGTTTTCTTGTCCTATCGCGATACGCGACGGGACAAAAGACAAGTCCATCACGTATCGCGATAGGACTTGGTCAAAGATTCTAGAAGGGTCAACAACGATACGCGATCGCTGTTGAACTAACGCCATCGCGTACTGCGATGACGTGGTCTGACATGTTGTGACACGTGTGCCACGTGGCAAGCGGTGGTACAACGTGTGCCACGTGTTGTCACGTGTCTCCACGTGGCGCAGCGTCTGCCACGTGGCAGACCTACGTGGCGAGTCATCAGACGTACGTCGCGCTACGCGACGGGTGCCAAGAAAGCCGTCGCGTACCGCGACGGGCTTCCAGATTTTGTCTATAAACAGTAAGGTCGGGACCAGCCATTTGCACACCAATTCAGCCCACTCCTCTCTCTCTCTCTAACATCTCTCTACAATCCCATAATCATTCTCTTGATTCGTCTCGATAAGAGTGCCCCGATTTCTCGATCTACGTGTTCGTTTCCTCGAAGTTCGTGCCACCCTCCACCCACATACGACCAAGAAGTTGTTTATATTATCTCGACAACAAGGTGACAAGTCTCATAAGGCGTGTCGACAAGTGATGAAAAATTGGTGTTATCGTTGGCGTGCCCAGGAAGGTGTACCAAGAAAAAGAGTTGATCGAGAAAGACCAAGCGGCGTTGGAGTGCTGCTCGAGTTCCTAGGGTTTTTAAACACCAACAAGGTAGGCGTAACGACAATTGAATATAATAAAATATTCTTATAAAGGCTTAAGCCTTAAGTCGAGGTTATACTCGATGCCTCGATAAAAGAAAAGGAAACATAACAAAGAAATGAACAAAAGATAAGGCATTGAAAATTGATAAATATATATGTGTGTAAGTATATATTCTTCTTTGTTATGAAAATATTATTTAACGAATAAATAACTATTCTTAAATAATAAAAGAAAAAGAATACGTTTCTTAGAGAGGAAGAAACGTCGGGTTTTATAAATAAACTAAAGTTTTATAAATTACTTTTTAACTAAAGGTTTTAAAGTAAAAGAGATTTTGAACTAAAGGTTCATCGAGGTAAAGTTTATAAAATAAGACTAAAGGTCTTAAGCCGGATTGTATATCCGATTAACAAATGTTTATACTCGTACTATAGGTGCGAGATAAAAAGGGAAAGACCCTCAGACGGTGTTTGAAGCCGATCCCAAAGTGAATGTGAATGTGCCCTCAAACTTTTACAAACTTATTTAAACGAGTCAAACATGTTATATGAAAATTATTTACAAGGGACTACGTGTTCCTAAAACCGTTATAAATAAAGGGTATAAGCCTAGCCCTCAGGCTTTAGTATACGTTTGTCTGGATCCTTACATATGTGATAGTACGCGGTGGGCACATCGCACCACGCCTGGTCGTAGGACGCTTTCCTATAGGAAGCACGACCATGTGTATACATACGTGTACTTAACTAAGTCGAACGCTGCGGTGTTTGCTGAGGTGACCTAGTGTAGAGACTCGAATTTATAATTGTGTTGTTTTAACTTTGTTATTCCTAAGCCACGATGGGCCGAGGCAGGCGTACTCTCGAGGGGTAATAAAGTAAAAGAAAAGATTTTAGCGTCAGCATATTCACCAGCATTTGTTGCTGACGTGTTTTCTTACATTTTTGCAGGTGACCAAGATTAGCGCTTAAAGTGTCGAAGTGCTACTTATATATCCGATGGCTCGGATTTTTTTTGTATAAACTTAAATGGTGTTTTGTAATTATGACACAAGTAATCTTTTAAACACTAAACGGGAAACTTTTATATCCCGTCTTTTGTATGTAAATATTTATAAGTTAAATCCACATGTTTTTAAGACTTCCGCTAATTGAACGTAACTCTAATTTATTTACAAATGTGGTACCAACATAGTTGTCATACGCCTAACCCGTGGTTTGGGGTGTGACATTAAATACTATTATAGCAATACATTCTTCCACATGGCATTCTACTAGCTTGTCCACCTAGGCCTCCAACTCATCATATTTCCATTCTAAGAGTCTCTCTAATGATGCCACGTGCCATATTAACCACAAACCTAAAATACATAACCCGCTCCATTTTCCATAACCCACAACCAATGCAACCAGTCATTTTTCTCTCTAACCTCTTCACGAACATAATAACCCTAATTCCGTCGCTCATATTCAACTCTAATTCCGGCGCTCATATTCCGACTTCTACATTATTCACCATCAATTTTTTAAGCTACCATGTTATTCTTCACTTCCATAGGTGGACAGGTCTCCAATCGTTTGGATTCCGTTCAATTCACCGTTTGTCAGAGGAGATGTTATAAGTTTTTTTTTCCTCAATTGATGATTCTTATAGCAGATCTATTCTCCGATGAATATATTAAAGGTAATTAACAATTCATTCTTGCGCATATTGGTTTAATTATAGTATAGTAAGATCCGATGAATATATTCCGACCACTTTGTTTTGTTATAATATCCGATGAATATATTCCGGCCACTTAGTTATAAGCATATTTTTATGTTTAATAAGATTTTCCGGTGAAATTGTTATTTTTTGGTTTAGTGAATATTCAGAATTGAATTTCCGTTCAAATTCTTAATTATTTTCCGGCAAGTTTTTTATTGTTTTGTTTGTCCAGTTCTAAAATTCTGTCTACTTTATGGTTTTTTTCTATCCAATTTTTTATTTTTTTTCTTTACTAAATATTAAGAAACATAATTTCCGTCCAATTTTTAATATTTTTCCGGCCAATTTTGATTCAGTACTCTTTAAATTTTTATTGTGTTATGATCTTTAATCTTTAATTTAATATTCCTGAAATATTAATTATAAAATTACTAATTTTTTATTAACATTTACTAATTATAAATATACTAAATTTACTAAACTAAATATAATATTGATTTTTAAAATTAAAATACATATTAAATTATAATATTCACCTTCCACATATAATTTATTCTAGAATTTAATAAAGATATTAATGTACATAACTGATTCCATTATTAGTTGATCTTTTGACTATAATTTGAAATTCAAATTCAAATTATTACTGACTATATTTAAAGGTTTGACTAAATTAACTATAATTAAGGAAATAATTT
Organism: Bidens hawaiensis; assembly: GCF_021521415.1. NCBI lineage: Eukaryota > Viridiplantae > Streptophyta > Magnoliopsida > Asterales > Asteraceae > Bidens > Bidens hawaiensis. The sequence continues at coordinate 174,538 of NW_027493151.1, read as the reverse complement.
ATGTTTTTATATAATATTAAATAAAATTATATAACCGTATATAATCATAAAGTTTCTAAATTTTTATTAATATTTACTGAATTATAAATTTAGTAAATTTACTAAATCATAATAGTGATTTTTAAAATTAAACAAAAAAGTATAATATTGATTTTACAATCATAATCTTTTCTAGAAGTTTCTAAAAATATTAATCTACATTAAATTAATCCGTTATTATTCCAGAATTTAATAATTTAATAATAATAATAATAATTGACATTTTTACAAAAATTTGAAATTCAAATATATTTAAATGTTTGACTATAATAACGATAGTTAATGAAACTATTATGTTTCTTTATTATTGTTATTATTATTTCATTCATAAATTAAGCAACGTATTATTATTAAATATTAAACTATTTTGATTAGCCTTAAATATTAAAATATTAAATTTATTATATAATAATACATTCTAAATATACATTTTAAATATAATCAATCGTTTATTTTAGGAAAAAAAAGATTTACAATAAACCGCTTTAATTATATTCAAACTTATTGTTTAGTCAAATATTCAGTTACCTATTATATGCTAATTGATATCATTTCAAATTTACAATTATATCTAAATTATTTCTAATCTATATTCAGTTATTATCTATAAATATATTGCCTTGAGTTATGCATGTTGTTACGTCTAATATTAAGTTTCATTTATAACAATGTTACGAAATTTAACAAAAATAAATTATTGTCCAATCAATATATAACATACAAGATGAGTAGGCAATTCTTCACACCATTTCCATCATCGACCCCATAACCTACCCTCTGCAATGTATGTAATGTAAATAACCAAATGACCCATTTTTTTGTTATGTAGTAGGCACGCGGAGTTGGTGAAGATAACCCATTTGGATGGGATGCCACAAATATCTCCATTAGTTCATATCAAAGGTTGCGGTGCGCATAACCCTCTATATCTATTAGTCATGTTGTGTTGTATCATTCGATTATAATAACAAAAACAGTTCCATCTTGATTTATATTTTTTGTTTGGAACTTAATTGCATTTCAAAATTTTATTATCTTTATGTTATTTTTGGGTTTTTCGTGCAGAATGGACTTTGTGAAACAAATGCTGCAATTGAATTCTTTATGAATAATCTTCAAGTAAGTCTATATATATATGTACTATATTATTTACACTTTATTTGGTTTATTCTTATATTTGTTTAGTAAGTCTCATAAAGCAAAGTTTTTCCATCGACCAAAATCTTTGCTCACATCTTTGGATATGTTATATGATGATATCATTAATTTTGAGAATTTGGTTGAACTCATTTACAGTTTTCTATTACTAGGCAATGGGCAACTTCAAACTTAAAATATGTGCAACAATTCGACGTCAACTGCAAGTACTAATTAGACACATGGTTTTTTATTACATGTTTTTCTTATATTTATTATTTTAGAAATATGGGCAACTTTGTGTGGCTTAAATGGTACTGCTTGGAATAATGCATAAGCCTTTTGATTTCAAAGTTTTTAAAGTCTGACATTGGTAAATCTAGAAAGCTAGCCTTGGATTTCTAATTGTTTAAAACTGACCGGTTTGCCCATAACTGGTAAACGTATCGGGCCACCTTTTCGTTTTCAAAATCAACATATTTTATTATTTATTATTTATCTCAATTAAACTAATTATGAATTTCTTACGATTATATTATTAACAGTCTCTAATTATCTAGATATTGTTATATGAGAAACGATTGTTAAGGTGTTTATTCATGATCTGAAATTATATAATATTACATAAAATTATATAATAGTATATATAATCATAGATTCTAAATATACTTTGTTTTATGATCAATCTTTTATTTTCCAAATATAATATATTTTAAAAGTTTCTACAAATGTTAATCTTTTATTTTACACTAATCTTTTATTTTTCACTAATTTGAAATTCAAATATATTATAATGTTTGACTATAAAAACGATAATTAATGAGAGAGTTTAATATTTTATATATTATTCTTATTATTATTTCATTTTTAAATTAAGCAACTTATTATTGTCTTTGTTAACTGATTTTGATTAACCTTAAACATAGTAAAACATTCTAAATATATATTTTCAATATAAATTCTTTAGATATTGTTGTTAGATTTAATACAAGTAGTAGATGACCGATACCTCTTTACACTTTCTAATAACTATAATTTGGAAGTTAAGATTTATTGGTTCTATATAACACATTTAGTAATGTTTATATGTTACTAATTATTATACATGTTGTTTTATGTGGTTTATACTTTATATAATTTGCTATTGTGTTGTAACAATTTTCAGGTGTATTAGGAAAAGTGATTTTCTTTTGGTTGAAGTTTTAGATGTTGATGTGGTTTAACAGCAAAGAACATTATGAATTATTTTGTTGATGTGTAATGGTTGTTATGCTCAAATTAACTTCTTGTAATTTGAAAGTTTTAATATTAAGACAATGTAAATCTATTTATTTTTGGTTGGTATGGTGATGTGTTTAGTGACAATGTAAATCTATCAAGTTTTAATAGTTAAAGAAATATATGTTTGTTTAAATTGATGTTTAAGTTGATTATTTTTAGTGACATGTTATTCCACATGCGTGTCATGCCTAGTATATTACCATAATAACGCAGATTCAAATGTCAAATTTTTGCATATGGTGGCTTTTTAGGTTTGCTTGAATCTATTTCTTTTTTTGATTTTTTCGGTAGATGGGTCTTTGGCTTTTACCGACTTTTTTCTGCAAGAAAAACCAAATTATATAAATTAAAAACCGAAAACGGAATATAAACTTACCCATAATTTTATGATCATGAAATAAGAACTAAAAAGACTGTTACCCATATAAATTCTCTGTAGCAATACAAATCTAAATGTAAGTATTGCAATAACAGGAACACTTGTATGGATTTCACTGGTACAATAAAACATGTCACACAAAAGGTCAAAATGCAAATGTTCTTTTTGGAACTTAGGATTATTTATAGAATCTATTAAGGAATAAGTACTTGTAGATTCTAGTATGCTGGTATAGATTCCATTAATATAAGCACTCATATGTTGGTTATTTCTCTCTTAAAATTGAGGATTCTTGTTGCTACTTTTAGGAGATATTATCATTTATCACTTACACTTGTGTGTGTGTGTGTTAAAGGTGGGAAAATTGGATGGTTGTGTAACGGCTCCATTTGTATTTTCATATAGTGATCCTTTAGAAATCCACAATCAAAGGGTTAATCTTGTCATAAAGAGGGAAATCAAACCCAAGTGATTCTCTCTTGTGATTGTATTCAAACATCTATTTTTGCTTTCTTTGTTTATGATTTTTAAATTAAAACTTTCTAAAACAAACTCTCCTTTTAATTTGACTTGACGTTGACCGCATCCTGGTACTACTAACAACTCTTGTATCATTGGATGATCTTGGTAACTTACATTCGTTGTTATATGTCCTAATGTGTTGTAGTGAGTAACTGTATCATGTTTACAAATTTAGAGTTTGAAATTGTGTTAAGATTCTCTCATATTAAAGGTGGCTTGAACACCACTAACCCGATTACATTTCTTACTTTATTCGCAAGTACCTTTGCATTCATCTTGTCAGTACATCCTATAAGGTTAAAAAGTGGATAATACGATATGAGAAGTGGGTCGCTCGCACATGAACACATCACCTCTTTTATTTCTTGTTTAGAAAATGCGCATAATAAGATGGCCTCTTGAAACCCTTTCTTATGAACTTTGGTCTTGATCACATAAGCTCTTCATGTTTCTTTTGAAAAAAGTCGAGCATTTATGCTTTGACTGAATTCGGGTTGTTCATTCACACCCCGTTCACCGATAGTCCATTTATTTGACTTTTTTTCGCCTTTAATGCTAATTAAATCATAAAAGAAACTAGTGTTCTCGTCTCCATCAATCGCCAATTTCACCCTTGCTTTTTGTTTCAAATCTAGAAAATTCAATTTCCGTTAATTATATTTTCTACAGCTAGTGTTTAAGATTTGGTGGAGCTTCATAGGTACATGTCGGCTCAAAAGGATAAAACTAAAGCTTTCCACGCGATTTGCCTAGTTACAATGTGGTGTCTTCGAAAGAAACGAAACGATCTGGTCCACAATGAGGCCCTGGTTCATATTCAAAGCATATACGAAGAGATTAAATCTCTAAATTACCTTTGGATCAAGTATAGATAAAAAGAAAAAGGTTAACATGAAAGGATTGGTATAGATTTCGGTTGTAATTCGATGTTATTGTTGTATGATTTCGCTTGTGGTTCTAGCATGTTGTTAGTTTTGATAAAATTTTGTTGATTAATTCCTGTTTTTCTATCTTGTGGTTAAAACTTAAAGTTAATATTAAACCCATCAAATGCAAGCAACTTTACTTGACTTTTTACATTTTCAATATACTTATTTAAAAAAGTCAACAAATACAACCCCACTTTTAAGCCTTGGCCAAAGGCATTGTTTAGTAGGGGTGAGTAACTTAACCGTTATAACTGTTAAACCAAACCATAACCGATATAATCGAACCGATTTGAACTGTTGACCGATATAACCGGCGGGTCGTTTTAATGATATTTTAAAAACCGTCAAATACGGGTCGGTTTTGGTTAAAGATAAGTCCAAAACCGCTGTCACACCCCGACCAAAGGCGGCAGAACATGCCGAGGCGTAACGATTGCCCATAAGCGCATGACACTATTTAAAGCGACAATATTTAACAAACTCATATCATTTCACAACATCGAAAATGTCACATAACCAAATATTCATAAGTCAAATACAACAAAATATAGCAAAATATAGCAAATAAAATATTGTTCATTTTTGCTAATATCCTAACGGTATTTGTGTCATTTTCTTCACCGAACTCCATAATCAACCTAGATGCAAACCTGTAACATTTCATAAAATAAAGTTGTCAACACAAAGGTTGGTGAGCAATTCATAAGTTTGAACAATAGATATATAGTATGAAAAGCCACAAAACTAGTATACAAAACCATAAATAATAGCTATAAACTTGGATAAATTGACAATCGCTAATAGAATTACGTTAGCGCCACCTGGCTACAAGGGATTGCCAAGTAGTCTAGGATTTAATAGAATATCGTTAATTGCATTATGTTAACGACACCTTGCTACAAGGGGATGCCAAGTAGTCTAGGATTTATAGATTCCACCAACCGAAAGCGATAAACACATAGGCATATAAGCATAGAACACCAAATCGAGTGTGTCAGGAACCAGATTTGAACTGGTGACACGAGGATTTTCAGTCCTCTGCTCTACCAACTGAACGTTTGTGGTTTAAGACTCAAGTATAAAGCATTTGATTTGAATAAGTATGAAATGTCACCCCAAAACAAAAGATAGAAAACGGGGTATGAAGTTACTCACATTCAAGTATAAAACTTGATCGGTAAAATATGAATAACCGGATGGATGAAGTTTAACGAGAAAGGCCTAAATGACAATAAAATCTTGGATTTAGAATGGTTGTCTTGAAGATCTTTAAATAAAATAATTGTTGCAAAAAGTAAACAATTAAAGTTCAAGGTTTAAAATGTAACTATTTAAGAATTTATAATAACAATCCTTTAAAAATGTAAGTTTGCTCGAAACCGGGTTAAAGTATCTAACCTTAATATTTACTTAATCAATGTTAAGTAATAAGGTGGGAAAAATGCTAAAATGCAAGTTCCTTTGAGACAAAGATACTAAAACGGGTTTTTAACGAGTGTTCGGGTTGTCGATTCGGGTATTGACAAATGGTCAAACCCAAAGTCAACTTTCCAACATATTAATTGTTATGAGATAACTCATTAAAATATACTAACACTTAACCAAGTATGTAGATCTATTGTTTAAAACTAACAACGCACGTTAAGCGAGTGTTCGATTTTGTCGGTCCAAACTATGTGATGAGATCAAGTTGGATCCAACAATTCCAAGTACTTAAGAAAATAATTAAAATCAGTTTGTAAACTATTTTTAAAGAAATATACAAGTCTTGATAGCTAAAAACACACTTGTGTGTCTTAAGCGAGTAAAAGTCGGTATAGTTCGGTTTGGTTCGGTCTCCATCTCACAAATAGTTCATAGATGGTTTCTACATGCCCAAATATCATAGAACTTGTATATTGGTTTATAAATGAAGAAAACTTAAATTTTACAACTAAAAAGTTAACTATAAGTCTTTTAAGCAAAAGTTTCGGTTTAGTTCGGTTTCCATCTCCCAACGAGTTCATAGATGGATTCCATATGCTTAATATCAAAGAACTTGTAAAAATGATTTTTGAAACTCAAATCTAGCAATAAACATGTTTAAACAACTATTTTAACAAAACTAGTAAACAAAAGTTTGGTTTCTGATTTGGACCAGTTTCGGTTAAACCGAGGTTAGTCTTATACAAACCCATACCATGGAACTTGTAAATAAGATTAACAAACTAAAAAGGGTTAGAAGTTAGTCATAAGTGATATGTATAATAAGTTATGTGTCTGTAAATATATATCAAGAACACGAAGTCCTCCATGAAGCCTTACCTTATGACATTCGAAACTTAACCAACCGGAGTTGGTGAAGTAACAAATAAAGAAAACAATGGGTGTGTATTATATATATGTGTACCACCATATTCAAGTGTTAGTAATATTAGATGAACAGGTTAAAATGAAAGACTATAGTTAGTTGACCTTAAGAAATCAAAGTAACAAAATGTTGAAGATGAATACTTGGATTTGAGAGAGATTTTGCAGAAGATGAACAACTAAAATGGTGTATGGAGCCTTGCTTTTATATGGTAAGAGTATGGTTCATACAAATAGAGTAAAGATGCATGGGATGGTTGAAATGGTCAAACAAGTTTTTGGTAAATGACAATAATAGTCCCCAAAGTTTGGTTTAAGTCATTTTAAGGAGTTTTAAGGACCAAAAAGAATGTTTTCAAGACCCAACAAGTGTAAAACAATATTGTAACATAAAATCCATCATTTTGATTATATCATAAGCTTTGGTTTACAAAATGGGTCGGTTTACATGATAAACGAATACAAACGAGACCCGAAATTAACGAATGTCACAGTCGCCATAACCGAACCGACACATCTATTTAACTAACAATATGTTTGGGATTAACTTCCACCAAACATGTTGTTGGATTATACATTTTGATGTTTTTGGTTCAACATTTATTATAAAATTAAGTTGAATTTTATTGTTGGATTTGATAATGTCATTCTTTTTTTAAATGTTTGGTATTAATAATATAGATTATATACTTTTCAGATTATGTAATAACGTTTTTGTAATAATTGGTACCAAACTTTTAGGCCCAATTACATTGTTTTGGTTACGGTTAACCGACCCATAACCGACTCGCGCTAACCTACAAAACCGATTAACCAAAACCGCTCTAACGGGTTGGTTATGGTTATTCATTAACCGACATATCGGTTATGATTATGGGTTTGACTCAAAACCGCCCTAAACCGATCCATGCACACCCCTACTATTGTGCCATATTTCCAGTTTTACCCTCTAACCTTACACTATTTACATCACAACCAAACTACAAATGTCAAAAGTCAAACCCCACGTAAGGGTAGTTTAATAAATACAAAAAAATTAACTGTTGAACTCCCAACCGTATTATTCGGCCACGCCTGAACCACTTTCTTTAATTTGGTTTTTTAATTACGGTTTATATATTAATGCTATATTTTAGCTATAACTATAAAATTAGCTCTAACCTTTCAAAAAATACAATAAAATAAAATTAGATTTAACTAGAGAAATGTAATAACTATACTAACATTTATACTTCTTTTCCAATTGTAATGTTTGTTTTGCTTAACTCGTTCTTCCTTAAAAACTCTCATTTTACATGTCATGTATAATTGTAAAGAAACGATCGATAAATAGAGAAAAAACTCATTTCATTCATACGTAACAATCACATTTACATTACACACACGTATATATACACACTTATATTAATTGTAACAAACATTAAATCATAAGTAGAAGAATAATAATGTATTATGTATGTCTATTATGGCCGTTTATAAGACTCTCCGCCTGACAATTTACCATTCATTATACACATCAACAAAACCCACTTCAAAATAATGTTAATTATTGTTAAATCGGTACTTAAATACAATAGTTTCTTAAACTTTTTTTTTTATCATTTTCAATTTTTTTTCAAACTATACATTTTTATAAAGCAACAACCCTAACATAAATAACCCTAACAGCATGCTGCCTCCACAAATCAAAAAGCAACTCAAAACCATATAAACAATTACATAAAAGTAAATTTACACTAGTTTCACCAATCTATCATTTTCTATCTAAAATGCAAATGCGTGCAATAATATATTCTATTTATATTAAAAATATATAATATTTTTTTCAAACAATAATAATAAAAATACAACTTACAAATTATAAATTACTTAGTCAAAACATGCTAACGTATAAAAAAAGAAAATACTCAAAAAGTCTACACGAGCCTTCTTTTTAGCCTTCACCGCCGGCACTATTAAGTCACTTTCTTTTCCAAAATCCCCAAAATACCCTCCAATCCTTTCCATATTCACACCACTTACCCCAACCTCCACCCAGGGGCATTTTCGTCATTTCACTCTTAACCGCTAACTCTGACCTCCCCAGCTACCATTTTCTTCATAATAATTCTCCATTGATTCAATCAAATTTCTCAAATAAATTTCAAGATTTTATAATTGATTTTGGATTTTGTGGAAGAACAAGATACTCTGTTTCTTCAAGAAACTGTTTTGATCAGATTCGATTCGTATTCCAAAGGTAAAGTTTCTTAATTTTTACTTTTTTTATACTTTTTTAGGTTCAAATATTATTATTATTCGATTCTTTTGATGGGTTTTGTTTTAATTTTAATGGGTATGTGATGATTTGGCTTTACTCTGTTTTGGGTTTTTATTATTTTGGATTCTTTTGTTGGGTTTTGTTTCAATTTCATTTTTTCATACATTTTGTGATTGATTTGTTATAATTTTTTATATTATTTTGATGGGTTTTGCTTCAATTTTACTGGGTTTGTGTTGAATTTTGATGATTCAATTTTACTCTGTTTAGGGTTTTGTGGAAGATACTCTGTGTCATCAAGAAACTTTTTGATCAGATTCGATTCGTATTCCAAAGGTAAAGTTTTCTTTAAATTTCACTTTTTTATACTTTTTGAGGTTCAATTTTTATTATTATTATTATTATTATTATTATTATTATTAGATTATTATGATGGGTTTTGCTTCAATTTTAACTGGTATGTGATATAATTTAACTTTTACTCTGTTTTGGGTTTTTATTAGTTTTGGATTCTTTTGTTGGGTTTTGTTTAAATTTCAATTTTTCTTAGTTTTTGTATTGACTTGTTATAATTATTCGATTATTTTGATGGGTTTTTTGTCAAATTTTGATGATTTAACTTTACTCTGTTTTGGTTTTTATTATTAATTTATTATTGGATTATTTTGTTGGGATTTGTTTAAATTTCACTTTTTCTTAGTTTTTTTAAATGATTTGTTTATAATTATTGATTATTTTGAATGGTTATGTATTAATTTAACTCGGTTTTGGTTGAATTTTGATGATTTAATTTTACTCTTTTTAGGGTTTTGGGGAAGAAGCTCTGTTTCAGCAAGAAATTGTGTGATCAAATTCGATTCGATTTGTATTGCAAAGGTAAAGCTTTGTTAACTTTTATCTTTTTTTCATACTTTTTTAGAAACTATTTATTGAATATTACTCTGTTTAAGGATTAGGTTTGATCATCAGCTGATTAATATAGAAATTTGGGTTAATTTGATTCTTGGTTGTTGATTGTTCCTGTTTGCGCCAGTGGTTTGCTGTTTACCGAATCAATTTGTTGTAAATTTGCAAAGTTTTTACGTAAATTGCGTTCAAGATTCAATAAAATCATTTGTGAGGGTATTTTGGTCATTTTGTTTTCAAGTTTCTTGAGATTTTACAGGGTGTTAAACTGTTTTTAACCGATTGAAACGAATTGAATCGAACTCAATAGTCCACTGAAGCAAGTTGGCTCTTTTGGAAGATTTTTAAATTGTTCGGTTTTCACGGTTTAATGGTTTTATAACACCTTAATTAATATGTATCTTTGTTTTTATTTTTAGAATATGTAGTTATGTATACGTATTATAATCATAAACCATCTTTATGATTTTCTTTTAAAAAGTTAAAAAAAAGATAAAATCGACAAAATCCTAAATCCTTAACCTGAAACAACATTTAGGGGTTCGGCTAGAATTATATCACTAGAACCGGCCAAACCAGACCGTGACTGCGTAACTTCACAACAACTTGTATTACTATTGTTATTAATTATTTGTATTTTTGGAAATTATCAATAAATTGCTATTAGTATTTTTTTTTGAACGGTGACTTTCATAGTGGTTGAATAATCAGCCACAGCTCTCGGAGAGAGCCCCAACCGCCCCACTCGGGCCAAGACTATGTTGTCTTAACCGGGCCCACGCTTGGCATCCGAGTTTTGGCTAGGTGTTCCACTAGAAAATTTCGAGCCCCCTGCCACTTGACAGGAGTTGTCCGCCCACAAGAGCAAGCTCTCTGGAAAGGGACACTCTAATAGAAAACTCGTGTCGCCATCAAGATTCGAACTTGAGAGGCCAACCGGCATCAAGCTCTTACCTATCATTTGGCTGGCCACTTGAGCTAGCCCAAGTGGTTAATAAATTGCTATCAGTTGATTTTATTAGTTACATTTGTTTTTCTTTTTTTTTTTTAAAAAAAAAATCTAACCAAAATTACTTATTTGCCCTCAGATGAACTACCAATCAACAACTCCAAGAAGCAACAGGCCCAAGGGATTCATGATTAAGCACTTGCTTCAATTTGCATTGTTTGCAGCCTTCAGCCTTTGGTTAGTCTACCAAATCACACAGCCAGCTGGCAGTGGGGGGCCCACGAGCCACCTCAGCAACGACCGTATTTCCAACTTCATGGGCCGAAAGGGGAGCGCGGGTTTATCAAAGTCAACCCTAAACCCTCACTCGGGTTTGACTTTAGATGACGTGACAAACCCCGCTGAAGAGGGCGAGATCCCACGATACTCGAAAGAAATCGAGGCGGTTGAGTTTCACGCCTCGGGATCTTCAAAAGAAGAAAATGACAAAAATACCCTTTTGCGAGACGGGTCGTTGACTGTTAGTAAGTCAAACATTAGTTTTTCTGATGAGAATGGAATTCCACAGCATGTTCAGGACAAGTATATTGGGAAAGAGTCGAATAAGGCGGTCAACAAGACTCGTGTTCAAATTCAAAGTCAAAGTGTGATGGTCAACAATACTCGTGTTGAAAGTCAAGGTCAAGGTCGAAGCGTGATTAAAACCCGTGTGGGTAATGGAAGAAACTGGTTGGTGGAAAAATCTTGATTGGGGGCGTATTTTACTTGTGGGTTCGGTCTGTTTTTTTGTACAGATAATGCAAGTGGATACGGTTGGGTTCGGATTTGTTTAGCTCATGGTGATAGAAGCTAACTGATATGAAAATGTTGACTGAATAATGAGCTTGATTTTAGATGAAAAGTTTTAGGTTACAACTTTTTTTTAATGGTTTTGGAATCAATTGTAATAGTGTAGTAGTTCACATTTTAAAAACATAAATGTTTATCCAAAAATAAATTGTTAGGTATACTTACAAATCTTAAATCAAATCTTATAAATGGAGATGTATACTTTAGCCAAAAACAGCCAGTGATGATTTTTATAGGAAAAAAAAGGAATAATGCAAACATTGGAAAGGCATACAAATAGATTATTGATTAACCTTCTAAAGCATAATTATTAATATCTAAATATAATATGTTACACTTATACTTGTTAATCTTAAAACAATAAACATGTGAGTATGTGACACTGGCCACTCACTTGTATGCCAACACAGGACAATATAAATGGACAAATACACCATTATGTGTTGCCACATGTTTCACTTTTTCATGTTTTGTATTTAGTTAGAGAGCTAACTATATAATTCTCTTAATTTTAATTATTATTTACTAGCAAAAATTATATTACGAGTTGGAGTGAATGGGTCCTGACAAAATGCAATATTCATGCGTGGAGGGCGGAAATGAATAGAATTCCAATGAAGGTGGCCCTTGAAAGAAGGGATATCACGGTCGAGAATATTCGGTGCCCTTTATGCGAGTCAGGTGATGAGTCCACTGACCATATTACCACAGGTTGTTTAATCGCAACATTTGTGTGGGAGCATATAAGTCGTTGGTGTAAACATGAGAAGGAGGCGTTTGTTAGATCTCCATAAATCGGTCAAGTTGAGCAAACATGAGAAGGAGGCGTTTCATGGGATTGTTATAATTACTTGTTGGAGATTATGGAAAGCTAGAAATGATTATATGTTTGAAGGTAAACAGGTGAAGATCGAAGATATAATTGGAGATGTAAAGTCAAACGGGTTTCTTTGGTACAAAGATAGACCAAAAAATAGATATATTGATTGGTCCATGTGGTGTAATTTTTTATCATGTAGATTCTTGTTTTGTTTTGTTGGTGGTTGCACTCCTTTTGTGGAGGTAGCAGTTTTTTTGGTGTTCTCGTTTGTTTAAAAAAGTTACATTTTGAAAAAAATAAATTATAATGGGCTTCAAGCCTCTACGATAAACTGGAAAAGTCTACTACCTACGTGACGATGTTGTGGTAGAAAAAATAAATTACGTATTTGCAGCAGGTAAATAATTTTTTCATTCAAAATTTATTAGATAAATTTAAAATCTTAAAAGTAACATTTCAGTAGTGAAGAGATGAAATATTTGACGAATTTGATATTTTAAAATTTTACTAAGTTATGTTGTTCGATTGTGATTGATCCTCACGAAATTTCCAACTTAAAAATAATGTTAACAATGACCGAAGATAAAATACTATAAATTTTCTGTTGTCAAACTTATGTGTTATTAAATCATACACATGATCAATATAATCAGGCTTTGTGCTGTCAAATCTGCCCGTTTTTCAAATGATTGTGTTCGGGTTAAGTTGTCCAATTAAACGGTCATGTCTTGGTTGATCTAATTAACCCTTTTAATTAAACAGGTCAGCCTACAAACCTATTTATGATTCATTCAAAGCATTTAATTCACCAACGTTAACACGCTTACAACGTGATTATTACCTACCCACCTTTTGACACGTTTACATAAATGAGTTAAATGGTCATGCACTCATATTTTGGCTTATATACCCCCTTAATCCGAAACCTGTTAACCCATCATGATCATATTAAATTTTATCTTAATCATAAAATATTTACAAAATTAAAAAAAATAAACAGAGAACAAACTAACGGTCTAGTTTCAGGTTTTATCGAATCATAAGGGGAAGCAAAAGTAGGAAAAAAAAAACAAATCTTATAATCTATATCATGTTTGAATGGGTTGGGCCTTTAATAGGCTTAACTGTGACCCCAAAAGTAGATGTTCACAAATTGGGTTGTTCTAATAATGGGTATAAAACAAGGTTTGGGTATAATCGGGTATTAGAAAATCGGCTATTTGTCATACCCGGGTTGGGTTTGGGTAATTGTCTCTAAAAACCATATCCTATGTACAAGGTTCGGGTCGGATATAAAACTGGAAATTCTAAAAATATTTCCGGGTATTAAAAACCCCAATTTTCGGGCTTTTTCCGGGTTTTTTTCCAAGTACAGATTGGGTATTTTTAAGGGGTTACACTTTTTTGGGGTATTTTCGAGTATTTTTCGGGTAATTTCAGGTATAGGTATTTGAAAAACCCGGTTACGGATTTTGGGAAAACCCGGTTCAGGATTTCGGGTACTACCGGGCACAAATCGAGTCCGGTTCAGGTACGGGTTTTGGTACTAAAAATGCCCTATCAGTACCCTACGGGTAAGGTCGGGTACAGGTACTGAAAACCTGGATATGAAAAAATCCGGTTCAGGTTTTTTTCAAGTCCGGTTACCAATTCGGTTTTTTTACATCTCTACCCAAAAGGGATTATCATCATCATCATCATCATCATCATCATCATCATCGTACTCAGTATATCCCACCAATAGCAAAGTTATGGTAGGGTCTGAGGAGGGTAAGATGTAGACAGCCTTACCTCTACCCCATAAGGATAGAGAGGCTGCTTCCGGTGAGACCCCCGGCTCGATAGTAGTTTTGCATCAAGCCTTGGACATAAGGCACATAGCACTCAATCATCGGGACACCGGCTGATCGGTGCATGTACCCTTGTCTTTCGGCTATCAACGCCACTACATGATGCCTGATTAACCGTCCGTCACTTTTAACGTTATTTTCACGAGATTAGTAAAATAACGTCAAAATTAGTGCAATTTCACTTTTGCCCACCCGAGGGTTCACACATATATACATCATATGTGCGCACCGCAAGCAGGGCTTCCAAAAGGGATTATCACTGGGCAAATAGTGGGCTGTACATTCACAAAATGAAAACTCATATGAGAAGCCCAAGAACATCACATAAGCTTAAATAAGTAATAAACAAAAGCCCACAGAAAAGATTTCAAGTTTTCAACAATGGAAATGCCCATATTTCATCCAATCAATCGTTCAGCCATTTTTTATTTTTTATATTATAAAAACTAAACTGACTAAACTTTTCTCAAATAAAAATAACATAATATAAAAGAAAAAAATTCTAGTAACTAAAAACAATACAAGGTTTAAAGAAAAAGAACATAGATAAAATTAAAAAATAAATTAACATGTATCTTTTAAAAAATAAAAGTTAAAAAATCTGCAAGATTTAAAAATTCATTTTGTCCACAAAAAACTTATCCAAATTATTTTGTGAGCCCAAATATATTTAAAAAAAAAAGCCTAATACGCTAAATATTGCCTACATCTTGTTCGCCGCCATCTTCTCCAAATACTCCATGCTCCTCGCCACATTCGTCAATTTACATCGACACCAACAATCACCATTGCCTGTTTTTAAGACATACAAACTTGTTCACCCTTGGACACTCTGTCCACACTAAAAGGGAAAAATAAAAGTATAATTTCAAAACATACAAAATTAAATGGGTGAGCCTGACCTGTTTTAAAAAGTTTGCCCGATCCCGACATGATTTTTAAACGGGTTTACTTGAACCCAACCATTTTTTAAACAAATCATGTCAGCTGGCCTAAAACATATATGTTATTTTTGTTTCCAATTCAGATCGTAGCAAGAATTGCCACCCTAATGTTAATTACCTCAAAAAGTTAATTACTTAATGGTGTCTTTCTAGAAAAATAATGAATCCTAACAACTCTAAATGGGCCAAATGGCCTAATAAGTCAATTCACCCGACTTCAATATGTGAGAGATAAATTCAGCTCAACAAATATTCTACCTAGACGGTGGTACAACCAAACTATTTTAGCAATAAATAAAGAACTTTTCTGATTCAAAGAGTACATGTATACTAACATAAGACTATTTAAACATGTACTTATATATTTCTATTAAAAAGAAATTCTTTATGTTATCAAACATTATAAGACATTTTATTCTTCATTCACATTATAAATAGAGTACAATCACTACTGTTAATTGAACAATAAGAGAAAACAGTCATACTTAGTGTTAATTTGTCATATGTACATATGTAAATTTATAAACTTATTAGTTATGACATTGTTGAGAACAAAAGGTTATATAAAGAAGAGAAATCTGCATTTTGTCTCCCTGGTTTATATCGTCGCGAGATGGGTTAACTCCTGAAAAAGATTTTGCGAACTTTGTGCCCCTATGTTTCTCCGGCGGGTTCTTCTAACTCCTACCGTCCGTTGACCGTTGGTATTTTAGTAATAATACCAACATATTAAGTGTATTTTAGTAATCTTCTTTTAATAAATTATAAATATAATAATAATAGTAACAATATAATAATAAGAGATAATAATAATAATATTAATAATAATACTCATCTTCATCATCAGAGCAGATCATCATCTTCATCATCAGCTCATATTCATCATCATCAACCTCAAACATACTTGATGTTCTTCATCATCATCAGTTTCATTACAAGTAATCGAATCTCTCAAATCCTCAAACCCACAAGTCATTCCGACCAAAACCCCTAACCTCCGGCACCACGTCGCCATGGATTCCGGCCATCTCGTTTTTCCGGTCATTCAGGTTAAAAGTTTACTAAAAATGGTTCGTTTGGTTGTTTTCGGGTGAAAAGTTTACTAAAAAACGGTTCGTTTTGTTGTTTTCGGGTTAAAAGTTTACTAATAAACGGTTCGTTTGATTGTTTTCGGGTGAAAATTTTACTAAAAAACGGTTCGTTTTGGTTGTTTTCGGGTTAAAAGTTTACTAAAAAACGGTTCGTTTTTGTTTTCGGGTGAAAAGTTTACTAAAAAACGGTTCGTTCAGTTGTTTTCGAGTTAAAAATTTACTAAAAAACGGTTGTTTTAGTTGTTTTCGGGTGAAAAGTTTACTAAAAAACGGCTCATTTTGGTTGTTTTCGGGTTAAAAGTGTACTAAAAAACGGTTCGTTTGGTTGTTTTCGGGTGAAAAGTTTACTAAAAAACGGTTCGTTTGGTTGTTTTCGGGTTAAAAGTTTACTAAAAAACGGTTCCTTTGATTGTTTTCGGGTGAAAAGTTTACTAAAAAACGGTTCGTTTGATTGTTTTCGGGTTAAAAGTTTACTAAAAAACGGTTCGTTTAGTTGTTTTCGGGTGAAAAGTTTACTAAAAAACCGTTTCGTTTGGTTGTTTTCGGGTGAAAATTTTACTAAAAAACGGTTCGTGTGGTTGTTTTCGGGTGAAAAGTTTACTAAAAAACGGCTCGTTTTTGTTTGTTTTCGAGTTAAAAGTTTACTAAAAAATGGTTCGTTTGGTTGTTTTCGGGTTAAAAGTTTACTAAAAAACGGTTCGTTTGGTTGTTTTCGGGTTAAAAGTTTACTAAAAAACGGTTCGTTTGGTTGTTTTCGGGTGAAAAGTTTACTAAAAAACGGTTCGTTTGGTTGTTTTCGGGTTAAAAGTTTAATAAAAAACGGCTCGTTTTTTGTTGTTTTCGGGTTAAATATTTACTAATAAACAGTTCGTTTTGTTATTTTCAGGTGAAAAGTTTACTAAAAACGGTTTGTTTGGTTGTTTTCGGGTGAAAAATTTACTTAAAAACGGTTCGTTTGGTTGTTTTCGGGTTTAAAGTTTACTAAAAAACGGTTCGTTTGGTTGTTTTCGGGTTAAAATTTTACTAAAAAACGGTTCGTTTGGTTGTTTTCGGGTTAAAAGTTTACTAAAAAACGGCTCGTTTTTGGTTGTTTTCGGGTTAAAAGTTTACTAAAAAACGGTTCGTTTGGTTATTTTCGGGTGAAAAGTTTACTAAAAAACGGTTCGTTTTGTTGTTTTCGGGTTAAAAGTTTACTAATAAATGGTTCGTTTGGTTGTTTTCGGGTGAAAATTTTACTAAAAAACGACTCGTTTTTTGTTGTTTCGGGTTAAAAGTTTACTAAAAAACGGTTCGTTTGGTTGTTTTCGGGTGAAAAGTTTACTAAAAAACGGTTCGTTTTGTTGTTTTCGGGTTAAAAGTTTACTAATAAACGGTTCGTTTGGTTGTTTTCGGGTGAAAATTTTACTAAAAAACGACTCGTTTTTTGTTGTTTTCGGGTTAAAATTTTACTAAAAAACGGTTCGTTTGGTTGTTTTCGGGTGAAAAGTTTACTAAAAAACGGTTCGTTTGGTTGTTTTCGGGTGAAAATTTTACTAAAAAACGACTCGTTTTTTGTTGTTTTCGGGTTAAAAGTTTACTAAAAAACGGTTCGTTTGGTTGTTTTCGGGTGAAAAGTTTACTAAAAAACGGCTCGCTTCGTTGTTTTCGGGTTAAAAGTTTACAACAAAACGGCCCGTTTCGTTGTTTCCGGGCGAATAGTTTACAAAAAAACGGGCCGTTTCGTTGTTTTCGGGCGAATAGTTTACAAATAAACGGCCCGTTTCGTTGTTTTCGGGCTAAAAGTTTATTTAAAAATGGGTCGTTTCGTTGTTTTCGGACTAAAAGTTCACTTAAAAACGGCCCGTTTCGTTGTTTTCGGGCTAAAAGTTTACCAAAAAACGAGCCGTTTCGTTGTTTTCGGGTGAAAAGTTTACCAAAAACCGAGTCGTTTCGTTGTATTCGGGCTAAAAGTTTGCAACAAAACGTCCCGTTTCGTTGTTTTCGGGTGAAATGTTTACAAAAAAATGAGTCGTTTCGTTGTTTTCGGTCTACAATATTACTAAAACAAACCATTTTTTAGTGAAAATATTACTAAAAAATTGTTCTTTTAAGATTTTTACAAATGACAAAATAGTTGTTTTTAAAATGGTTTTTAAAAATGTTGACAGATGATGAAGATGAAGAGGAATTCTTAAACAAAGTGAGGAATATATATTACATATTGTATAGATATATCAAATGTTAGTTCAGTTCAAATTGTTGGTGTTGTTTGTTGTTATACCAAAGGTCGCGGGTTCGAACCCCACTGTCTACACGATTTTAGAATATAAGTTTTAATATTAATCATAGGCTCAGGGATAAAATGGTAATTTCATCGTTTTTTGGTCAGTCAACTCACGGTCAACTGACGGCAAAGGCACAGACTGACCCGCTTAAATATCACAATGGTCCAAAGTTCGCAAAATCTTTTTCAGTGGTTAACCCATCTCGCGGCGTTATTTTCCAGGGAGACAAAATACATATTTCTCTATAAAGAATTTTATAAAATGTTTTTGTCATATAATATTATACAAACAATAACTTTTAGCATACCCAAGTTAAAACATATATACAAAAATGATTTTTAGAGATTGTTAATTAAGTTGCACGCAAATACTCGAAAAGTGAAACTACGAACACAACATATAAAAAATCAAATTTCGGGTTGTTTCTAGCTTGTATAATGTATGGATCGTAACCCACTTAATTAAGCATGTCATGTTTAAGTTAAACTGTTTAAGTCGTTTAAGTAAACAACCACAACCACAACCATCAACCCATTCAAAACCATAATAAAAAATAATACACATTATAAAGTAAACTCGCCAAGCAGTTTAACCCTTTAGGTTATTCACTATGCATGGAGGGGCTTTAAAGCCCTTCCACGTCATCGCCACGTAGGAAACGGGACTTCGAAGCTTTTCTCCACAACGTCTCGCTGTGGTTAAAGCCCATTTAGCGCCTCATCATATATATACATCTATATGTATGTATGTGTGTGTATGAGAGGGAGAGAGAAAGAGAAACACATGGCGCCGGTCTAAAACTAACAAAAAAAAATATAAACACATGTAAACATGAAATTGAACATTGAAATCACTTTATATAATCTCATAATCATCAAACAATCGTCAATCGACCGTTAATTTGATCATTGATTCGATCATATGAAAAAAAATGGAACGTCTGCAACTGGGTTTACTCAAAACTCAAAATTGATTAATTGAAACTTCAAATTGATGATTAATTGGACCAATTTCAAAGTTTAATTGATCAATTAGTTCAACAATTTCAATTTTAATTGGCCAATTTTATCAACTGACCTGTGAAAAAGGCGTGACGAGGAAGATGGTGTTCACGACGGTACCATCGACGGTCGCGACGGTAGATGCAATCATTGGACGGTGACGGTGAAGGCGTACGGAATCGATGGAGCAGTGGAGCAGAGAATCAAAACGGTCGTGTGTTTTTTGAAAATCGATGGTGAAGAAACTCGCGTACCTATTATATGATAAGGGATTATTGTATTTGATCCTTTATCATATGATATATATATATATATTTCAACAGGCAACGAATCCTCAAAATAGATTACGGATTAAATTCATTACATCGAGATACACTCGTCCTTTGTTCCAGAAAAAACCTTCGCCTAAGACCAACACCCATGAACCCTCGCCCAAAGGCACGACAATGTGATGAAATAAAACTCGTTCAGTTTAAGGATCCAACTAATGAAATTCATATACTCGCCTAGTCTTTCATCGTCGCTCTAATGCTTTTAAAACTAAATGCTAGGGTATGAATTGAACCCCGATCATATGAAACATCAATTCTGTCTTTTACCACTAGCTCACCGGAAATACAATAGAGTTATATATTTGATTTAAATAATTTTTATGATATTAAATTATTGTTATTTTTTAACAACATAAATACTCTTTCAGTTGGTCAAATAACATTTTAGTATTCTTCAGAATTTCTTATAACAGTTTAGTGACTTTATTATTAAACATAGTTTGACACGTTTAATCTATTTTTGTTTTATTTTAAACAAATGAGTTGTAATTATCACATTTAATTCGAGTGTTTGAATGTTAATACTTTTATAATTAATATATAGAAATTGTTAACTGTTCTAATAAAGTTAAGGTTTAAACTAGGAATGCGAAACGGGTCGTAATATGGGTTAGCAAACTAAATCCAATATGATCATAAAAAGAATGCGCGAACTCGAACAGAAGCAAACCCAAAAGGCTTGTCAAAACACGTGAGCCCGAACAATACACTACATGGGCATTCACGAGTTGATACAAAGATGAACTGTCTTAACCCGCAATATATGTTTGTAACATATAATTACTAAAAAATGAAATAAATAAAAACAAATACAAAAGTAATACAAACATATGTTTAATCCTTTCGAAAAAAGCATAAATATATATCTATAACATACAGTTACACTCATATTTTATCATATTCGTTCCTAAAGGTTCGCAACTAACAAAATTATAACGCCGTTAGTTGTGGGTAACATGAAAAACGTTTTTTTGGCCAGAAAGCTCACATTTATTCCGGAAAACTCAACATTTTCGTCTCAAACATCTTTGTAAGTTGTAACCTTAGATCGAATCTTTATGAACCCTTTTCTAATAAAAACCCCGATTGAGGTCGTGGGAACCCTAGAACCATCGTTGGAATCGGTTGATAGTGCTCAAGTGGTGATTTTTGGTTGTTGTTCATGGTGGTGGTATTTAGGACTTCAGGCTGAGTTTTTCTGCAAAAAAATGTGACTTTTCCGGCAATCATCAAGTAACGGAATTAGGACTCCGTTAGTCGCGAACCGTTAAGAACAATTGCGTTAAAAGATGAGTTCGTCAACAACCAACTCGTTAGTTAGGTCCGTTAGCAACCAAAAGATAATAGTTGGAATTAATAAAAACTTATACAGCAATTAAAAATAATAATAACTTTTTATACAAGTTAAAAACAAAACAGATCCACAGTTCACACCTATAAAAAGTTATCTTGCTTTACTTCACATTAAACTGAACTGGCACTTGGACAAAATGTACCTACTGTCTACAAAACTACAAACAGTGTGTAATACGTGTATCAGTGGCGGCAACTCGCCGTAAAAAAGCCAAATATTTGCATGGGACCAAAACCATATATGGTCACCACCGTCCGACTACTTTTTATCAGTATCAATCAATATTTATTTATAAATCTTCCTAAATCTTTGACTACTTATTTTTTTTATTTCAGTCAACTAAGTTACATCTTTAGTCAGCATTGTCACAATCTTTTATTTTTTTTATATTATATAGATATAAACATATGAAAATGACCACGATTGCAATCTTTTGTTGTATATGGTGTTTTGTGTCATTTGTGTACTACTAATGAAGATTTATTATTATTATTATTATTATTATTATTATTATTATTTAAGAAGATTTAAAAAGAGGTGGTAATCAAATAATGTGTATATTATTATTATTATATCAAAAAGTTGCTACTATTTTTTATACACGGTAAATTTTTGTTATTAGGAAGACTTTAACCCAATACCTCCCAACCAGTGTTGTAGAAATTGCTAGGCGGTAATCTGGTGGTATGGTAGGAACTAACGATTAGTTGGGATTAACAGAGGTCAGTCGGGATCAATCAGATTGGTTTATATGTAAAATTTCAAATATACATATTCCAAATTTAATGTATAAATTTTAAATTTTGACCGATTTTGGACATATGAGGATTAATCGACAACAAATCCGTGGGGTAGTGAATATCGATTAATGGCGCCTAGTCAGATTTTACAACCCTCCTCCCAACCTTTTTGTGTTTACAAATGTTTTGTCTTCGCTAATGGGCTACCAATGCCATTGGTAAAAGAAAAGGATATGTTAATATTTAACATATGCTCTTATTGTATATAGCATATTAAAATTCTTAGGGTAGAGATATTGTGCGCTAATTCCTTAACGTACGAGAGGTACGCGAGACGCTCAAAGTCAAAAACTAAAACGCTCATAAAACGCTCACAAAAACTTAAACGCTCCGACAAAACCCTAAAACGCTCAAAAACGGTCTTCGTGAAAAAGGTAAAAAATTGATCGATTAAGGATCCAAAACTGTTTTTTCGGTTAACCAATGATTAATTGGATACGTATTGACGATTCCGAGATGTTGAGATGTGATTTCATGGATCGATTCGTGAAAAACGAGATTCGTGTACGTTAATATACGTTAAGGATTAGTGTATTGGATATTTTCACAAAATTCTTATATGTAAAAGTATCAAAGTTAACTTTTTACTATTAATGCAAGGGTAACATGTCCGGGGTCAAGTTATTCTACAAAAGGGAACAAAAATAAGAAAAATGAGAAGGATTTGTAGTCACATAAAAAAACCCTTAAAAAATAAAAAAAATCATAATTCAAAATTTAACTAAAAAACGTAACTTTTCAATTTTCACGTAAGCAAACTTTCAATTTTCGATCTATCATTATACACAATGGTAAATTTTCAGGTTCCGTATATTATAAGATGAAGAAATTTAGTATGCTAAATACAATTATACTACGTCTCAAGTTAAGAGGAAAGTTAACGTACAAATGAAATTAACGTGCTATTTGTGATAATCAAGTATAGTAATTATAATACAAGTAGAATAAAGTATAGTAATTATATATACAAGTAGAGTAGTTATGTAATTATATCATAAAGTAATTACATGATTCTCACAATTAGCACGTTAATTTCATTTGTATTTGATTCAAACCCCTCAAGTTAAATACATTTTAATGAGGCTAAAAAATTACTATTACTATTTAAATTTTAACAAGACTTAGTCATCTTACTTTTATATGTTTTATATTAAACAATACACATATATTGTATTAACTACCTTTTATCCCTCATATAACTGGGGTTGTTTTACATTATTCGTTTATTACGGGAGTTAATTTAATTATTCGTTTCTAATATTTATATCTTTTTTGGATATTTTTTTTTGAACATGCAAATATATTATTTACAAACCACCTTAAGCGGGGATCAAACCTCTAACTACCATTTTAAAACTAAACCACCTTTGCCTTTACCACCACACCAAATGGTAATAGTAATAATCTATAACGCATTTTTAAAACTAAATCATCACCCTTGACCACCACTTTAAAACTAAAATACCTTAGAATAATTTTATTTATTGTAAGCAAGTTAATAATATACTTAGAGTTTGATGATGAAATGGTTTCACAAATAAATGAGATGTTATAACCCGGTTTAGAAGCTATATGAGTTTAGTGAGACCCATAACCCACTTATCTCTTTTACTGTAAAATTGTTTCTTAATTATAAATAGTACTTTTTTTAAAAAAAAAATCACATATAGTTTTTTGTATATCCCTATCATATAAGTAGGATTTTTCAAATCTAATATTTGATGAGATTAATTTTTAATTTATTGAGATGTTATAACCTGTTTAAGGGCTATCTGAGTTTGAGGAGACAATACCTGTAAATTTGGGTAAAATGCATGAGAAGTCTCAATTTACAAGTAATCTGATGGCTTGAAATGAAGTGAAAAGTGACCAGAAAATTTTTAAAGGTTTCATTTTTATATATTTAAGATTAAGATATAAGTTTTATTATATGACGATAAAATGCTAAAGCCCTACAATAAGGTCCGTAATCATCAGCCCAACAACGCTATCATAGCCGAAGGCAAACATCCATAAGACTAGGGGTGAGCAAAACGACTACTAATACTGATTTAGTACCTAGTACGTGTACCGAATTAGTATCGTTAGTACTGAATCACTATCAAATTTTTAGTTTTCCGTACTGCTACCGGAAATTTCTAAATTTTACCTTCAAAAACAGAACCGTCCAAGTACTTGTACCGAACCAAACATTTCAATACCATTATTAAGAATTTTCAAATCTTGGGATCGAGATATATCAACTTAATACATATTGATAAATATTTTGCAGGATATTCTTAATTCGGGATGAATCATATTTTTAGTTATGTTTACAGGATCAAATACATTTTATTCTTAACATGAAAACAGTGAGAACCAATTTGTTGCTATTATTAGGTTTATTTTTATATGTGTTTGTTGCTATTTTTTGTTCGTATTTACTAATTTTCAATTATGAGACATTATAAGTATTGCTGATTTATATTATGTTGTTATTATTAGATTTTTTTCTATTATTTGCTGTTATTATTTTGTTCTTGATTTTGATTCTTTTGTTGTAATTTTTAGGTTTTTACTTTGTTATTACAAATCATTGTTTATCTATATTGGTTTTGTAGTTGGTATTATTTCTTACGTTCTCATTTTTTATAAATTGGTATTATTTCCTACGTTCTTATGTTAAGATTAAAATGTACATGAACCTTCCCCATGTTTAAGTTCATATATCTGATCATTCCAGCATCAATAAATTATACGGTTAACAAATATCTTTCAAAAGAAAAATGATTATTTATTGGCAAGAGTATATACCCCACGTGATACATTACGGTCTTATACAGTGTTTCAGCTATGTACATATACAATGAACTGCCACGTTGTCTAAATGAATATTTAGTGTTGTATTTAATGCATCTTCATACGAAAGAAACAAATCAGATATTTCATGTTCTGTTTTAGTAAATGATAATTATAAGTTATATAATTTTGGCTTTCTGGAGTTTGTAGGTGACCATATCTTAATTCTCAAGCTACTCAATAAATTTTAAATAGTCTCAACAAAAAATTAGTTTTGGGTCTTTTCACATAAATAATTAGATGAAATTTATTGATGGTTTTATGTAATAAATATTGTGTAAAGCAATTACATAAATCAGTTCAATTTGGCAATTAGCTTTTTTTCTAGGAATGACATAAGAGTGATAGTCACGGTTTGAGATAATTGAATTTGAGTATTAGGTTTAAAACCTAACTCAATGGGTTTCTCACACTGGTAGGTTTTCTCTGTGGTGGTATTCTTGAGTGATTCAGGCTTTAAACGTTAAAATCGGTATGAACGGTTGACATGTACTCTCAGAAAAGCTAACTCATGTATTGAGGTAGTTTCAAACGTTGTTAAATAAAAAAAAGTTCATCCATCATTGAAAAGAGTATACAACCCAAACATTAAAAAGATTGTGAATTAATTTCAGCAATTAAAAATACTGAAGTTTGTGATGATCAATGGCGGATCCAAATTTTTTTATTTAAATAGGATTGAACTCTTATCGAGATTTTGAAGTATTATGTAATTTTTTTGTGAACCAACAAAATATCAAGGACTATACAACTAACTTCACTTAAATCATAAATAATGCTAGTATTTTTATAATGTTTGGACTTACCTAAAATTCAAATCTTTTACATGATCTGATTTTACTGTAAGTTTTTTCTTTCATGTTTAAAATAAGGTTTGTCACAAAAACAATGTAACATATAGACTCATCCAGCTATATACCAAGCCGACTCAGGCTTAACACATAGTAGTCAGAAAGCGAGTTAGCGACCAGGTCGTATTAACCTCAAACTTGACTCGACTCGACTCATTTATAACCCTAGGCATGACATCAAGAACATACATGATACAACCCGTATTGTTTATTTATTTATTTTTTTATTTAAAATTTCCATTACAATAAAGATTGCGTATTAAATTAGTTAATAATAAAATAGAAGCAAAAACAGTTGGTGTGTATTAAACAAGGGTCCCATATTGATACATGTACGATATTTTGCTCAAAATAATGATGCCATATGAAAATGGCACCATACACGACTGTTATCTAAAAGTTTGTCTCCAATTCTAAAGTAACTCCAAAATCACACCATTGGGACAAAACCTTTATATCTTCATTGCAACTTTTATGTAGGGTCGTTTTGTTTTCATAAAGTTTTCACTTATTATTTGCGTTTGACAAAGGCAAAAAGGTGTGGTCGATGAATTTCCATCGAGGCAAAAACGTGCGGTTTCTTATATCGTTTTATATAAGAATGTGTGCATATATATGTACCTTGTGTGGGTGGTTGAAGATTATATAAAACTCGTAAGTTTTAGTTTTGTGTTTATTAGAGTATGTAATATTGAACGGTTCGGCAATGAATTAAAATAGTTTTTTTTGTTAATGTTTAAAGAAATGTGCCGGGACTGATTCAGGTTAGGATGATCCAGCTACACCCGTGATTAAGGTGGTAAACATTGTTAAAATTATAATACAAAACTAAGAATATAATTATAAGAATGTAGTGATTTATGAGATTTAATATTTATACTTTGTATGACTAACAACATATTTCACGTACTCAATTAAGTTACTTTAATGTAAGTTATATATATTACTTGTGTAATATATTTAAAATATATATGACCTAATTTTCCTGCTATTAGATAAACAATCAATACTTAATGGGGAATGTTCTATCCGGTATCGATTAATCCATTAAAATCAATAGTCATTTGGCAACAAAAACCAGTGTTTTAAAAACCGGTTCAAACCGGCCGGTTGAACTGGTTAAACCAAATTTCGTACAGCAAGCCGGATTTTGAGCCAAGTATTTTTGGCCGGTTTGCTAAAACATCGTGTCGACGGTTTTTTTTTAATACCGGTTTTTTCCGGCAAACTAGTTTTTAAGTACAAGAAATTTTTTATATTTTCGGCCCATATTTTTTCAAAATAACTTTTAACCCAACAATTAACAATCAAACGTGTAAACTTTAGTACCATTTTCTTAAAATTGAGCGGTTTTGTATTATTTTTTAATATAGATTAACTTTTGGATTATTATTGTTGTGAAATCATTTACTTTTAGGTTATTTTTGGAGTAGAAGTAGCATTTATAGGAAATTATAAGGTAAACTATTCAACCGGTTAAACCTCCCGGTATAATACGGTTCAACCGGTTGTAAAAATTTTTAGTCCAATCCAATACAAGTAAAATATCATTTTTAAAACATTGACAAAAACTAATCAAGTTTTAACGTTGTTAAGTTGTTGCGTATTTTTTTACATTTCTATAATTAAGGGACCAAAAATAGATACATAAAATTTGGTTACTATTACACTAGTTACTTTTTTTTTACATTTTAACTTCAACTTTAAGCGAATGAGAGAATATCTATTTTGGTCCATGTGGTCTATTGATTTTAACTATTTTGGTCAAATCGTCAAACCCTCAACAATTTGATTCATTAAAGTTTCAATCTGTAACGATTTCAATTCAACTGACAAATATCATCCAACTTCTCCGTAACCCACACCCCCCTCACGTGCGCCCTACGTGAGGGGTATTTTTGCCCACCCTTGTTTTTTTAATGAGATTATACTTATCTTGTTAAAACCTTAGAACTATCAAATCCTTCCACCATAGCACCACCTTTAGATTCGGCCACCGGCTGAAAAGTGATTTGGGGACCTTATGGCGGGTACCCATACAAACAACCATGGCCATTCTCTCTAAGTGAGTAGTGAAGAAAAAATAATAATAATCAATAAATAACACCAAGTTTTTATACATTGAATTAAATAATCACTAAATAGGAATACTAATGAAGTTTCATGTATATTTCATGCAAGAAAAAAATTAATATTTATATATAAGTTTCATAATAACATAATAACCAATGAAACTTGAGTGATTGTTATAGTTAATTTATATTTGGATTGTTGCATGATTTTATCCTTGATTTAACGTAGGAAATATGTTTTTACCCATTCGGTCAACTCACATCAGGATTATAAATTTGGGATTTGGTTAGTTAAATGATCAATTTAGTAGAGTTGTGGTAAGATAGATGAGACATCAAGAAGTGATATCTTCATCAAGTATTTAAACTAATGACCAACATAACATGATTGCCATTTGATTAGTTAGTATTAATAAAATGGACCCACAAATATCTGATTAAGAATCTAACTTAATTATTATATAAATTATTAACCAATAACCAAAACTTATAATAGGTATATTTAGAACATGTATAAATATTTTTTGATGAAAACAGTTATATCAACACTACTAAAAAAAAATTTAAGGTAACCAGGACTTAAAGGAAGCCTCGCCCATTTTTATTCCAATGCCAAAAGTCAGATGGTATTTGCTTATTATATTACTAGCTTTTCAGCCTATTTATACATGAGATTTGTTAAATGAAAAAAATAAATAAGGTTCATTATTGTCATAATGGTTTTGGCCTATAACTCATGGATAGTTATGATTAATGAGACAATAGATTGAAAGATTATGAGGAAAACTTAACTATTATATAACTCAATTGTCAAAATAGTTTTATCTCATGAACCATAGATAGTTAGGATAAATAAAATAAAAAAATTAAAAGATTATAAGGAAAATTTAGCTAGAATTGAATGTGAATATGACATTTAAGCATCATTATTTTACTTTATTAGAACACCGTAACCTGTTACTGTAAGATAAGACAAAAATAAAAATAAAAAATTAGATGGCATTTTTCTTTTAAATTACTTCTAGAAGGTGTTTTCATACAGAGACTTTTACTCCAAGAACTCTAACAGGATGTGATTGACATAACATAATATTCGAAGAAAATTAGCATAAGTATGAAAGTGTAATATATTAACTTAGAAAAATCACTTCTTTAAAAATGTTTATTATGTTTGATTGTTTACCCGTTAGATAGTAGCTTTGAGGCCCGCATATCATACTAATAATAGATGAAAAAAAATAAAATTTAACATTTAACCAAAATACAAAAAAAAAAGCAATAATTTATCATACATTGTTTTGTTTATAAACAATCATTATACATTAAGTTTAAAACAATTTAATAATTTATTTAGTTATTTTCATCTTTCAAATTAGTTTTAATCTTTATCAGTTAACATTATAAGTTTTTAATAGTAATTATAGACGTGCTAGAGAATGGGTTTCAATACGAACAATCTAATCTTTTCACAAATACTTTCACCATACTCTAAATCACTGTTAATATTAAGTAATAGATCGTGACAATGAAAATCACTCGGTTGTATTTGTGTTCGCTTTCGTTTAGTTCCAATTACTCCATGGCTAAGGGTGTATGTTATACACCGTGAGTGTAGAGGATCGGAATCCACATCAACCCATGCTAACGTGGCACGCTGCCTATGCATGAGTGCGGGTTAGCCATTTATGATCGCGGGGCTCGATTGTGCCATTTAAAAATGGCTAAAACTTAGAAGAAAAAAAAACTTATTTAAAAGTAACATACAAGCCATAAATTTTTTTTAAAGAAAAGTTATTCGCTATTGGATTCATCTTCATTAAATCATCGTCATCCTTCGAGGCCAATGAGACTTTCATCATAACAATCATAAGCGAGGCAAAAATATTAGTACAACAAGTTGAAGTCTCACATCTAAAACCTAGGAGAACACATTCAAATTGGGACAGTGAAATTGCTAATGATCATTTGTTACTAGATTATTTTTATAGATGACTCTAAATACAATGACAAAATGTTTAGACATCTTTTTCTTGTGAGCCGACATCTATTCCTACGAATAGTAGACGATTTAGAGAGGGTGGGAGAGATATATGGAGAGAGAGAGAGAGAGAGAGAGAGAGAGAGAACTGCCATGGTTCCAATAAATAAATGTTGTGAGATGTAGACACGATTTTACTTCTTTACAAAAGTGCACATTTGCAATTAGTTAAATGAGGTATCACTAGCTTATGGAACGAATACCTGATGATGTCTTTAAAAGCTTCACAGATCAACATATACAAATTTTATGTGTGAAATTAATCTGTATGACAAAAAATATTTGCGAAACGAACGTGGAATGACATTATATAACTATACAAGGTGTATGCTGACAAACATGGCTTTCTCAAGATGCATGGTTGTATCGTTTCTACACAATGAGAGTGGTCAGACTGCGGAAATTTCATTCCATGTGGGTGATCATCCTCCACATACATCAATAATGCTTGAAGGTGTGCCGATTCCAACAATGATATCAATGATATGATTTGACATCATTATTTAACAATGTCATAGACGGAACTATACTAGGGTCTTCGATTAATGTCAATGGTGAAGAATACAAGAACAAGTATTATCTTTGTGATGGTATACATCTTGAATATTCTATGTTTTGTCAAATTGTTTTGATGCCCACATGATAAAAAAAAGCCAAAGAATTTAAAAGTTGCTCAAGAAATGATTAGAAAAGACATCGAACGGACATTTAACGTTCTAAAGCAACATTAGCATATTGGGCAACATCCGACATGGATTTGGACTTGTAAATAAATTTAGAAACGTAATGTACGCTTGCATAATGTAAGGCCCGTTCCCAGTGCCTCACTTTAACGTCAGATTTACTCATAAACAAAGTTCTACAAATCAGAGTTTATTAAAACTTTCGCGAAATATAAAACTTTAACCGTTTATTACAAAACATTTAATCTTTTCTTTAAAACCATAACATAAATCATCATATTAAGACATCATTTCTTCCATCTTCAAATGCCAGCCGTTCGATCTGTGCCATGTGCCAACCTCATGCTAGCTCTTTAATCATATTCACCTGCGTGCATACTAAAAGTCAGCTACGCTGAGTGAGTTCTAGTTAATCAGGTGACATACAATACATACACATATCTTACATACATACATATCTTAACCTTGTATAAATATCCATAAGAGGAACGTCACATAATATCTATTAAAAGAACTATTACTATTACCGCTACTATTTATATTCTCCATAGAAGGACACTATATATATATATATTCTCCATTGAAGGAACATCCTATATACTTCTATAGAAGGAACACTATGCTTTCCATTTAAGGAACACTCTATATATTATCCGTAGAGGGAACTCTATATATAAGTTATCATTTAATATCCATATAAGGAGACAATCGTCACTATTCTTGGCAATACATGCAATATCCGAAGATCGTTCACGTATTGACAAGCAATCAGTCGTATCTATCACATATATCATACATGGCATACATTTACCATTTAAGGTAAGTGTATTAACTGTCACATCGAGTATGCACACAGCCCCGAAAACATAACAAGGAATGGGGCTAGAAACTCACCTGAATTCGGTTACTTCTTCCGTTAATGGTTACTCCTTTCTTTGGCTGTGCACGACTAGCTGTATAACAATTATGCGTATTGACAACTGTCACTTTTCATATTGCGTTTCTAGTTAAATTATTACCCTCAACGAACGGGGATCCGGGGGCAGCTCCCCTAGCAGCGGGGTCTAGGGGAGGCAACCCCTAGCAGGGTCCAAGGGGCAGAGCCCCTGGCTGGGGTCGAGCTGCCAGGTTAGCTTGAAAAAATTTTATTTCTATTAATTGTCTTATCACATTTTCCATTAGGATTTTAAATTATTATTAAATTCGCCATCTCATTCGTTACAACGAATTAAGTCTAATTCGTTATCAGATCACAGTCTAATTCGTTATTAGATATGATCTGATTCGTCATCTTTCTTAAGTTGATTCGTTAATCTAGTTCGTCATCTTTCATGACCTGATTCGCTAGTCTGGTTTGTTATCTTAGTTCGCTGGCCTAATTCGTTATCCTAACGAATTGGGTGGGTAACGAATCACATGATTCATTATCTGATCATAACGAACTGGGGAGAGTGATTCGTTATTTGGGCATAACGAATTGGTGAACTAATTCGTTACCTTGCCATAACGAATTGGGTTAATTAATTCGTTATCTTCTCTTAACGAATTACACCCATCTTATCCAGACTTTGACTTAGAGGTCAAAGTCAAAATCGTCAAGAACACCATATAGTCAACATATCTTACATCTGCAACTAAACCTTCGTTTCTTAACCAAATAACACGATTTAGGTATCAATGGATTCGGATTACAGCGCCTACAAACCCTAACCCTTTGTTCGTCCAAATATACATGTTTATGTGGTGCGATTAAGGCATATATGTTACGGGTCTTCATACTTGTAATTAGCCTATCAAACTGTAATCAATTTAAGTAAGTTTAGCTTCGTTGAATTCGTTTTTACCATACTAAAACAGATCTATGATTTCTAGGCTAAATCTGAACTTAAACGAACAAGTTCTTGACATAAACGTAGCTTAAACGAGTAGGTTTACGAGCACGATTTAGTCTTGAAGTTGTTTTGGTTCGTCTCGATGTTCCAGCACCAACAATCTGGGGTTTTCGCCTTCGGATCTTGACTCGGGTTAGAGAATAGTGTTTGTGTGTGTTTATCAAGGTGTAGGCTATGGTGTAGAGATAAAAATGATAAAGATTAGGGTTTAAGGGATTTTTATACTCCCTTAAGCCCATGGACCTAAGGCCCATCTTTCCTTTTTGGTTCATCTTTAATTCTATTAACCAAGCCCGCTACCCCTTAAGCTTTATTATTATATTATTATCATTATCCCACTAACCCAAATAATTTACCCGACGCAGGTATTATATTAAATATTAGTCTAGAATTTTCGGGATGTTACACATAATTTTACATAATATGATTTTGGAGGATGACTGGCATGCGTTTGATGATGCAACCGACTTTTAAAGAAATCGATGACCAACAAATAGCATTCAATCGTCAACAGCTACATACCCAAGAAACGCATAACAACCTTCGGCGGATTTGGTAGAACATATTACGAGTTTGCTTTACATGGTGAAGACAATTATGATTAGTTTTTTTAAATCTAAAAGCTATTTATTTTTAAGTAACTTTTAAAAAACTGGTTATTTTAAATCTTATATTTACTATTTAATTTTATTGAATAAGTGATTGTTTAAAAGCAAAATATTATTTATAAAAATACTGCATTAAAATATTTATAAAAATCACTCGCCATCAACTAGGTATAATCAATGTTCTTTTAACCGGATCAGACAGTAAACTAGTCAGTTTATTGGTTAAATCAGTCGGACCAGTTTGATACGCTTTTGTTTAAAATTGATGTTGTCTTGTTTCTCCCATTTTCTTAACAAACTTGATGTGGTTATGAACTATAGAATGTTGTTTTCACTCACAAAGAAATAATCCTAAATCCAAACACGACCACAAATATATATGCAAGTCATTCTACACAACATGAACATGACACGTTCAATATAGTCATCCGCATTATCCAACAACTTGTTTCATAAAACGCTTACCCAAACCTCATACGTACATATCAGGTTAACTTATGCTGACTCAACCTGTTTACGTACATACAACTTAATTCGTTTTAATGTTGTGTTGTGTTACATATTAACCTAATAAAGTTGTTATTTGAATATTAAGTTTAGTTAACCGAATATATCATAGAGTAAAGCGTAGACGCAACAAATGGTACAAAGTAGTACAGACAAAATTTACCAATCACTATCTTATAAGCCAACATCAATTAGTTGGACTCCAATTAAACTTCACTTTAAACTATTCTCTTTTTTCTGTTACTTGAAATAATGAGAGAAAAAGAAAAAAAAACAAATAGAAAGGATAGTGGGTTCACGTTCATTATAATTGGCATAAGTGTACTCGTTTTATATGAGAAGACTAGCTTGTTGCCGACATAGGGGTGTGTTACTATCAACGTACTATGTGTTTTATGTCTTATAAAATATTCAAGATATGGTGTATATATTTGTTAAATGTATGTGCTCGTTAATTATAAATGGTTTACCGTTGTGATCCTACAGTTCATACATGTATTAGACATGATAAACTTGGAGATTGTTTTTTCGTCGAAAGCGTTATAATTAGTTTAGACATTGTTATAATAATAACGAATGATTTTTTTTTAAAAGACGTCATTTGTTTTTATATTTTAACAATAATGTTCATAAAATAAAATAAAAACAATATTCTCAATTTTATGACATTATTTCTTTGAAATATAGTGAAATAGATATAAGGCTATAAGCTACTTGATTTTTATTTATTTATTTATTTTTAAGTTAAGATACCATATTTAGAAATAAAAAATTAGTAAATAATGTTTCTTAAACATTTATTTCAACAATCTTCACTAGAATTCATGATGCCAATCCTATATTTTGACTACTTCTAAGTCCTTGCAAAATACTTTATACATTTCTTCAAAAGTACTTTGCAATTATGATCTTTGTATATCTTTTAGTTTTATTATATTTTCTATAGATGAAAGAATTCTCTCTTTCCACAGTATACCAATTCTTTCCATTAACTCAAGTATTGCAAGGGAGTTCTTTTTTCTTTTTTTTAATGTAGGTGAGTAGTTTAAGGTGTTCGTGACTGAAGTAAAAAGAAAATGTAGTGTTTTTTCTACATATTTGAAAAGTTATGGTTCCAACCTATTTATATTTTAATATTTGTGCTGTGAGTGGAGGAAAAAACGATGACGATAAGTAATGATAAAAGTATAAAATAATATTATTTAACTGAAAAAAAAAAGAAAAATAATAAGTTTTAATGTAATTTTAGGTTTGGAGTTAAAAGAATGAATGCAAATGCTCTAAACACCCCAAGTTTTATTTTTCTTAACTTAAAAGTGTTTAAAGCTTTTATTTGTGGAAATAGATCCCAATTTTTCTGACAATTATCAAGTGTCGTTAAGAACCCATTTATAACACCCTGAAAATATCAAACCCAAATGTTAATTTATAAGTTGAAGAGCCTATTGGTAATATAAGTAAAGTTCAAGGTTTAATTGAAAACAAGGAAACGTCAAAGATCGCGGTCTGCTATCCAATCGCTTAACGACCCGTTACTTAGCAACAATGGAATCAATCCGTGCGTGACACATGTCAGGTGACTCGGCATGGTAGCTGCTAACCATTCGCCAAGACAAAATAAAATTTGTCTTGTCATTTGCCTATTTATATTCGAAGTATCATACACATTATCAGGGGAACCTTCATTATGGTACATTATAAGATCGCTCTACTCTAACGAAGGGCATCAAAGTTTTAACTCATAAATAAAAGTAAAACTTCGTTGATAGGTCCAATTTTGATTTTTAAGTTGAGCTTAACCTCAGTAATGACTTCGTTACATATACCACGTCACGGGATCTGTTAGATATCCAAAATCTTTAAAACCATAGGATGCCTCCGGCAGGGATAGGGGTTCATTCTTTTGGTTACAAGCAATCATCTCATGTGCATATCTTATAGAGAATGGTCCTCCAGATTTCATCTTCATAAACCATTAATTTTATTATTTCATTTTACCTTAGAAAAATATATATTATGGCATTTTCTTTACACACATAGTTGTTTAAGATTCTTTATTTTTATCAACTTATAACTTATAAATTTTTTGAAAATTAATAAGATGTATAAGGTGTTTGGCAAACCATAAGGCCTTATGAAATTTAATATATGGACAAGGCAAAATAAAGGGGTTTTGAAAAGTTAATAATATATAACTTATTAACTTAATGTGTTTGATTTACCTGTTACACCCCTTCTAACCTTTAAAACTCATTACACTCCTTTAAAAAAAGAGTGTCATTTCTAGTCATTTTGGTTCCCCCTAATCCAAACATTTTTTTAAAACCTTCTTTTAAAAAAATCATAAGTTTATAAGTTCTTTTAACAAAAAGTCTTTTTTCACTTAAATAAGCAATCCCAAACACACCATAAATTTGATGACTAATGAAAATACTAGTTATATTATAAATCATGATAATGACCTACAAGTATTATAAATCATTAACGTTGTCTACGACAACTCAACAACGAAGGACATCAAGAATTCAAGATTATAATGCGTAAAATACACGTAAAATTTTTTTGATGGATCGACTTAATTTCATAAATGTCGTCGGCACATGGACCACGTCACGGGAAACGTTACATCTCCGATACCATAGGATGCCTTTGGCATAGGATAGGGGCTCATATTTTGGTCATCAGCAATCACCCCATCAATTTTATCTTGATGTGCAAAAGTTAATATGGTCCTATACCATTTATCTTCAGAGTACATTAATTTTATCTTGAAAAGATCAATATTATGGCTAGTACATATTTTTGTATTTGATATCTAACTAAAATATTGTTGTTATATTATGAATCATGTCAATGATAAGTTGCTTTTATGTGGCCTTTTATCCATAACATTAAGATAAAAGAGTAAAAGACTACAAAGTATTACGATATCTATAAGGAAATTAAATTAATGCTATGAAAGTAACATAAATAAGAAATTTACAGCCTCCACAATGATGGTGAAATACGTTGCAGTGTGTCGTGAAATGTTGTTAGGAAATATGATCAGTGGGCTCAAAATCGTTAGTTCCGTATCATGATTACCAAAGGTTTATTTAAATAAGTCAATTGTAAATAGTTTCTCGAACAATAACAGTCCGAGTGACACTATATTATGTCTTGATGCAAAGTACGTACTTGTTCGTAATCATATGTGAACTAGTAGAGGAAAATAACATTTGTATCGAATACCTTAACACAATAAATATGCTATCGGTCTTTCCGAGAGCCTATGTGGATGGATGTAAGTAGCCTCCTTGTATCGTTATACATTCCTCAAAATTGTCTTGTTATAATTTCCTGAAATTGATGTACATTATGATCTACAGACAAAATCTATGAAAATTAATTATATTTGGAGATTATTCTTGTCATTTTTGCATTATGTATAATTGCTTTATGTTAGAGCTTTGGTATGATCAAATCTAATTTAGTGCATTCACAAAGCTCTCTAAATACATTTCAAGCATATATATAAGTACTTTAGACCGACAACACAATCAACACCGATTTCAGCCTGTAACATATGATCTCGTTAACAATCTTGGCTGTGAGCAAAAATCGGTTTTCTGATTTTCCCTATGCACAATTGCATAAGCAATCTCTCCATCTTTTTTATAGATATCATACCATGTGTAGTATTTTTTTTATGATTATTTTTATATATAACACAAACCGAGCTACATCTGGATAATGGGTAAGCGAGCAACAAGCTGCGCCGCTATCCCCTTTTGAATCGCAAAGCCTATTCTACTAAATATAAATCCTTGGTTTCTCGGGCTCTGCGAGTCACTGTGGACCACCTTCTGCACCCGCTTCAAGAAGCGAACCGCCTCGGGAGCTAGTGATCCAAAAGTGTCGAAGGCAAAGACAGGTAGAATGCAAAACAAAGAAGTATTACATATTAAACAACATTTTCTAAACGCATAAAACACTAGCTTCGCCTAAACAGGCAATTGGTGAGAGAATAAAACAAAATAAAACTTGTTAGGTTACAATTTTTTAATGAAGACGCATGAATCATGAATTTCAATAGTTCACTATTATTTAGTGATCATGTTTTATCAACTTTTGAATACCTAAAGGTTTCAAGGGTTGAGATAATGTTGTTCTTAGGGGTGTTTGATATTCTTTATTTTTCACCTCCTTATTACTTATTCATAAGTCATAAATCATAATCTTATAACTTATGAAACTTTTTTACTCACATATTAAGCAATCATAAAAACCTTTTTAACTTTTTAAAAATTATAAGTTATAAGGAGACAAAAATAAGGAATCTCAAACACCTCTTTACTAAAAAAATATATATCCAGTTTTCTTTTAAAACACATGTATTTTGTTTCTTTTGTAGTAAAGAGTGACAATCGGGTGTGAATTATTTTAGGAAAAGATAAAGCGTATATAAAGTGTGACGCAGTTATTTTTGAACTAATAGTTTTAGTGTGTTTTAAGTGAGACTAAAACTCACAACTTTTTTTATTAAAAACCATACTCTTTAATGTAAAATTAGAACTTGTAACATTTTAATTTAAAACCATGCATTTTAAAGATAGAATCATATAAGGAAAGTTATACGTGCTCCACAACCCACATAGCCCATGTTCTGATGTTCATGTCTTTACATTGTTTCTAAAAAATTATTTACTAAGTTTTTAGATTAGTGGTTAGTGGTCTAGTACGTGCATGTTTGATAACTTCTTGTAGGTTATTTACCTTTGGATGAAAGTCTATAAAAGGCATGATAAGTTTAGAATTAAATTAAGAAGAACATTGAAGTAAAATTATGTCTTGTTTTTTTCTATTTTTTTGAAGTCTAACCCGTTTAAAGGGTTACTATCTTGAAAGATTAACCATCTTAAATCGGCTTACTATCAGAAAGTGTGGTGCATACCCGTAGTTTCCTAGCAAGGTAAAGAGATAATCATATCTAAAATTCGAGCATGGATATACACGCAACTTAAATAGGAAAAAAAAAGATACAAGTTATAAAAGTTAGTTTTCTACAAAAGAATTTTACATATGTAAAGGTGTACTATTGTATAAAAGCCAACCTATATAATTACATATACAACTTAAATAATTTGTGTTTTTACAAATATTTTTGACGGGAATGAAAAGTTCGTAAAAGTTTTTAAATTCTAGAAAAGATAAATATAAGTAAAAAAGGTAACTTTAAAAAAATAAATTTACTAGTAATTTGATATAGTTTAGGGTGTAAATCATCAAGGCCGACCATGACATATGGCAGAGTAGTCGACGGCTATAGGCTCGACTACTATGGCCGTCGACTACCCGCTAGGCCCGGATTTTTTTTTAATTATATGTATTATTATGTAAAACTATATATACTTAATATTTTAACTCAATCACATAATAACTAATTTGGTAGTGGTAAAGGGATTTGACTCCGAACCAAAAGGTTGTGAGCTCTGATCTCATTTGAAACATGTTTAAGCTTACTTTTATACATTAATTTTTTTAAAAGGGAGCTAATTTAAAAATTAAATTGTCTAAACCCAACAAAATATTCTTTTTACCTAAGACCCAAAATATTTTTCGCCTTCGGCCCAAATTTTTTTTTTCAATTCTCGAAGACGGCCCTGTAAATCATGCTGGGTTGACGACTTTAATTTATTGATTTGGGGTTGGTTCATTGATAGATCGAATTGGTGAATACAAATAGACAAATCTCACGTGTAATTTGGGGATGCCTTGCGTTTAAAGATATAAACCCACACACACTTTTGTTACAAAGCGCCATTATTCGCGTGATGTTGCGGGTTATGTCCATGTTTAAATATAACAAGTAACAACTACATAATGACTTAGTAATAAATTAAACAAATAAAAACCTTAACTTAAATGAAGTTTCTATAAATTGGTCTTTTTAATTATTCATGCTACTTATCTTTAATTACTATTTAAAAATTTGGTTTTACATATTCAAGTAGACTTTAAAAGAACATGATTAAAAGATCAAAAAAAATGCAGAAGTCGATTTTAAAGGAGCCGGATTAAAAGATTGGGGAATGTAGAACTGATAGTAGATGGTTAAAAGTAAAGAATAGATTTGTTGGAACTGAAGACTTGGTGAATACTTTAAGAAGTATTAACAAAAAATGACGAAACTAAAAATCGAAGTAACAAATTTTGCATGTTAACATCTTCTAGCATACCCAAATCTAAGTGGAAAGTGTTAAAGAAATTAAATAGGTTAACATGTTAACCCTTAATTAATGTTAAAACCGTTTATTAAAAAGGTCGTGTTTGATTTAACTCGTTAATATACGCATTATATTGAACAACATAAAGTAGACTATTTTTGTGGCGTGTTGTTTTCGTGTTGTAGTGCGTGTTAGGGCTATTTGTTTATGTAGATGACTTACTGAATATGTGTTAAATTGTATATTACTTTTTTGTGAAAAGTATATATATATATATAAATAAAAGAAAGCTTGCACATAGTTGTTTTCTCACTACTCATATATGTATACAAACAGCTATGCCGACACATGTAATTAGCAACCTATGACCGCAATAAAACAAGGACCATGATCCTCGTTCAGTTGTTTGTTTCATTTTCCTCAAACTTCCCTTTCATAATAAAAGTACAAACACCAAGTTGGTCTGAAAAAGTCATCTTTCATGTTTTCAACCAAAACAAATATTCTTCGTATTTATCCATGTCGAACAAAGGGATAGAACTTTTTAAGTGAAAAATGTAATTACTTATTAATCAACTTTAACGTCAAAATAAAAATAAAAGGTAAAGGATAATAAGTTACGCCCCTAGCTCTTTTTATAAAATGGAAAAAACTACGTTTTTCTAAAAACCACATTAGTAGATCAGGATATGTAACACGTGTTTGTGACTACTTTCGAATTTATGAATAAAAGTTAATATGTCACATTACATAATTATTATTGTTAGAAGTAAGTGTCATTTTTAAACATGCATGTGGTTTGACCAACTACGCAACTTCAGTACATTTTTAATTTTCTTTACAACCGAGCTCTTAACGTTTCAAGAATCATGTCATTTTCGTACTTTTCGTTAACTCTATCTTTATTTTGACTGTAGTCAGGGGTAAAACAGTTATTTTGTTTTGTTTTTTTTTTATTAATTTGTAATTTCTTTTAATCTGGAGTTAAGTGTCATTTTTAAACATGAGGTTACTAACTACGCAACTTCAATACATTTATTTTTACATTTTTTGCAACTAAATACTTGACGTTTTACGAATCATGTCATTTTTGTACTTTTCACAAACCCCGTCTATTTGGGCGTTAAGTTAGAGGAAAACATTCATTTTTTTTAATTTCACAGATCTTTCAATCCCTTTATATAAGTTTTCATGTTAACTAAACCCTAACACAAAATTCATTCCTCAAATTCAGTCGATGCTCAAACTCAGAATTTGGGTTCTTTGATTCTTCACACGTGTTACTTCTCTCGTATCTTTGGCATGGACCATTGCTAAATTATCAACCATGATGAACTTCCAATGTAAACGTGTAGGGGCCATTTGTTGAAATCTGAAAGTAAAAAACATGAGTTAACACTCGCAAAATCAACATTTCATATGGAACAAGAAGATTATCGAAGTGCAAATCGACAAACCATATTACATCATAGGATTGAAGTCAAACCATTGCTCTCGAACAACCCAAATTCCAACTATATGTAACATCAGTTAAACTTAGTGTTAAGAGGCAAAAAGGTCTTTTACAATTATTGTTACAAAATGGAGATTGGTAGAATATAGTGTGATTAGAATTGTCAAAGTCTAATTGAAGTTAATTAGAAAAGTCAATAATAGTCTAATTTCAAAAGTCAAGCTAAAAGTCAACTACTGGTTGGTTATGCTAAGTTTGGTAACTTTGGGCTAAAAGTGAAAAAAGTTAGAGGATGCTTTATGCCAATCTTTAAACTTAGTCATTAATAGCCATTAGAAGCAATTAGGGCTTGTATAAATTGAAAGTTTTTTTTATCCCTTTTAAGGTTAATTCTGTTCTTGTAATTGTGTTTCAATTCTCTTTTTATTCTCGTTGTAATAATTCGTATTGTTCATAATAATAAACAAGTGAATATTTTGATCGTGTAATTTCTTCCGAAAATCATTGTAATTCGGCATAATTGTTAACATAAAGCATCTAATGAAAATAAAAAAGATTAAATATTTTTATGTTAATTTAGGTGAAAAAAAAAATACAGTTCTCCTCTTATTAAAATTTACACTGTTTTTTTGAATGGCTTTTGCTAAATGAAACTAGCAATTGCTAGGAAATGAACAAAATGCAAGTACATGATAGCACATATATAAAGAGGATTTTTGATTCGCTTAAACTAATGTAAATTTACACTATTGATCACAATATTGCATTCAACCTATTTTAACGATGCATCAAACTTTTAAAATCTGCTACGCTGTTGTAATTGAGTTTTAACTATGAAAATATTTGTGGTGTGGGGGTAGATTTTAATGACGTGGAGGGTTATGCTCCAACCATGGGGTGTAAGCCAAAGAAGGTTCATCTTTTTTTTAACACATTTTTTGTATGTTTAGTTTTAAAAAATTGTTGAACATTAAACTATCGATTGGTTCGTTATCTACTAGATGTAAGAGCTTCATTGCAAAGAAGGTAACATATTAGGTTGGTGGGCCGTTGATTAATCAGATACCAACTAGAACAAATGCAGTTTGAAAACGTATGGTATTCCTTCGGTTTTGTGTCTATCGTGTGATAAGGTGCCTGAAACCATTCATCATATGTTTAGTGATTCCGATAACGTTGTGAGAGTATGGAGGGTGATTGCTAGATGGTTAGATGTGGAACTCCAATCTCTCGAAATCTTGTTGACCTCATAGATTGGCTCGACTCAATTGCAATGAAGTCGCGCAAGAATGTGTTGTCAGAAGTGATGGTGTCCTCTTAGATGTAACATCCCCAAAATTTTGATCAAAATTTGACAACTTAGGAAAGTTGAGGGATCAAAAGTAATATTAAAGACAAGTCATGGGAAAATATTAAATAAGGAAATATAAGAAAAATTAGGAAATAAAAATATTTCCTAAGTTAAGTTTACTTACATGAAAGAAATTTCATCCCACATTGGAAGATGTAAGAAAGTGTAAGCATTCCACTAAGGTATAAATAAGGAAGATGGAATCCATCCTACATGGAAAGTGGTAAAGAAATGGAGGCTCTTTATAAAGAAGAGATTTTCCATAGTAATATTCTTTTATGAATATCATGCACCAAGTGGTCCTAGAGGAGGGTGCGTAGCACCCAAGGCGCTCGGGCTCTGGCGACGGCGAAGGGCGTTGGGCGCTTTGATGGCGCACTTCGCACACTCGCATCGCCGTGAGCCGCCTTAGTATTTTTGGACAATGAGAATTAGACTAAAAGTGACAAGCTACAAAAAGATGAAGGACCAAAAGTGAAAAATAATATTCAGGGACCCATCGCGCTACGCGAAGAGTCCAAGGAGATGGCCATCGTGTACCGCGATGGGCCGTGATGACGCATCAACACGTGTCACACTCTGGTGACATGATGGTCGGTTAATTTGTATATGTTTTAGTTTGTTTATTATTTAGTTTTAACTGTTTATTCTAGAACTATCGATACTTCATACGTGTGTTATTAGATTTCAGGTCACAGGCGTTAAAGTACTCAATATGGACCTGTTGTAGCACGGAATGAAGACCCGAGATGTCCAGCACGCGAAACAAGAAGCTTAATGATTTTTGCTGGTGAAGAGACTGTTGGAATACCGTATGCCCGAGACAATTAATTAGGTTAATGTGGCTAGTTGTGTTTGATCCAAGTAGGGTCATACCCAATAACGAGTTAGACACACACCAATAATGTATTTGTTAAGATAAGATCTATGAGACAAATACAGAACACGATACATTCAGAAAATCGGGTTTCTGAATACCTACTTGAAAGTGTTAAATAAATTAATTGGTTAATTTATTTATTCAAATAATTATTATTGGAATGATTATTTAACTATGTGTTCTTTTATAAAATGGTTTATGAAAGATGGGGTGTTTATATATTTTATAAAGTATAAAATAAATAAATAAATAAAAAAATATATATATATTTTTTGGGGCCGGTTTTGGGTGGGCCCCACACCCCAAAGTTTTGGTCAAGTTTTGTCATGGATTTGGTGGAGGTTGAGTGTTTGTTACTTGACTTGAAAACCTAACACCATGATAGGATTTGATTGAAAAAGGTATTGATATCAAGACTTTCAAGTAACAAAAAAACACACAACTCTTTCTTTTTCTTTGTTTTGGTTTTTCGGCCAAGAACAAGAAGAAGAGTCTCGGTTTCTCGTGTTCAAGCTTCCTAACATAGCTCGGTGTGTGTTGGAGGCTCGGGGTATATTCCGTTTGAGGATTTTCCCTTTGAAAGTCTAGCATCAACATCATCATCTTCTTCAACATCAACTACACTCTTAAAAGGTTAAGAATGTAAGTGTTTATAGTTTTGATAGTTTAGTTTTTCCGTATCGTTTGATCCTTGCTTCGGGTTTCTAATAAATAGATTATTGGTAATCTTATGACATGAATAAACTAGGTTGTTCATGAACACATTTCCTATAAACTTGTAATATATACATATATAAACACATGGATACATATGTTTAGTTTGTTTATATCACGCTTCCGCCTTAATTGTGACTAGTTAAATGGTTAACTAAGTTTAAAATATCCATAGAAACCCAACAAATGGCATCAAGAGCCGGGATACGGAAAACTAAGCTTCGGGTTTTCGGTTTTATATTTTTCCCCTTGAAAGATTTTATACAAAAATTAACATGCATGATTTTTTTTGTATTTAATCTTGTTTTAATTTTTTGGCTTTGTTCAAAAAATATATATATATATAAAACCGAGTAAATGGGCCGAAGCCCAATTCGGGTGAAATTGGGCCGAAGCCACTTGTTTTGGTTAATGGGCTAACCGAAAAAAAAAGGGAGAAAGTGCAATGGGCCGAAGCCCATTTTTGGTTAAATGGGCCGAAGCCCATGAGACTTTCTATTGGGCCGAAGCCCATGTGTTTTGCACATGTGGGCCGAAGCCCATAATCAAGTTATTGGGTCAAGCCCAAATGGGTTGG
Organism: Bidens hawaiensis; assembly: GCF_021521415.1. Taxonomy (NCBI): domain Eukaryota; kingdom Viridiplantae; phylum Streptophyta; class Magnoliopsida; order Asterales; family Asteraceae; genus Bidens; species Bidens hawaiensis. The sequence goes on along the minus strand of NW_027493151.1, from coordinate 129,812 downwards.
GCTAGGCCCGATAAAGTCAAGGGGTTTTGGAACGGGTTCCTAAGACATAACGGGTTATGTTTGTTAAAACTAGACCGAGCCGTAGACCAAAATGGATGTTTGTTTGTGGTTGATGATTGTAATTGTAATTAATTATTCAAGTTTCGGTTTGTAATAATTAATTAGGGGCAATTTTGTAATTATTTATTCATATGGGTATGTAATAAATAGATTATTTGTAATATCTTTATTTTATAGAAAAATGTATTAGGACATTGTTTTGTAAAATTAAAGAAGATTGCAAAATTGGAAGTTTGGGCCTCATTGGGCCGGGTATGGTGATAATGGGTCTCACAAGCCCATTAAGGGGATTCAAGCCCAAAAGGACCTAAGCCCACCCATTGAGCCCAAATGGAAGCTTATGGAAGCTAAGGCCCAAGTTCAAGCCCAATAGATTACAACGGGGTTGAAGAAGATGCTTGACGCATTTGGATGCGGGATCAAGTGGGAGCTACAACATCCATGTGTCATGTGTCCCTTAGGATCGGACCTAAGACACACACTTGTTTCGGCTAACAAGTGTGGTCTAACTTAGTGGCTCGTGTCTAGTATAATTGTGTATGCTTGTTAATTGATTGTTTGATTATGTGGTTGCTAGATATTAGGATATCAACTTCGTCACATAGAATTAATTAACAAAGCATAAAACGGGTTCTAATAATTATCGGTAATTACGAGACACATAGTTTAATAAAATGGATTTATTAACTAGCCGTCTCACGCCCATAATAAAATGGTTTTATTATAAATTAGAATTTTGAAAATGGTTTCAAAATATCATGTTACTAAATGCATGTTAGAACGTGATTTAAAGTTTTACAACTAGAATTATTAAAACTAAAAATCCCTTTTAAAATTAAGGATAATAAGTCAAACACCATCCTTTTGTATAACGCTTAACATATTAGTAAGCTCTTAGTGGGAAAAAGGTCACCTAACCGCGTAGAGTAAATTAACATGTTGAGGTAATATTGGCATATAAATGGGAAAAAGGTCACCTAACCGTTTGTATGTTGATATTACAAGTTGATAAAAGTAGGACGACTTAAATTAGAACCATGTGAAGAGGGTCACCCAAGCATGGGGTCTAATAGGTGTTGATGGGATAAACATGCCGACACGAAATATGATTTCGAACCGGTCCTATAAACTCTAGAAGTTGCAAAAGGGTTTGCAATTGTTATGAATAACTACCTTGATAAACCGACAATGGGAAAAAGGTCACCTAACCGGAGTCGGGTTTATCGTTGGATTCTAGATTTTAATTATTAATTATATTTGGTATATATAAAAGGGTATTAATAATTAAAAAGGTAAAACACTAAAATGAACTTAATTAAAATTCTGCAGATGGCCGCACACGTCGACGACAACATAATTCCTAACATCCAAAATGTATCTCTCCGATCTATTCTCGCTAAAGACCGTCTTAACCACAACAACTTTTCGGATTGGTTCCGAAATTTAAGGATTGTTCTAAAACAAGAAAAATTATATCATGTTTTGGAAACACCTATCCCCAATGAACCGGAAGAGGGAAGTGAGGTCGAATATATGAATTGGGTCCAACACACGGAAGATTCCATTCAAGTGTCATGCCTCATGTTGGCGACTATGGTTCCCGAAATCCAAAAGGATTTCGAAAACCATAATGCGTACGACATGATTACTCAACTTAAGGAAATGTTCCTTAAGCAATCAAGAGTTGAAAGGTTCGAAACGGTTCGAGCCTTGCATGCATGTAGAATGGATGATAATCAACCAGTTTCAACTTATGTACTTAAGATGAAAAGTTACATTGATCGCCTCGCCAAGCTCAATTGTCCCATCTCAAAAGAGTTAGCAACGGATTTGATCCTTAACTCCCTGTCGAAAAGGTTCGACACTTTCGTGTTAAATTATAACATGAATGGGTGGGACAAAAACATTGGAGAACTTCACTCAATGCTTAAAACAGCCGAGGTGAGCATGGGTAAAAGGGTTTTACCCGTGTTTGCGATCAATGAAGGTAAATCCAAGAATCGATCTCAACCCAATTCTAAGGCTAAGGTAGCAAAAAGAAAGGGTCCTCCTGTGCATCTTAAGGGTAAGGGCAAATCACCGGTTATGGCAAAGAAACAAAAGGTTGTGGAACCGAGGGGTCATAAGGATGATCCTTGTTTTGGTTGTGGTGAGACCGGACATTGGAAACGCAATTGCCCGGTCTACCTAAAGGAGCTTAGAGACAAGAGGAATGCGGGGCATGCCTCGGGTAATGTCTTTATGATTAATATTGAGCTAAATCTTATTTCTTCTAACACATGGGTATTGGATACCGGATGTGGAACTCATATTTGCAATTGGTTGCAGGGGTTCAAAAGGAATGAAGACTTAAAGAAGGGCGAAGTGAGTCTTTTCATGGGCAACGGTGCAAGGGTGCACGTGGTCGCTAGAGGAGACTTCACTTTATCGCTTCCAAGTGGTTTGGAAGTTGTTTTAAGAAATGTTTTGTATGCTCCTAGTTTGACTAGGAACATTATTTCCGTGCACCTTCTTAGACAATGTAACTTTGACTTTAAATTTGTAAAATCAGAAATGCATGTATCATCTAATGGTATCTTTTATTTTAAAGCTGTACCAAACAACGGTATTTATGAATTGGTTCATGACAATACCTCAAATAGCTCATTATATCAAACTTCCACTAAAAGACTCAAAAAGGATTTGAGTGATTCCTACATTTGGCATTGTCGTCTTGGACACATAAACAAGAATCGTGTAAATACTCTCCAAAAGAATGGTCTTTTGAAAACAAATGAGTTAGGTTCGTTTGATGAGTGTGAATCTTGTATTCAAGGCAAGATGACCAAAGAACCTTTTAAAGGTACAAATGAAAGGGCTAAGGACTTGTTAGGTATCATACATACGGATGTATGCGGACCTCTCAAGCCCACTAGTAGGAATAGTGAAAGGTACTTCATTACCTTTACCGACGATTTTAGTCGATATGGGTATGTGTATCTAATGAAACACAAACATGAAGCCTTTGAAATGTTCAAGGAATTTCAAAATGAAGTACAAAATCAGCTCGACCGAACAATCAAGGTACTCCGCTCCGATAGAGGAGGCGAATACCTAAGTGATGCTTTTCAAAGTCATCTTAGAGATTGTGGAATTATTTCACAGCTCACTCCTCCTGGTACTCCTCAACATAACGGAGTATCCGAGAGGAGGAATAGAACACTGTTGGACATGGTTCGATCAATGATGGCACGAAGCTCACTACCGCCATCATTTTGGGGATATGCGCTACTTACAGCGGCTCGTATTTTGAATATGGCCCCGACCAAAAAGGTGGATCGAATACCCTATGAAGTGTGGCATGGAAAGGTTCCATCCTTTTCATATTTAAGGGTATGGGGATGCATAGTTTATGTTAAACGTGACACCCCAAATAAGCTTGAGGCTCGATCCATCAGGTGTATCTTCATAGGATACCCAAAGGATGATATAGGATATATATATTCTATGATCCTAGTGAACAAAAGGTGTTTGTTTCACGCAAAGGATACTTCTTAGAAACTAAGTTCCTTATGGAAGGACCTAGTGAAAAGAGAGTGGAACTTGAAGAGGTTCAAGAATCACTGGATGATACATGTAACACCCCGACCAAAGGCGGATTATACATCGGGGCGCCACATATTGTTTCATTACTCGTGACACTATTGGGTGTCAATATTTAATAAATACATTCATTCACGCATGCGCAAGGTAAACAAGATAACATAAATAAACCAACATAAATCAATATATTATAAATTATAATATTCGAACAGCAATAACTTGTCTTGATACATTTTAATCTAGGTCCAAAAGTAAAAACGTCCTACGTGTCCACAAGCTTCAGAACAGCTACAGCAAACCTGAACATGTGTTAAAATAAACGTCAAACACTTGCGTGTTGGTGAGAAATCAAGTTTAATAGTTAATACATAGATAACAATAAATCTGCGCGCAACATGTGTATGTCTGGTTTTCAACAAGGGTGTAATCCGATCGGGACCAACTCTAAGATTCATAGACTGCCAGTGCTCACAATTGAGCTCACAAACAAGACAAACTATGCATGTGCAAACAAAAGAGAAAATCATAAACGATAGTTCTCCCGTGTTCATCTAATGGTACCATGAGAACTGCGGAATAGACCGACAAGACGGTTAATGATCCACACATACAAATAAACAGCCAAGTCTACGTCCTTAACACATGGGATACTGCGCGACTAAAGTTCATAAACAAGTTTAAGACTCTAAGTTTGTATGAACACATGAACATCCCAAAACATTAAAAATAAAAAGGGATTAGGTACGAGATTACTCACTTGATAAACGATGCGGTGTAAGATAAAGCAAGAACCAACTTTAAACAAGCACGAGTTAACCTATAATTAAAGATTATTGTTTTAACGATCTGTTTTAAGTCTTGATTATAAGTTAGCATAATTAATAAGTAAATTATTATATATAATATATATATTACCGGAAAGCAGGGCAGAATAGAAAGGAAGACGGAGGCAGAGAGGAAGGCGGCAGAGAGAGCAAGGAGAACAGGAGAGATTAAGTGTTTGTGTGTGATGTGTTAGGAAAAATAATATTATTATTTATAGAGAAACCCTAGGAGACATGAATCCAGAAAAAGGGGAAAAGATCTTTAACAGGATCAAGCAAAAGATATCAAAAAGCATAAGAATCCAAAAGCAAAAGATATCAAAAGATATGGCAGCTGCAGGGGGCAAGATAAAGCTGCCAGGGAACAGTAAAAAGCATGGGCGGGTCAGATAAAGGTACTGGTCAAGCATGGAAAAAGCAGATCTCAAAAGATAATGTCAGTCACTTTTTCTGTCAACCAATGGGGTTGGTGCGCATGCTGCGCCGAAAGTAACTTTTCAGACATAAAGCAGATTAGGTCAACGGCTCAAAAGATAAGACATCACAAAAGCAAACGGCTAGATTAAACAGAAGAAAACTCAAAGGGTTTAGCGCAAGAAGGCTCGAGCGCGAAGGCAGACACAGAAGGTCAAGAGAGCGCGAGCGCGAAGGCAGACAGAACTAACCTTAACGCGTCGCGGAAAGAACTACATTTCTAAGCGCGCCGCGGGAAGAATCACATTTCTTAGCGCGCCGCGGGAGGAACTAAAATTCCTAGCGCGCCGCGGGAAGAACTATAATTCTTCGCGCGTCGAGGGATGAACTACGATTCTTAGCGCGCTGCGAGAAGAACTACAAATCCTTAGCGCGTCGCGGGAAGAACTACCGTTCTTAGCGCGCTGCGAGAAGAATTACAATTCTTAGCGCGCTGCGAGAAGAGTTCGTCTCGCGTATCGCTGAAACAGGTGGTCTTCACGCAGGATTCCTTGTAAGGGGTCTGGCGCGTGGAACTGCGCAGACAACCTTAGGCGGGAAGGAACAAAGGACAAGCAAAGAGTTAGAAGAAAAAGAGGGAAACAAGGCTTAAGGGCGGGACGGCGTCAAGAGGGAAAAGAAGGCGGAAAGAGAGAAGGAGAGGGACGGGACGGCGGAAAGAAAGAGAGAGAAAGAGGCGGGAAGGAAAATATATTATTATTATTAAAAGTAAAATATAAGTATAAATAAATACTAAATCATAAAAGAAAGAGATCGGGTCAGAGAAACGGGTACCTGGGTCGGGTCGGATCGGGGCAGATGTCACAGTCTCCCCTACTTTAAGAAATTTCGTCCCGAAATTTATCTCGAAGTAGGTTGCGCAGAGAACAGGTGCGGGTACTTGATCTTCATTTGATCTTCCCTTTCCCATGTAAACTCGGCTCCGCGCTTGGACTCCCAGCGAACTTTCACGATAGGGATACGACTGCGCTTGGTTTGCTTAACCTCGCGATCCATAATCTCAACAGGCTTCTCAACGAAATGCATAGTTTCATCAACTTGAACTTCATCAAGTGGAATGTGAAGGTTCTCGTCAGCTAAACACTTCTTGAGATTGGATACATGGAACGTTGGATGCACATTACTGAGCGCGGGCGGCAGGTCTAGTCTGTAGGCAACTTTTCCTACACGCGCGAGAATCTTAAATGGTCCAACATATCGAGGAGCAAGCTTACCTTTCTTCCCAAAGTGGACAACACCTTTCCAAGGCGACACTTTGAGGAGAACAAGATCACCAACTTGAAATTCGAGAGGCTTCCGCCTACGATCTGCGTAACTCTTCTGTCGGCTTCTGGCAGTCAGCAGATGATCACGGATCTTGGCGATTTTATCGGTTGTCTCTTGAACAAGTTCGGGTCCTGTGATTTGAGTTTCACCCACTTCGCTCCAACAAATCGGGGAGCGGCACTTACGACCGTAAAGTGCTTCAAATGGGGCCATACCGATACTGGAATGATAGCTGTTATTATAAGAGAACTCGATCAAAGGCAGGTGCGAATCCCAATTACCTCCAAAATCAAGAACACTAGATCGGAGCATATCCTCAAGAGTTTGAATAGTTCGCTCGGACTGACCGTCAGTCTGAGGATGATATGCCGTACTCATGTCCAAGCGAGTTCCTAGCGCAGATTGGAGAGATTTCCAAAAGCGAGATATAAAACGGCCATCGCGATCGGATATGATGCTCAAAGGAGTACCATGGCGGCAGACAATTTCCTTGACATAAAGCTGCGCGAGTTGCTCAACACGGTAGTTTTCACGAATGGGCAGAAAGTGAGCAGACTTAGTCAAACGATCCACTATTACCCAAATGCTATCATGTTTGCTTGCTGTCAAAGGTAACTTGGTAATAAAGTCCATCGCTACACATTCCCATTTCCACGTAGGAATTTCTGGTTGTTCGAGCAAACCAGATGGGCGTTGGTGTTCAGCTTTTACTTTAGAACAAGTCAGACATTTAGCTACGAACACAGCAATATCCTTTTTCATACCGGGCCACCAATAAGTAATGCGCAAATCCTTGTACATCTTATCAGCGCCAGGATGAATAGAATACCGAGATTTATGCGCTTCACTCAGGATATCAGCGCAAAGATTCTCATCAAAGGGAATCCAGATGCGATTAAGATAGCAGAGAATTCCACTCAGATTAGGCACAAAATGCGCTTCCGCTCCACACGCTAACTCGGCGCGAAGGTTACCATTACTGATGGATGCGCGCTGCGCGTCACGAATACGCGATTCAAGGTTGCTTTGAATCGGCGCGAAGTGAAGCTGCGTGCGCGGCAAGATACAGTTAAGCTGGCAGGGTTTTCGGCTGAGCGCATCGGCTACCACATTAGCCTTACCAGGATGATACCGGATCTCACAATCGTAATCGCTGATGAGTTCGTTCCATCGGCGTTGTCTCAAGTTAAGTTCCTTTTGATCAAAAATATGCTGAAGACTTTTATGGTCAGTGTAAAGGATACACTTAGTACCATAAAGGTAGTGTCTCCAGATCTTTAAGGCAAAAACAACTGCACCAAGTTCGAGATCGTGAGTTGTATAATTCTTTTCATGAACCTTGAGTTGCCTTGATGCGTAAGCGATAACCTTGCCTCGTTGCATAAGAACACAACCGAGACCTTGGTTGGATGCATCGCAATACACGACAAAATCTTCATTACCCTCAGGTAGCGCAAGAACAGGAGCTTCACACAACAATTGCTTGAGCGTTAGAAAGGCTTCTTCTTGCTTCGAGCCCCAAATATACGGTTTACCTTTGTGCGTTAGAGCTGTTAAAGGCAAAGCGATCTTCGAGAAGTTCGAAATGAAGCGCCGGTAATAACCAGCTAAGCCCAGAAAGGAACGGATCTCAGAAGGAGAGGATGGCGTAATCCAGTTCTTGATTGCTTCAATTTTGGATGGGTCGACATGAATACCCATCTTGTTAACAACATGGCCAAGAAACTGTACTTCATCCGACCAAAATTCACACTTGGAGAGCTTAGCATAGAGTTGCTCGGTTCGAAGCATTTGCAACACCAACCGAAGATGTTGCTCATGCTCGGCCTTGGTCTTAGAATACACCAGAACATCATCGATAAACACAATCACGAATTTATCCAAGAAAGGCCTACACACCCGATTCATTAGATCCATGAAAACAGCGGGTGCGTTGGTTAAACCGAAGGACATGACCAAGAATTCAAAATGGCCATAACGAGTTCGAAAAGCAGTCTTCGGAACATCTTCATCGCGGATGCGCAACTGGTGATAGCCAGAGCGGAGATCAATCTTCGAGAAACAGGAGGCACCTTGGAGTTGATCAAAGAGGTCGTCAATACGCGGTAAGGGATACCGGTTTTTAATGGTGAGTTTGTTCAACTCGCGGTAATCAATACACATGCGAAACGATCCATCTTTCTTTTTAACGAACAACACCGGAGCACCCCAGGGCGAAGAGCTAGGGCGAATGAATCCTTTAGCTGTCAACTCTTGAAGTTGGCTTGCCAATTCTTGCATCTCAGCGGGCGCAAGACGGTAAGGAGATTTGGCTACGGGGGAAGCACCAGGGACAAGATCAATACGGAACTCGACTTCACGAGCGGGAGGGATACCAGGAAGATCATCAGGAAAAACTTCAGGGAAATCACGCACAACAGGGATATCGCGAAGCTTCTTCTTTTCTTCAGCAGGTTTGACCACATGGGCTAAGAATGCAACACACTTCTTCCGCATAAGCCTTTGGGCTTCGGCGCAAGACATAAGCTTAAGACCGCGGGAGGGTTTTTCGCCGTAGATGTGAAGATCACCGTTTTCTCGAGGAATGCGAATCAACTTCTTGGCGCAAATAACTTCGGCGCGATTCTTCGAAAGCCAGTCCATACCAATAATAACATCAAAGCTTCCAAGAGGCATGGGGATGAGATCGATTAGAAAATCGTTTTCGTTAAGGTTAAGCGTGCAATCTTTAATCACTGAGTTTATTAAAATAATTTCACCATTAGCCAATTCAACTGAAAAATTTTCTTTTAAATCGCTGCGCGGTCGCGCAAGCTTCTGCTCGAAGGCGCGAGAGATAAAATTTCGATCGGCGCCAGTATCAAAAAGTACAGAAGCATAAAATCCGTTAAGCAAAAATGTACCATTAACTACGTCATTATTCGCTTGCGCTTGGTGCGCGGTTATGTTAAAAGCTCGTCCACGCGTTACTTGGTTTGAAATCTGGTTCACCGGATTCGCTTGCGTAATCTGAACTTGTAGTCTTGGGCACGCGTTCCGGAAATGACTGGGATCACCGCAGTTAAAGCACGATCTGGGTCGTGGGTTTTGGTAGGTTGGTTGTGGATTCTGCGGGTAGACTGGTGGTGTTGGCGCAATTGGATTGGCGGGAAGGACTCTACAGTTTTCTGCAAGGTGACCAGCGCGGCCACATCGGGTACAAAGTCGACATGGAACTTGAGGTGGGTGGTGGAGTCTACAGGTTGGGCAAAAGGGATGGTTTCCTATGTAAGGTTTCTTAGTTGGCGGGGCAGGGAGTGCTGGATTGGTTAAGGCATAGTTGTGGACTACAGGAGGTGTTGGGTAGGCTGACAGAGGGTTAGGCGCGTAAACTGGGGGTTGGTAGATAGGTTGCTGGACAATGGGCGGGTTGGTAAGCGCATAGGCTTTGCGCCTGCGCTTGAGGTTGTTACGGTTTGAGGGTTCTGGCTTGGTTTCTGTTGGTTCAGGGGCAGTCTTGGTGGGTTTGGTCTTCTCAGATCCCCGCAGGAACAGGGTTCCTGCTCTGACATGGTTGTCGCTGAGCACAGCGGCCAACTCGATGGCGTCAGAGAGGGTAACTGGGTTTCTAGCCCATACAGAATCTTGAATTTCCATGGGGAGACCCCCAAGGAATTTCTCTATGGCTCGGCGGGAAGGGGTAACAAGGTGAGGGACAAGCAGGCTTAGTTCATGGAAACGCGTCGCGTACTCGCGCGCTTCACCACTGTACTGCTTAAGATTCCAAAATTCCTCCTCCAGGCGCTTAACTTCGTTGGGAGGGCAGAATTCTCGCGTAAGAATTTCCTTGAATTCCTCCCATGTCATGCTAGAAGCAGCCTCTGCGCCACGCGCATGAGCTACTCCATTCCACCATGTAAGCGCTATGGATTCCAGGACACTGGAAGCATATAGGGTTCGTCTGTCTGAGGGGCATTGGGTGTGGAGGAAAGTGTTTTCTATTTTCTCAAGCCACTGGAGCATCACGGTGGCTCCTTCAAGACCTGTGAACTTTGGAGGGTTACCCGCGTTAAAGGACTTAATGTTGTAACCAGAGGTGTTGGTATTGTTTTGGCTCAAAGCTTGGGCTATTGCGGCGGCCATTTCCTGGGAACGTTGCTGTCTACGCATGCGCGAGGCTTCTCTTCTCTGAAATCGGCGAGATAGCGGAGGCATTCTATAAAAATTTTAATTTTAGTTAATATCTTGGTTTTAGCACAAAGTATAACCTCGAAAAGCTTGGTTTCACGGAGTTAGATACTATCAAAAGTTAAAGTAAAATAAATTACCCTAAATGCAGACTTAATAAAGGTAGCAAATTCGAATCAAGAATCGACAATTCATGTATCACCATGACTTTCCGAATTCCCAATTTAAAATATACGAGCAAACGAGTATTGGAGATTGACGATTCATGTATCACCATGACTTTTCAATCTTCAATATAAAACATACAAGAAAATGAGTATTGGAGGTTGACAATTCATGTATCACCATGACTTTTCAAGTCTCCAACCTCAGAACATAATCGTAAATGGAAATTGAAAATCAACTATTCATGTATCACCAACAAACGAATATGCAAGAAAAATCAATAAAAATCGAAATTCAGCAAAAGTCGAAATATTGCGAAATAAATCATAAAATCATATACTGCGCAAGCGCGAGCATATTCATAAACAACGAGTAATTAACAATGAGCGCGCAAACATGAGATTTCTCTCATGCGCGAGAAGGGACTCTTAGGTATTCTAGGCCGTTACGTCTAACCACCTATCTTAAAGTCAACGAGCTCTGATACCAATCTGTAACACCCCGACCAAAGGCGGATTATACATCGGGGCGCCACATATTGTTTCATTACTCGTGACACTATTGGGTGTCAATATTTAATAAATACATTCATTCACGCATGCGCAAGGTAAACAAGATAACATAAATAAACCAACATAAATCAATATATTATAAATTATAATATTCGAACAGCAATAACTTGTCTTGATACATTTTAATCTAGGTCCAAAAGTAAAAACGTCCTACGTGTCCACAAGCTTCAGAACAGCTACAGCAAACTTGAACATGTGTTAAAATAAACGTCAAACACTTGCGTGTTGGTGAGAAATCAAGTTTAATAGTTAATACATAGATAACAATAAATCTGCGCGCAACATGTGTATGTCTGGTTTTCAACAAGGGTGTAATCCGATCGGGACCAACTCTAAGATTCATAGACTGCCAGTGCTCACAATTGAGCTCACAAACAAGACAAACTGTGCATGTGCAAACAAAAGAGAAAATCATAAACGATAGTTCTCCCGTGTTCATCTAATGGTACCATGAGAACTGCGGAATAGACCGACAAGACGGTTAATGATCCACACATACAAATAAACAGCCAAGTCTACGTCCTTAACACATGGGATACTGCGCGACTAAAGTTCATAAACAAGTTTAAAACTCTAAGTTTGTATGAACACATGAACATCCCAAAACATTAAAAATAAAAAGGGATTAGGTACGAGATTACTCACTTGATAAACGATGCGGTGTAAGATAAAGCAAGAACCAACTTTAAACAAGCACGAGTTAACCTATAATTAAAGATTATTGTTTTAACGATCTGTTTTAAGTCTTGATTATAAGTTAGCATAATTAATAAGTAAATTATTATATATAATATATATATTACCGGAAAGCAGGGCAGAATAGAAAGGAAGACGGAGGCAGAGAGGAAGGCGGCAGAGAGAGCAAGGAGAACAGGAGAGATTAAGTGTTTGTGTGTGATGTGTTAGGAAAAATAATATTATTATTTATAGAGAAACCCTAGGAGACATGAATCCAGAAAAAGGGGAAAAGATCTTTAACAGGATCAAGCAAAAGATATCAAAAAGCATAAGAATCCAAAAGCAAAAGATATCAAAAGATATGGCAGCTGCAGGGGGCAAGATAAAGCTGCCAGGGAACAGTAAAAAGCATGGGCGGGTCAGATAAAGGTACTGGTCAAGCATGGAAAAAGCAGATCTCAAAAGATAATGTCAGTCACTTTTTCTGTCAACCAATGGGGTTGGTGCGCATGCTGCGCCGAAAGTAACTTTTCAGACATAAAGCAGATTAGGTCAACGGCTCAAAAGATAAGACATCACAAAAGCAAACGGCTAGATTAAACAGAAGAAAACTCAAAGGGTTTAGCGCAAGAAGGCTCGAGCGCGAAGGCAGACACAGAAGGTCAAGAGAGCGCGAGCGCGAAGGCAGACAGAACTAACCTTAACGCGTCGCGGAAAGAACTACATTTCTAAGCGCGCCGCGGGAAGAATCACATTTCTTAGCGCGCCGCGGGAGGAACTAAAATTCCTAGCGCGCCGCGGGAAGAACTATAATTCTTCGCGCGTCGAGGGATGAACTACGATTCTTAGCGCGCTGCGAGAAGAACTACAAATCCTTAGCGCGTCGCGGGAAGAACTACCGTTCTTAGCGCGCTGCGAGAAGAATTACAATTCTTAGCGCGCTGCGAGAAGAGTTCGTCTCGCGTATCGCTGAAACAGGTGGTCTTCACGCAGGATTCCTTGTAAGGGGTCTGGCGCGTGGAACTGCGCAGACAACCTTAGGCGGGAAGGAACAAAGGACAAGCAAAGAGTTAGAAGAAAAAGAGGGAAACAAGGCTTAAGGGCGGGACGGCGTCAAGAGGGAAAAGAAGGCGGAAAGAGAGAAGGAGAGGGACGGGACGGCGGAAAGAAAGAGAGAGAAAGAGGCGGGAAGGAAAATATATTATTATTATTAAAAGTAAAATATAAGTATAAATAAATACTAAATCATAAAAGAAAGAGATCGGGTCAGAGAAACGGGTACCTGGGTCGGGTCGGATCGGGGCAGATGTCACAATACACAGTTGGTCGATACTAGTTTTCAACACGAGGATGTTGAAGGTGATCAAATGGTTGATCATACACACGTAGCTCGCAGATCTAGTAGGATTAGTTGACCTCCCAAGAAATATGGATTTCTCGTGGATGATTGCTACTTGGTCGATTCGGATGAACCGATCTCCTACAAAGATGCTATGTCACAACCTGATTGTGACAAGTGGCTTGAAGCCATGAGCGCCGAGATGCAATCCATGCAGGATAACCAAGTTTGGGAATTGGTTGATCGTCCACTTAACTCCAAACTGGTTAGATGTAAGTGGGTCTTCAAGAAGAAGACCGATATGCATGGAAATTTAGATACTTACAAAGCACGACTTGTAGCAAAAGGTTTCACGCAAACTCAAGGGATTGATTATGATGAAACCTTCTCGCCGGTCGCGATGCTTATGTCGATCAGGATATTATTTGCCATTGCAGCTCATTTTGATTATGAGATATGGCAGATGGATGTCAAGACCGCTTTTCTTAATGGATATCTTGAGGAAGATGTCCATATGGTTCAGCCTGAAGGTTTTGTCGATCCATCTAATCCTGACAAAGTATGTAAGTTAAAGAAATCAATCTACAGGTTGAAACAAGCATCACGGATGTGGAATCATCGTTTTAATGAAGAAATCAAAGCGTTTGGTTTCGTCCAAAACGGTGATGAGGCGTGTGTGTATAAATGGGCTAGTGGGAGTATAGTCATGTTCCTTATTTTGTATGTCGATGATATACTTTTATTTGGAAATGATATACCAAGTATGGAAAGCGTTAAAGCGTGGTTAAGTAGTCGTTTCTCAATTAAGGATCTTGGAGAAGCGACATATATCTTGGGAATAAAGGTCTATAGGGATAGACAAAGGAAATTGATCGGACTCAATCAAAGTGCATACATTGATAAAATCCTGAAAAGGTTCAGGATGGAAAACTCTAAGAAAGGTTTGGTACCTATTCCTAGAGGAACCGTGTTAAGCTCATCCCAAAGTCCTAGCTCTAAGGAAGAGCAGGATAGGATGAAGCATGTTCCTTATGCTTCGGCAATAGGATCTATTATGTATGCAATGATGTGCACTAGACCGGACGTCTCGTATGCTTTAAGCATAACGAGTATATACCAGCACAACCCAGGTGACAGTCATTGGATGGCTGTCAAGAATATATTAAAATACCTTAGAAGGACTAAGGATATGTTTTTAATATATGGGTCTGGTGAGGAGGAACTCGTCGTAAAGGGTTACGTGGATGCGAGTTTCCAAACTGACCGAGATGATTCTCGGTCACAGTCGGGATATGTCTTCATTTTGAATGGAGGCGCTGTCTCTTGGAAGAGTTCGAAGCAGGATGTTGTCGCGTTATCCACTACAGAATCTGAGTACATCGCCGCTTCAATGGCAGCCCAAGAGGCTGCATGGATGAAAAAGTTCATCATGGATCTAGGGATTATCTCTACCATTCAGGAGCCCCTAGAGATATTCTGTGACAATGAGGGTGCTATTGCACAGATCAAGGAGCCTCGTGCTCATCAGAAAACGAGGCACATTGAGCGCAGATTCAACTACATAAGGGATGAAGTTGAAAAGAGAAAGATATGTATTCATAAAGTTCATACCGATCAAAATATTGCGGACCCACTCACGAAGCTCCTCGATAGGCCAAAGCATGAGGGTCATGTTTGTGCATTAGGACTTCGGTATTCTAGTGAGTGGATTTAATCTGTATTTAGTGTTTGTATAAGAACGAATGTAATGGGTATCTCATGAAAATTAATTATGTTTTAATTTTTCAATGAGTTATGTTCTATATTTGCATGTTTAATCCATGAATGACTTATGTTGTTCTAAAAGTCCGTAGTCGATCATGCTTGTGGGAACAAGGATGAAGGTAAGACTATTATGAACCCGGATTGGTTGATATTCATGTGATGAATATAGGGCATAGGTTTGCCACCAAGGTTCATAGATATTTGTGGGATACAAATATTGGACATGATCCGCTCTCAAGGATCACTGCATGGAGTTAGTGCAACTGATCATAAGTAATCCTTGAGTAAAGGCGAGTATCATTGTGTCCTTTGACCTGAGATGCATATTGGATCTGATTTTTCATCAAATCTGATAACTTGACTCTCTTCTTTGTTATTTCGGTAACACGATGACGTGTAAGAAAGAGCTCAGATATCATATGAGATGTCAACGAGGATGTATGCAGTCAAGATGGGATTTGTTCCTCTTATGTGTTGAGAGTTTAGATGTCTAAGGCCTGTTAAGTTAAATCATTGAGAGAATGATCACTCTGTGTCTCTTCGATTTGACAGGACATCTAGCAACAAAGGGATATAATGATAAGACTTACCTATATCATATCAAGTATGGACTTGAAGGGGATGATGTTATTGAATGGCACTTAGTCAAACACACTAGGGGTGGTGACCTGTTGTTAGGCGGTATTCACCATTAGCATTAACTTCTTATGAGTCACGTGCAAGTGGGAGATTGTTGGAATACCGTATGCCCGAGACACATAATTAGGTTAATGTGGCTAGTTGTGTTTGATCCAAGTAGGGTCATACCCAATAACGAGTTAGACACACACCAATAATGTATTTGTTAAGATAAGATCTATGAGACAAATACAGAACACGATACATTCAGAAAATCGGGTTTCTGAATACCTACTTGAAAGTGTTAAATAAATTAATTGGTTAATTTATTTATTCAAATAATTATTATTGGAATGATTATTTAACTATGTGTTCTTTTATAAAATGGTTTATGAAAGATGGGGTGTTTATATATTTTATAAAGTATAAAATAAATAAATAAAAAAATATATATATATATATTTTTTGGGGCCGGTTTTGGGTGGGCCCCACACCCCAAAGTTTTGGTCAAGTTTTGTCATGGATTTGGTGGAGGTTGAGTGTTTGTTACTTGACTTGAAAACCTAACACCATGATAGGATTTGATTGAAAAAGGTATTGATATCAAGACTTTCAAGTAACAAAAAAACACACAACTCTTTCTTTTTCTTTGTTTTGGTTTTTCGGCCAAGAACAAGAAGAAGAGTCTCGGTTTCTCGTGTTCAAGCTTCCTAACATAGGTCGGTGTGTGTTGGAGGCTCGGGGTATATTCCGTTTGAGGATTTTCCCTTTGAAAGTCTAGCATCAACATCATCATCTTCTTCAACATCAACTACACTCTTAAAAGGTTAAGAATGTAAGTGTTTATAGTTTTGATAGTTTAGTTTTTCCGTATCGTTTGATCCTTGCTTCGGGTTTCTAATAAATAGATTATTGGTAATCTTATGACATGAATAAACTAGGTTGTTCATGAACACATTTCCTATAAACTTGTAATATATACATATATAAACACATGGATACATATGTTTAGTTTGTTTATATCACGCTTCCGCCTTAATTGTGACTAGTTAAATGGTTAACTAAGTTTAAAATATCCATAGAAACCCAACAGAGACCCATCGCGATACGCGATGGGATCCCTTGAAGACCCATAGCGTATCGCTATGGGGTTAAAAATAGAGTTGACTTTCTGGTCCATCGTGATACGGGATGGACCATTGAAGACCCCATCGTGTATCGCGATGGGGTGTGCAGACAGGATTTTTGGTTTATATCGTATTTTTCATCTTGGAAAACCCTAACTCCGTTTTGAGGAACCATAGGTGATTCCAGCAGCTCCAAGAGGCGATTTCCACTATCCTAGCCCGTGTCAAGACCATATCTATGATCTATATCATCCGTATTGAAGATTCGATGATGTCGCGGCTCGGCTAATCTCCTAGAACCGCACCCGGGATGTATAGTTTGTAACCATTTACAGTTTTTCTCATGTGATTAAGAATATTTATGTTTCGATTATTGAAGATTAATATATGATTATTGATGTTTAGTATTTTTGTGTGTTCGGTCGGTTTAGGTTTACGTTGGTCTGAACGATCTGTTACCAGTTGCTAGATAATTAGTCATATAACTGTTTGTTTAGATTGAATACGATAAAACGTACAATTACCATTAACTGAGTCACACTGGCAAGGACTGTTTGATAACCGGTGTCGTGTGTAAAGTAATTGTTGGCGTCTAAGGTTCTGTCTGGTTGATCAGTTTTTAGTTAATCGTTAATAATCAATTTGTTAGGTTGCATGAGATATTGTTTGGTTGCTTACTTGAATTCCCGGGTGTGGTTTGCTTTGTTAACTGCTTAATACTCGTTTACTTGTTTGTTGCTTAGTTCTCTTAATTTAAATTATTGCTTGTGTGATCAGCACTAAAACCGTTTACTTCATAATATTAAACCAGTTACACGAATTACATTAACCACATACTCCTTGTGATACGATACCATACTTGCTATAACTATTTAGAATAATTAGGTTTTTGATTGACTCAAACGACGGTCATCATGACACGTGACAGCAGGCCAGGACACGTGGCAGACGTGTCAGGCCACGTGGCGATGAAGGCAGAAAGGAGCCCATCGCGTACCGCAATGAGACTCCAAGGGGCAGAGCCAAATCAGCTAGGCATCAAGATATGCGATGAAGGCAGAAAGGAGCCCATCGCATACCGCAATGAGACTCCAAATCAGCTATAAATAGGGAGGGGATCGGCTCATTTCACACACACCTCCCATACTCTCTCTCTAGAATTACACTCTCTCTCTACATCGTTTTGCGTGCCGAGTATCGTTTGGCGTGCCGAACCTCGTAATCTGTGCCAAATACCGACGTTTCCTCGAAGTGCGTGCCACCCATATAACCCGATATTCTGTCTCAAAGTATGTGCACGACCCGGCGACCGAACTTTGCCTCGATTTACATGCCAAGGAAGATTGATCAAGAAAGTCTCGATAGACGTGCATAGAGTAGAAGTGCTGCCCGTATAAACTTAGGAATATCTAACTCCGAATACCCGTGCGAGGTAAGGGGTTCTGCCTAAGTTATTATTTTATTATTATGAATGGCTTAGACCATAGTCGGAGTTATAGCCGAACCTTGATTTATGATTAAGAATAATATAACTTTTCTTAAGCAAAGGTTATAGTTAAAATAGTATTTCTTTATTGTTAAGAAATAAAATATTCAAAGAATATAGTTTGATTAATGTTTCTTCTTGAAGAAGAAACTCAGTATAGACTTTCTTCCTGAAGAAGAAACGTAGCCTATAATTGGTAAATAAAGAAAGGGACTAAAGGTCCAAATGTTTTGAATAAACATATGTTTTCATCAAGGTTAAAGCTATATAAAATGGACTAAAAGTCTGAAGCTAGATCGTTGATCTAGTTATTTATACAAAGGTTATTCTCGTACTATAGGTCCGAGGTAACAAAGCAAGAAGAAGGAATCAGAAAACAGGAATTAGTATCAGAAACTGATTATAAATAGAAAAGGTGAATACACCCCCAAACCTTTTATAATGAGTCTGAATGTTTACAAAGGATTTACGAATCCTTAAAACTTTGTGTACAATAATAAGAAACGGACACTCTGATTAAGAGTATACATGTGTCTGGATCCAAACATACATGGTGACTCGGAGTTTCCCGAGGCCATGCATATCATCAACATGCCTCTAAAAGTCTACGGGACTGTTCAGAGAAATGATATTGTGTATATAATTAATTGTACATGGTACTTAGGGTAATTTGATCCCAATTTAGTTGAGTGCCTAATGAGTAGTCACAAATGTATTATTGTTGGTTTCTCAAAGGTATTATTGTTGACGTATTTTCCCACATATGTCACAGGGAAACAAGAAAGGTTAGAACAGAAAAGCAAGAAGGAATAGAAGATTAGAGTTATAGTCATTAGATGCTATCTGATGGCTCAGATATTTTATTTGAAAATATTATAAAAGGAGTTATGTTTTATGAAGAAGTGTATTTAAATTATCAAACGGGTATTATAGCCCGAGAGTTTAATAAGTTTTCAAAGTAAAAATATTTTATTAAAGACTTCCGCTAAAATAAAACCCGCAACTCTGATGTATTTACAAAACAGGTACCAACTTGTGGTCACACGCCTAGACCCTAAAATGGGGTGTGACATTGGGTCATGTGGTGGTTTAGGCATGAAGTTGTGTTTCACACCAACAAGAAAATGATAGCAAACGGTTCTAGTTCGATTCTATTTCTATTTTTCTTATTTATGGTTTGGGAATGGGAATAGTAAAAATATACTTTTACTTGGGTGGAGTGATCAAAAACCCCACTCTTTATTACGTAATTGTTCTTTTTACCCATATAATTTGTGGTTAGTCGGGGGTTCTATATGATATACCGCTAGAAAGTATACACGTCTACCCAGAAAAAACAAGGAAGAAATCACATGTTGCAATATGAATCATTGGTATGTTTCGCATGAAAAATCACATTTTACGTAATTGTTCTTTTTACCCATATAATCTGTGGTTAGTCAGGGTTCTATATATTATACCGCTAGAAAGAATACACGTCTACCCATAAAAACAAGGAAAAAAATCACGTGCTGCTATATGAATCATTGGTATGTTTCGTATGAAAATCACATTTTATCTTACCGTATTAATTAGAACTGATTTTGAGTGTGGTGGAACATGGGAATGAATGAGGGCTGTCAATTCAGACACATCATTCGAAAATTTTGCCACGTAATATGTTGTTGGTCTTTAATGACATGTGCATGTAGGGTTCTTATATTTCACATCCAATAAAATTTTAGTACACAAAAATAGCCTTTCAAAGCAATATACCAACGTGTTAATTTTTGATCGTGGTGAAGGCTATGTTGGATGTGTGGGCACACAAGGTTAGACCGAATAAGAAACGGTGTGTTTCGGGGGAGATTAGGGTTAACTAACATATCTGACAAGATAAGAGAGTGGAGATTGAGATGGTTTGAACATGTGAAAAGAAGATAGACGACGAATCTTGTTAGATCCGTAGAAAACAGTACCATACAGAGGAGGAGGGGTAGATCGAGGCCGACTTAAATTGATTTTGAATGAGAGGATTAGACATGATTTGCAAGACCTAAACATCTCCGAGGACATGGTTTAGAATATGAATTCTTGGAGACGTAGAATTAAAGTTAAGGATTTTTAGGGAGAAAAAAATACCTAAGGGCTTCACTTTACCTTATTTTTGGTCACACACCATTATGTTATTTTCTTTTCATATATTAAATATTTTTAGGTATTTATGTATTAGTATTATTACTTTTACTACGTGCTATTATTAATTATAATACTGTTAAACTTTGATTTCCTCTTATATTCTCTCATACGTATGTTTTTTAGAGCAGATAGTCTCTCTAGATGCCACCTCTCTATCTCATTGGATAGAGGTACGGTGTGCCTACATCTCACCCTCCTCATGCCCTACTTATATCTTTGTTATAGGTGAGATTCCACCAGGTATAATTGATTGATTGGTTGATCAGTGGTGAAGCTTAGACGAAAACGCGATGAGGTGGATGAATGGGGGGGTATATTTTTTGGACGAAAATAGTTAAATTTGTACGACATATAAAAATTTTCGAATGAAAATACGTAAATTTACAATAATGAGTAAAAAAAAGGAATGAGTAAAAAAAGGAGAGGGGGCGACGCATACCTAACCTTTGCACCTTGATCAACTGACACAACATATTAGCTAGATTTCTAAGATCATATTAATTAGGTTATGAAATTAAACAAATGAGCATAAATGACACAATCCAGCAAAACAAAAAGAATATGTAAAAATTTAAACCAAACAATTACCAACTGTACCATAAACCCGAAAAGAACAACATAGAAGAGCGGATACCAAAGATAATTCATTGAAAATCGTATTTGTCACACCCTCTGATTTCTGGCGAAGTATCATGGATTCTATTGTTAGTGAAAGTCATTCTTTGTGTAATGAAAATATCGTGATTCATTATTTTCCTCATATGATGGTAACGTTTTACACGAAAATATGTTGTTGGGTTCGTATTTTATAACATATTCAAAGATTTAGCAACCAAATAACATATCATACCTTTAAACAAACACGTACCAACATGGCCAAAAGAAAAGATTGTTTTTTGACGATTTATAACAATTATATAACACATACTTTTGGAACCATGATAGGAGGGTAATCAACGTGGCTTTTCAAATGAACCTGTACACAATCTTGATTTTGTTTTTATATATTAGAATTAGGTGGTCATAATTAAAAAAAGCATGTGCATATTGTATGCAAAAATGTTTATAATTTAATTAGTATCAAATGAAATGCAACAATGATCATGCATATTAAAGCAAAATCGTTAATACATTAGTGTAATCGTCAAAACACACAAATGTAGAGTTTGCAATAATGATTACAACGAAATATCATTGGTATAATATGTGGTATATGAAACAATAATTACGTCAAAGAACTTTTTAGAGTTGATCTATCTAAAAGAGATGAAAATGACGACGTTGGCGTTCCATTAAATTTGGTGGTGGCGGTGGTTGTAGGCCACCGATGTCGAATGCGTGAGTGGCTGGAGATTGGTTATTGATGAAGAATGATTGTTGGTTGGCGGACTTGAGATTGAGGAAGAGGGTAACTTTGGGGAAGAGAGGCGAGTGGTCGGGAATGGAGGAGGGTTCGCAACAATTTTTTTTTCTTCATATAAAAGTATATTGATTTTTTTAATATTAGCTTAAAAGACAAACTGACGTCCAATTCAAAAACAATGCGTGTTATATGGACTCATGGACCATCGTGTAATTAACTCTAAATTTTAGTATTACATTTACATTTTATCGTAATAAACTCTTATTTATTATTATTCTAACATAACTAGTAACCTATCTTGGTTTTTTTCTTGTTTTAAACCCTAACTATGCATTGCGACTTGTCTTTTTTAAAAAACAAAAATAAAAATCAATTTGAAAATTCAAATAAATTGAGAATATCTATAAAAGTTATATCATACAAAGTAGACTCGTTATAGTGTTACACATTTTGAACTCTCTCTTTATATGAACTTTAATATGCTTTACTAAGTTAATATAATGATAATATTCCTTAAGAATATTGCTTCCAAAAAAAAATGAAACCCATAAAGCATGACTTTTAAGCTGCTTTAATCATTTATATAATTCTTAAATTCTTTTTCAAAGTATCGCAATTTAAATCATGAACCAAAGATTTATATTTAGTAGAATAGGCTTTGTGATTTAAAAGGGGATAACGGCGCGGCTTGTTGCTTGCTTACCCATTATCCAGATGTAGTTCGGTTTGTGTTATTTATATATAAAAGGATCAATATTTTCTCTAAAAAAAAAATCATGAAGCTCTAATGACCACATATTTAAATTGACGTGACTACTTTGTTACATTATTTTAGACATATATGGGATTGTCATTTTCCATTTAGTTAATTCATTAATTGTTCTATTAAATGTTTTGTGCCCCCAAATAGTAATGGTGACAAACTTATAACACGTTGCTTAATTAAATGATATTGCACACCCAAAGGTTACTTATACTTTATTATTATATATTCATTAACAAAGATAGCGAAATTAAAATAAGACAGTAAACATGTCACGGTAAACCACACAAAATATACTCTTTTTATATAATTTTTTTAACTGTCATTTGAATCATTGACTCACCCAATTCTATATATTCAAACTTAAGATGAAAACCCACCATAAGTGAGTAAAGAATGTATTATCGGAACCGGTAGTGAGAGAACATTAGTAAGAAATATATATAATTTCTTTTTCAACCTTGATTAGCTCTCTCTAGGTAATTAGATCTCTCTCCTTTTTTTGCAGGGCTGGTAAATTAAATGAGTGACTCTTATGTGAATAGTTGGGAATGTGGTAGAATGGTGAAAAAAGTTATCCATGGATTAAAAAGAAATAATCATATTAAATAATTTAGTTCTATTTATTGAAGTGTTAAAATATATATAATACAAAATGATTTCACCTATCCACATTTAATGAAACTAATTCAATAATTAGTTAATAATAATACCAAGTTTAGCAATTGTTTAACAATCTTGTATTAAATTAATAAGATGTCTGGCTGATTAACATAAAATTTTTGAATTATACAATGCATGTATATTTGAAACTTTACAATTAAAAGACTCAAATCAATTATTAAAAGATGTTATTTTAATGAGCCAAACGCATTTTATCTTTGACCGATTCAAAATTAATCTCTTAATGAAACTGTTAAAAGGCTACCAAATATCTCGAGAAGAAAAATCACATAGCTTGAATTTACATGAGTAATATCCAACTAATATTATATATCCAACTGCTTTAACCCTTCCAAAATATTGAAATAAATATGTTCCAATAATGTACAAGGGCCACAACCAAATTTCTTTATAAAAAATCTAGAACATACAAATACTTATTCATTAACTCTTTCTTTCAATAATGTCGCCATGAATACGCGTCGGAAAAAAATGTGTCACTCTCTCCGGCGAAACAACCACCGTCAATATCCACCGTCCACGGCGTCGACAACGAGTAACAATCCCACCCTGAATCCACAAACACGTAATCGTTTCTCGACTCAGCCGAGTCATAACTTGCTCCTAAACTCGGTAATTCCAATATCTCGTCCAACGCCTCATCCGAAGTGAATGTTAACGTGGACGAAGATGATGACGTGGAGGGTGTGTGTTGGTTATTAGGGTTAAGGTGATTCATAGCAGCAGCTTTAGTAGCTGCTGCTTGAATGTCACGTGGGGAGCACGTGTCAGGACGTGGCAGCACACTTGCCAGTTCTGGGAAGTTAAGGATTGCTGAGGATCCTTTTATGGCAAGTGCTGCCACGTCATGTGCACGTGCTGCCATTTCTGGGTCAGCAAATGTACCCAACCAAATTCGAGACTTCTTTTTCGGTTCTCGGATCTCGGATACCCATTTACCCCATGACCGCATTCGAACGCCTCTATAAACCGGATGCTTAGTGTTGTTTTTGTTGTCTTGGTCTCTCCTTCGTTTGCCCGTTTTCGTATTCGGGTCGTTGGATAACATGTTTGAGTCTTGAAATGGATAGTCCGACCCGAATGAGAAAGAAGTTTAGAGAGAGAGAGAGAAGTGAACTAGAGGAGTTTACAAGTGGAGGCTAAATGCACCCACAAATGTTGGTGTGAATCCCATATATATATACACGTATATATATATAAATTAATATAGTGAGAGAAAAATCTAGAGAGAGAAAAATAAGGAAATTTCATACCATCTACGAAGGGACAGGATATGTGACATTTATTATTTTATATATTTAATTAGGGTATGCACCAAAATGATAAAGACAATGGATACAATAGGGGGGTGCCACTACCATATAGGTTAAAAGCTATAAAAGTTATAAAATTCCACCATATTTGATATCATGTTAATAAAATATAGGGTTATGTTTCATATACATGTTTATTAAGGGTTTAGGATATCTCTTGTCAAAGCTTTTTAGACATGCTAAGAACAAAGAGCGTCGTTAGCCTTATCGTAGAAAAGAATCTCCTGCGATCAGACTCCGACATGAGAGTAAGATATTGAATTGAGAGGCGATAATAGGAGAGATGATTAAGTGTTATAAAGTATATAGAGAGTGAGAGATACAGATCAAAATGGATCGGGCGATGTTACCAAATAGGTGGGACACCTTTTATATGCAAGCCAAGAGCTTCACCGGGTTAGCCTGGCTTCTATATGTGGTAAAGCGTCATCTCCACGCCTTAACTTTTGTAGGTGAGTTATCTCACTTTTAGTGAAAGGTGTAGTCTGCTTTTTATGAGTATGCACATGCGAGTCCCCACACTTGTCATATATAGTTAACGTCTTGTCATATATAGTTAACGTCATAGACTTACTCTTGTAGCAATATGCTACTAAGCTTGTGAGCTCATAAGCCGTCGTGATGAAGCTTCTAGCCTATCAGCTTCTTTACTCGGTAGCTAATGCTTGTAACTTTTTAGCTTTTAAGCTCTTTGTGCATTTTTGTGGTTATGAGTGTATAAGGGTACCATGTCGTCATACACCATGTATATATATGCTTTGTAAACACATTGCAAGTTTATATCCGTCTTGTTAATCGTATTGATGAATGAGGTTTGCTTGAATACACATGTATGTGTAGTTTTAATATTGGAAAAACTATTAAACTGCTAATTAATGTGTAACAAAAAAGTATGTAGGTAGTTGTGTAATTTTTATTTAGAGAGCATCTCCAAAGCTGTTATTTACAAACTTCCGTCTCAGCATTTTACATCAGATTGAAAACTTTTTTTTCAAATACGTTTAATTTCTTCAACAATAAAAACTACACACACTGCTAGAAAATACACCTTTAATTACGCGTAAATATGACATGTAAAAGTGTGAGTCATAAAAACAATGTCATCTTTTATAAAATTTAAAGCAAAAATTACACAGATTTTTGTGTCATTGTTTTAACGCCATAAAGAAAGAGAGAAAAAAGCCCGGATAATACACATATTTTGTGTTTCATCTTTGGATGTCGTGTTATAACTTTTAAACAATGCGCGATCTGCCAATAAGACCTAGGGCAAAGTTTCAGTAGATTTCTTCTTTAGATCCATCCCGAGTCGTAGAAAAAACAAAGGCGATTCCTTCAATCAGATCGATTATCAATCGTCTTCAAGTGAATTATCGATTTCTTCGTCATGGAAGGTAATTAGTTCGTCAACTTTTTCAACTGAATCATCAATTTCTTACATATCTATATCCCCTAGATTGTTCGCTGAAGTGTTAGTTGCTCTAGATTTTGCTAATTTGTTGAGATTACTGTTAGGGTTAAAAGTCGTTGTAAGATCGTCGAAAATTGAAACCCTAGGTTTTTCGATCTACTGTTAATTGCCATATATATTGCTAATTTGTTAATCGTATTTAAAGTTGATTTGATTTTTAACTTTTTTTTTTTGTAGATATCACTTTCAGTTAATTTTAACCTAATTTGCTTCTATAAATCTATTATAATAGTAGTGATAGCAACCATTTTGTTGCTTCAAGGTCACTATGATCTGAAAACAATCTGTTATATATAGTTTTGTGATTTTTCATCCCTTATTTTGCTATAATGTGTTACATATAGTTTTGTGATGATTTATTATGTTGACAAATGAATATTTATGTAGACGTTTGGCAGTAGCATGTGCATGTGAAGATCGCTGATTACATATGGTGATGGCAAAGTTTCAAAAGCTTGTGAGACATTTGCTTACCGTCATATTTAATTAGAATTTCTGGATAACAGATGGATCTAAGCTAGTGGGATTGAACATGCCAGTCCCTTCTAGCATTACACTTTTGTGAGTAGTATCTTAAATATCACATTAGTTAATTTGCTTAAAATTATGATTAGTTGTGGTAATTGATAATTAGTGACTTGTAAGGAGCAGACTCAGTTTGTCCGCCTTTTGGTAACACATCTTTTAAAACACTGTGAGTACTTGAATTTTTCATAATAATGAAGTATTGCCACTTTATTCTTTTTATTTATTTTAAATTTTATACTGTTAGGATCTTAAAGCGTATAGGGACCATAAGAATAAGGCTTCTAGGCCTGGACTTCAGCCCCCTACAACCGACTTAGCACACTGCACACCACAGTTCCGTTGTTTTACCAGTTGAAAAATGACCATGAGATGATCATTTTGTTATGTTATTTTTCATGTAAGGACACTCTAAACCTGCATTTTGATCTATGTGTTGAAGCATATGATACATTCGTTACTTAATGTTAGTTTATTTTCTTGAAATCAGACATTTATTTGTCATCCATTAGAAAATAAGATTTTCTTGATGAGGATAGTGTTAACAAATGTTATGTTTGGCACTCAATAAAGACTTCATTTTCAAGCCTTGTTAAATACATGACAAGGTACTTTTATATTTCTCTTAATATCATTTCATCTCTAAACAAACTGTTCTTATTTTTGGAGTTTATAAATTCACCGCAACACAAGTTTTTGCTGCTTAGCAATACCTATTTGTTCATTACTAATAAGATTCATAGTCAAGGTGGAAACAGACGCATTGTATGGTGTTTATCACCAAATAGAATTTCAAGTCAAATAATTCAAGTATTTAACTACCGATTTTCCATTATATATCATTTGAAATCTTTTGACTGGTATGTAAATTTACTTTTTATCTGCAGTTGCTTGTAAGGGAAGAAGCTTTTGCTCAGTTTATGTGACCTTGTTGTCGCTGAACTTGAGATCCAGGTTAGCTTCACAATTGTCACTTTAATTATACGTTTTCTTTTCATGCTCAAATTTATTTTTTAAACTTTTTTCTTCAAGCGTTGTTAAATATTGCAAAAGAAATGCTTGTTATGGCATTCTTGCTGGTTCAAGAAAAATAAATGGGGAACACATCTGATCTCTTCTTTTACAGGTAATTATTACGGCGTTTTAACTACCAATGTGGATAATCTGTTAATGTTTGGTAGTATTAGTACATATCTACTTTCTTTTGGATGAATGTTGGCACATTCTATATCATGTTGCAGATAACTTTCTGTTACCAAGGATGTAATAAAAATATATGATTTTGGATTTGCACGAGAAATCGTCCATTACCACCTTACACCGAGTATGTTTCAACATGTTGGTGAGTTATCAATCATCCTTTTTAATAAATTTTACATGAAAACAACTTGTTACCATGTTATCTTTGTGCTAGTTAGTGAAATATATTTTGTTATCAGAATTAATAAGAATTATCTTTCTGCTAGTTACTTGGTGAAACAACTTGTTACCATAATTAATAAGACAGATGCATCGATGTTGATATTGATGAAATTTGTAAAGAACTATCGACTTTTGTGGCAAACTTCATATTCCGGTGAAATTTTGTATTGACATTGATGTTGTTAATTTTGAGATGTTTGTAATTTGTATTTTATGAAATATTGTATGACATGTATTATAATGTTCAATGTATTTGTTTTATTATATATTTTGAGATGTTAATTGTCATTTAATTTTAAAATTAGTAATTCATCAAAAAAACTTATTATAAAACACCTAAAAACATGACACGCAAATGCTTGTCAAAAATTGCATGTAAAAGACTTGTCATAAATGCGTGTCTAAAACAGATGACACACCAATGCATGTCAACTTTTCTTTATGACATGATCTTCCTTGACACGATTTTACGTGTGATATACCCCTTTAATGACGCGCAATACGCGTCATTAAAGGTATATTTTCTAGTAGTGACAAACCCAATTGAAAGTATTAAAACCATATGTATACAATGTGTGTGGATTAAAATTATGTGTTTGTGGCGGCAAACTTCCAAGCAGGACGGCGACTCCACAATGCTGGAGGTCCGGTTGCGCACCTAGTGTACGTCCGCCTTGCTCCCCCTGGTTACGGACTTTGGGTTGGAGCTGCTCTTATACAAATGAAGAGATTAGATCACTATTTTAATTTTATCTGTTTATAAGATTTATTAATTGCTTTCCATATACTAGTTCTAATGCATGTGTTACTCTACATATTTACCTGTCATCAACATAAAGTAAACAAACTCCAAACTCTTTTATCTATTTAAACAACTTGTATGTGTGATCTTATATATATGAGTATATGATATGATGAGTTGTATATGTTGATTAGATTTTATTTTAATTTAATATCCTGACCAATATCTTGGATGTGTAAGCTGTTTTTACTGATTTTGTGACCTCTGTTAATTAATTTTTATGTGAAACCGTCTTAAGACCATAAACTACTAACGGAAGATAGTTAAGATTTATTTTTTCCGAAAGGAGAACTTTATTAAGAACGCCCAAACAGACCATTAAAAACTAAGAGCTTTAATATCTTCCAAAATCTTCCTTGGGTTTGCATACACATTTGAGAAACGAGTCTCGTTCCAGGTCTTCCAAATGCACCAACACACGATAACCAAAATGCCATGAATGATTTCCTTTGAAACTTCCTTCGAGGCATGTAATTATAGGTGAAAATTATCTACGGCCGTGAAAGCAAAAATAGGATTGAGCTTGCATCAAATGCTAACAAAATGCCAAATAACCGACGAAACTGAACAAGAGAAGATATGGTTCAAGGTCTCCCTAGCATTAGTGCAAATTAAGAGGGCGCGAAAGAGAACTTGATTGAATGTTTCTAATTACAGCTAGAGCTGTCAGAGTAGGAATTCTATCCATCTCCGCCCTCCAACCGAAGAAATTACATTTACTAGGAACCTAGTTGCACCATTTGAACTATTAGAATTAATTTGGATGAAAGTTTAAGGATTAATCTCCAAAACTATTTCATGATATATATAAATCACACTAGGTTATAATTAGATTATATTTGGGTTAATATTGGAGAAAGTCACTTATATTGTGATGCTAAACATAGTTTTCTCTAAGTAAAGTCAATAATCTGAAATCTTAAATTAAGTTGCACATCTATACAATGAATCTCCATCTAGTTGTGCATACGGTCTATCCGATTAAAGGTTGTACGTGGATGGCTCGACTATCTACAGTTACATGCTATAGCCGCATCCTTTGGTCAATCCAGTCAACGGATCTAAACGAAAAGTGTATTCACGGGTTGATACGAACAAGATAAGCTTTGTTTTATACCAATATACCGTGTTTTATCACACTTTGTATCCCATATTATAAGATTTTCGATAATTATTCGATCACACCTTTAGAATCAATTAAAGGATTTCAGAAACGATTACGATGTTGCAATCAATCTAATAAATAATATTATCTAACTTAATATACATATAATCCTTTATTTTTAAACACTTTATAAATGTGAGATCTTAACAATAATTTGTCTAATTAATAATTCACTCATGATTCATGGAGGATATATCATAATCACTCATGATACTTGTTAAATATATGTTTGTTTGTGATTCTTCAGGAATATGCGTCGAAGCTTCTTGCTTCGGTCGGTACATAATAAGGTTTAGACATTCATTTCATTCTTTAGAGCCTATATATCTGTGTACTGTGTACTGCAAATGAGAGGACTTTGATCACTAATGGATTACATCTAAATAAACTTTCATTTTCTCAAACAAGTCGGCTTGCTTTTCTAAAACTACAGATCAAAAACAGTTCTACCTTCAAAAATCTTGTGTGGAAAGATTGGTATATATGTCTTGTTGTAATTCTCGTGTTATGTGTGGTTTCTAGCTCTTTGTTGGTTTGTTTTAATTAACTTTTAATGAAATTTGTCGTTTCATAAAAACGTTATACGGATGATAAGGTAAAAATATATGGCTATAATTGGCCCCTTAGTTATTTGATGGTTCCTATGTACCGAACTACCGATTGCATACGGAAATGAAATCAAATGATCAACTTGATTATTAATCAAAACCTTAATAATTTATTTCTATGCGCATTATTTTGATTCTCTAAATTGTAAGATATTGATCAAAGAATCAATCATTCTTGGATGAATGTTTAGACAATAATATTCAAAAGAAAAGCCACACCAACGAAATCCCTAACAACCAAATATACTTATAAATGTATTTAGTTAAGATAAATCAAATGAAAAACCCGATCCAATTATTCTCCAGAGCCGAAAAGTGTGCAATGTGCGTCAAGCACACGCTCTTTGATCCTCTCTCCTCTGCTCCTTTACTACCCATGTCATCCAGGTCCATTATTAAACCCGATACTTTTGCATCAGAACCTACCTATACACAAGTATATATGAATAAACACACATATAAAACGTTTCCACATAACGAAGTCTGGAGGTTCCATCAACAATAACTAATGGCTCATGGTTGAGATCAACGTTTTGATAAAAAGATTGTTTTTTTCAATCCACGAGAAAACATTAATGCGATAGTTGATGTGCCAATCTTCCAAAGAAAACATGTAATAAACTGAACTATATCTCACACAAATGCTTGTATGAAAAACTGAATAGTGTTTTTTTTTTTATAAATTATCATGTGATTTACCATTGATCAACATTTTATGTAAATTAAGTAATTAACTATTGCTTTTAAGTACATTGAATTGATCATATTGTATTCAAATACTTTCAATAGTCCTTTCAGTTTATGTAAATTGGCTTGATGTTTCCAACAACACATGTGCTTGTTTGTACTCCGGCATGTACTTTTATAAACTCTGAACTAGTACTTTTATCTACATTTAATTGTGCAATTATGAAATATACCATGTTCATACATATAAATTGACCTGATCTTATAAATTAGACATGTGATTTTATTAAGGTTTGTAATACACTTTTGTATATATAATGAATTGTACAATAAAATATATACATACACTTATGTCTTGTTACTTTTCATGTAGAACAAACATCATGAAACAACAGTGGCGGCCCAAGGTTTTCGGAGGCCTTAAGCTAACTAAAATGTTTGGGGCCTTTTCAAAATCTTTTTAATATAAACCCTTATTCTTTACTAGGGTTTGAGACCGACAATAATAAATTTAAAAGTTTTTTTTCCAACGGAGTTAAAAATATTTACTTCCGGCAAATCAATTAAAGCCTCCATTTTTATTTTTATTTTCTTGCCTTTTTTCATAATCAGGTATGTAAGTTCGGTGTCGATTTGAGATTTAAACATGTACCGAATAACAATGTATTCCAGTAGCAAAATATAGCATAGTTAGATTTACATATTCTAAAAGATTAAAAATTGAATAAGAAACTAACAAAAGTTAACCGAGATTGTAAATTGCCATACAATTATGAACACAAGTATTTAAAGTGTAACTAAACTAACCTCAATAGGTTGATAGCAAATCCAAAATCACTTGACCTGCAAAACCATAATCAATTGACAATAGTCAAATCCAATCCAAACATCCAAATCGAAAGTAAAAATTATATTGGGTGATTTAAATGCATAACACACCAATTTAGTACATCATAATACTCATATCAAAAATCGTGTCAAATAAACAGAGACATGAGACTTACACCATGAAAATTGGCAATAGAAATTTTAAATTCTAGAGTGGTTAGCCATTAATGATGATTTATTGATTTCCCTTTCCATTCCATCAATATCATTAAATCGTGTGTGGAATGTTTCCAAGATTGCCGCTTCAGTATTTTCCATGTGTAAAAACTAAAACATAATATATATATATATATATATATATATATATATATTAAAAATAAAAATTTGAGGTCTTTATATTATTGAGACCTAAAGCCCTAGCTTGGCCCAACAAAACTATTGGGCTGGCCCTGTGAAACAAATATATATAGATAGATCATATACCACATACTAGTAAAAATGATTTTCAAACTCCCATGTAAAAACCAAAAAAGATTAATTTAACAAATTAGAATACCCCGTGCATTTGAACATGTTTTAAATGTGAAACATAACACGTTTTTTTAACAACTTTATATGTGATTATCTTTCACTAAATACATACTATTACTTATAAATTTTTCGATCACAGTTCTTATTTAAAGTTTTTATTTCATCTGAGTATAAAATCTAGGGGTGGCAATTTTGACCCATGTGTTAAATGGGTTGTATCAAAATGTATAAGATGAGTCAGAATAGGTCAAACTAAAAAAAAGAAAATGATTGAAACGGGTCCAAACGGGTTGACATTTCACGTTTTTTTTTATGGAACGAGAAAAACGGAGGAAACTTTTTGGCATTTTTAGTTTTTAAGTTTTTTATTTGTATTTCGAGTTATAGTTATTTAATTTTTTTTTGAATTTTTTGGTGAGAGATTTTTGAAATGGGTCAAAATGGGTTGAGATTTCAAAACCCATTTCAAAACCCCTCACCAAAAATTCAAAAAAAATAATTAAAAAATTATAACTCGAAATATAAATCAAAAACTTAAAAGGTAAAAATGCCAAAAAGTTTCTTCCGTTTTTCTCGTTAAAAAAAAACCCCGAGAGATGTCAACCCGTTTTGACTCGTTTCAATCATTTTCTTTTTTTAGTTTGACCCATTCTGACCCATCTTATACATTTTGATACAACCCATTCAACCCATGGATCAAGATTGCCACCCCTAACAAAATCCAATAGATTCTATCAATTTTTATTGCCATAATTCAAACCAACAATAATCATAGTGAAGATAGCTTAATGTTCTAGAAAACAAGGGAGACAAATATTAACATTTATTTGATTTGTGTTCACCAAAACATTTTCGCAACTATAACCCAATTCTTAGGATAAGTGTTGTTGGGAGAACCCTTCATCAGCGTTAACATCCTATATGACATCATTCTTGCATGTTGGTTGGACGGTGTTATGGCCGGTAGACATTAAAAGGTTAATGAATAAAGTGTCGGTAGGGGGGGGGGATGAGGCCATGGTCGCGGCTTCTGACGTGGAGGGGTTGTTGGAAGTAATTTCAGACTTCAAGTCACAAGTCGGTTAACTTGAGGGAATTGACAAGTAGGTCATAGTGGTTATGTTTCCTAATTGTATTGTAATTATAATATGAATGTCTTGGCTAGCAAGTTAGGTTAGCTTATATAAACAATGCATGGTTAGACATTAGAGATGTGTGTGGTGTGAGGTGCAACCGAGTTAGGGTTCATCTAGATACACACGAGATGTAACCGAGTTAAGGTTCATCTAGGGTGAAGTTGGTGTAACCGAGTTAGGGTTCATCAAGAGTCAAATCGAGTTAGGGTTTGAGGTTTGTAATCAGTTTTTAGAGTTATATTTTCTGATTAATATAAACGAGAGTTATTCGTTTAATTCGTGTGTTGATTATCGATCTGAGACTTGAGGGGTTATACCACAACCACCGGACCGGCCTTATTAACGGACCTACTTATCTTGTTAAGTTTTTACCATCATGTCAATACCTACTCCTTCATGATCATAAATTATTCATGATTGATGGAATATATATTAAAAAGCAATGTAATCATTACATCATATTTACACAAATTTCACACCGTTGATATTATAGTATATATGAATCATAAAAGGTTGGTATTTTGACCAGGTTATTAGTAGAATATAATATTTCAATTTTGTCTTGTTTTTTTTTTTCATGTTAGTGGAATTTTAAATTAATAAAATGGTGAATAATTTTTTAATATGACCACAAAGAACATCGACTTTGTTATTTGCTATCTAAAATCTAAATATAGCATCCAAGGTGAATTAACTCAGACTAAGAACACAAAACATTAGCTAATCGAAGTGCTATAACACGAGCATGTTTACTATAAACGTACTTAATTCCCACCAGCATATGTTATAACACGGGCATGTTTACTATGAACATACCTCCCACTTAAGTTATACGTTGTGGCAAGTTGAGAGGAAGCTAAATTCTGTCACCTTGGGGCAAAGGACACGAAAGAGGGGCCGTGGCCTTTGTTGGGTCACATTTAATTTCTTTAGTTAAATTTTTTATAAATGTATTAACTAACAACATACACTAATTATTTCATTCTTCCCTCGTAACCGCATTTCACATATATTTCACCCACCATAACAAATATAACTTGGTGTGAGATATGAAAGCCCTCATTCATGACTACATGGCAAACTCACATTTCACATTAGTAAAACCATGTCCTTTATGAAATTGGCCAACGTCATTATATAAATACTTGTTTTTGTCTCATTTATACATTCTGTATTGACAACAATCTAGAAACATTTGTTCCAAGTTGACTAAGATTCGAAATGACTAGTAAAAATTAGGGGCCCTAGAGAAAGTAAACCATGTGCGGTTTGCTCATCCCGCACAGCGTCTGGATGCATAAACCTATGTGTATTGATATATCGTCAGTTCGTAACATCTAAATAAACATAAATACAAATTTTGTCCTTTAAACAAACCTTATTTACAAATCTGGTCCTTTAAAATGTTTACTTTTAGACGGTGCCCTTTACATGCTATGTTTATTTGATTTTCATTTTTTAAACTAACTATCATCCAATTCCTCCGTTAAGTTGATGCATGTGAGTAATATGTGACGGCTTTTTGGTCTTTTAACATGTCAATTATCCCTCATCTCTCTCTTAAACTACGACAGAACACCAGATCAATCACACCCATTTATATATATATACGAGATAAAATATTCAATAAAAAGTGGGTTATGATTGACCAATGATGACCACTTTCAACGTCGACAACCATTTTGCCCATATCATGCATGCATTTATTTATTAAATTATTTTTCTCGTATCTCATATGAAACACGCTATCTAGATGTAGCTAATATCACATGCTACCAAACTTCTGAAGCATTGAAATTATAATTTAACTTAAAAACAATCAATGGTTTGAATGATAAAAGGTTTTAAAAAGTGTATGAAATTTTGAATGAAATACTGCCCAAAAATGTGTTACATGTTTCATTGTAATTTATACCAAGAAAAAGACTTGATGTGTCCAATGAGATTAGAATTCTTAATTTGAATATTTTTCTCTTTAGGGTCATAAACATATTACTTGATGGTGTTTTATGGATTTTTTTTCTACTGGATTAGGTGATTTTATGAAAAAAGAAATTGATTTTTGGTGGCTTACTAAATTTTAAGTACTTTTAGATAACTTGTTATCTCATATAGCGAACTACGTGGATACATCAGCTAACTTTTCAAGTGGCAGTTCAAGTTATCATCCAAAAATGGTGGTTTGCGTTTCACTATTTGATATAGCGGATTATACATGTTACAATTGAATGACTTTGATTGCCAATTGAAAATGTGTTACATGTTTCATTATATCAAGAAAAACACTTGATGTGTCTAATGAGATTAGAATCCTTAATTTGAATATTTTTCTCTTTAGGGTCAGAAACATAACTTGATGGTATTTTATGGATTTTTTTTTTTACTGGATAAGGTGATTTTATGAAAATAAATAAATAAATAAAGTAACTGATTTCGGTGACTTACTAAATTTTAAGTACTTTTAGATAACTTGTTATCTCAGATAGCGGACTATATGGACACATCAAACTTTTCAAGTGGCAGTTCAAGTCATCATCCAAAAATGGTGGTTTGCGTTCCGCTATTTGATATAGCGGATTATACATGTTACAATTGGATGACTTTGATTACCAATTGAAAAGTTAGCTGATGTATGTGTTATCATAATCCACTGTCTAAGATAACAAATTACTTAAAAGTACTTAAAATTTAGTCAGCCACTAAAAACCACGTTTTCTTTTATTATAAAACCCCCTAATC
The DNA here is from genome assembly GCF_021521415.1 of Bidens hawaiensis. NCBI lineage: Eukaryota > Viridiplantae > Streptophyta > Magnoliopsida > Asterales > Asteraceae > Bidens > Bidens hawaiensis. The sequence continues at coordinate 93,475 of NW_027493151.1, read as the reverse complement.
CAACAAAAAAATCATGTTTTATGGATCTTTTGGGGTATGTGTTATAAACGGTGATGGTGAGAGGCGGGGGAGTTCGCCACGCAGCACTCAAACTCACTAGCAATTAGTCGGGTGTGATTAATTAGCTTTGAGTGAGCATCACGTCAGTGTGCTCACGGAAGTAGGGATGTTTGATAAACTAGCTAACCAATTACATGGAGACGCCTAGTTTTTGTATATATTATTTTACTGAAATATTTTATTACACATTAAAAAAAAATTACCACTCACAAGTTATAACACAACGAGTGTCTTTCCCGTTTACGTGACACCTGCATGGCTTTATTCACCACTCACTACATATAAGATCGACTAACAAAGAAACTAAGAGTTTCATTATCATAACATGCATGTTTGCAAATATAAAAAAGATTTTAAGGAAATAAACTGTACCTGTTATTGTTTTGTAGCCCTTGTTTGTAATAATTAAATATCATTATATATAGAGACAAGGCTAAAATAACTTTATAGTGGGTGCAACTTCAGTAGTTTAGTGTCTTATTACCTTTGTTCTCTTTTAAAAACCTAATAATTGTCACACCCCAACCTACGGCGGAAATGTCGGGGCACGAACTGATTGTCACAGCTCTCATGATACTATCATGCAATATTTATATGACAATATCTATTAATTTTATTCAATTTCCAAATAAATCAAGTACAAAATACAACTCATTAAACAAACAATAAACACAAATTTAATTCTTGATTTTATCTTTTCTAACATAATTCTTCACTAAACCTTCACAAAGTCTTGAAACTAATTCAAGCGATAACCTGCATATGCGTATAAAATAGAATTTTGTCAACAACACATGTTGAGTAAGCAACACGCCAGTTTAGTTGTACATATAGTATATATAACAAAAATATGTAGTTGCAATAAGTAATATGAGAATAACAAAATAACCAAATGAGCAAGTATAACTGAGATGTTGAGAAGCACAAGGTTATAACGACTGGCGTATGATCATACTAGACTGAGATTATGTTGGACCTCTCCGAATGCGAAAGCATACAAAGCAAATAAGCACATAAACAAGTAAGGTATAAGTTGTTAACACGTAAGACAAAGTTGCAGTTTTTGAGTATAAGTATATATGAGAAAGTATATTTACGCATATGTCTCCAAAACATTGAAAGCGGTAAAATAGGGGAATGTGGTACTCACATCGATAGACGAACAAGGGTGATTGAGATAATTAGAATGCGGAAAAATCACACGTTGACGATAAAGCCTATAAAGGAAAAAGGAAGTACGGACATGCTAAGTTAATGTAAAAGATCGATTATGAAAACTCGATAATTATGATTATTATTAAATTAATATTATAAACTTTTTTATTCATAATATAATAATATATATATAAAGATATTATATGAAAAATTATTATTTGTTAATTATATATAAAGTATATAAAAATACAATACATCCTCTAAAGTTTGCTTGTAATATATATTAAAACATAATTATTAATTTCCATGTTATTATATACACGAACGGAAAACGTGAGACAAGTACTTATAAAGTCGGTTTTCAAGAAACTAGTTTTAATTAATTATTGTTATTAATAGTATATTTATTAAATGGTTTAAAAGAAAATAATATGAAAAATAACCAAAAATAAGGGGAGGCAGGGGGTCAAACCCGCGACCTCCGCCCCATAACTGAGACATGATAACCAGCTGGGCTACAACTACATTCGTTTAAAATTCAGTTTAAATTAATTAAATACATAACCAGAATAAAGAACAAACCCTAAGAATTACAATTGATCAATCCCGTCGCTGATAATCAAATCAATGATGGGGCTTATGATCTTTGCTTAATCGCGATCTAGAAACATCAAACAATTACCTCGTTTATCGAATTGAGATAGGTTAATTGTTTCACCCAGTAGCCGGCCAAATATGATTACGAACGAGCTAGTAAACGGCTAAGATAATACGATTAAGGATAGGGATATAGTTGGCGATGGTGAGAGGAAGGTTGGTGCGAATTTAATTGCGTTTATGATATAGTTTATATAGAAAACGATATTAGGGTTCCATGTGTGAGTAATAAGCTAGGGCCCAAGTTCTGGATCCTTCTAAACGTAATTGAATGAGGGGTTAGGGTCGGCTAGATGCGAATTAAGGTTTAGGAACGCCTAATTAGACTTTGGTTGATGGATTTGGGCTCAAGAACAAGTTAGGGTTTATAATTAAACAAAACAGGCCGGGTTCTAGTTCGTAAATCAAAAACGAGAAAAATTGAATTATTACAATAATTGACTTAAGTGACAACTTTCATGATGTTTTGTCTCTTGCATATCAACAAAAAACTTTACTAAACCAACTTTTTGAGGCCAAGCTTTGTTTGTATACAAACATGTAATCAAAGACTTTCTGTAATTCCAAGAGAAATAATAATTAGATTTGCCTTTTACTATAAAACGATTACAATAAAGTGGCAGGCAAACGGGCAACAAGCTGCGCCGCAACCCCCTTTTGAATAGCAAAACCAATCCTGCTAAAAACGAAGCTTTGGGACCTAGAAGCTGAAGAGGTTCCGTGTACGACGCGCTGAACCCTACTCAAAAATTTCAAAGCCTCTGGAGCCAGAAAACCAAATGTATCAAAGGCAAATGGTAGAAAGACATGTTGATTATCTAAACAAGCTTTCTCGTGTTTAACAACTTTGCCCGATTCAGCCTTCAACGCAGCCTGACCCACAACAAACCCACGGTCCCTGAGCCCAACAAGAGGAGACACTCCTGTAAGATCCACACAGGCGTGTTTCCCCCCTGCCCACCCGAACACAAGAATATCAGCTGGTCGTAAAGTAGACCTCCCTTCAAGAGGATCCGTGAGAAAGTTAACAGGGGCCTCCTTTTTAGCAGAAATCCCTGCCCGTTTAAGAACATCACACAAAACATCCCTAACCAGATCATGTCTGTATTTAAAGCCAGACAATTCTTTGCAATGCACCGCATGGTCACCAAAAGAATCCAAACAGACCTTGCGACAAATTGGGCAAGGTTCATCCGTAGGGAACATAGGGATCATTAACCGGTACTTAAGGATAGCCCGATACTCCAAACCTGACATACGTTGGCCTAATCCTTCAATGGGGATGGCCGTTAGAAAATCCTGAGCCCGAGGAGCCCGAAGGCATTCAAACACCGCCTTTTGGCAAGGGGATAGATCAAACTTCACTTCTAAACTCTTGACGATTCCAATAAATAAGGCACTCGCCACAACATGTTGGGTTTTAGGGGGCGACGTCCTTATTAGAGAACCCGCTAAGATCAAAATCTGGAAGTGAAATACGTAAACGATCCATCGCGCACCCATAATCAGAGTCCAACCCATAAATATCACAACCCCGAAGAATATGGTCTTGCAAACACCACAACTGTGCTCTCGATGCCACAAAAGCATATGTAGATACATCCTCGGCCGAACAGAGACCCAACCCCTCATAACGGGTAGGAAGTGATGCCAACCTCCATTGGAGATCCCCAAAGAACGGACCTCCACAAACCACGATGTCCTCAATCGCCCTTCGAAGACCATTGTCAAATATAGAAACAGCTTCCCCCACATACATAGGTTGGCACGTTCTCAAACCGAACAAAAGCTTGGCGACTCCCATACATGAGCAAAGCAAAAGAAGCTCGCATTGAGGATCCCGAAGTCTTGGGAGACAGCTCATCAGTTCCACAGCGCTAGATGCCCTTTTCATAGCCAAACTGCTGATAAACCCCGCATCCTGGCTTACAGCACCACCAAGGAATTTCACGCCAAGCACCGACCTTCCAATCCCGCAAGGGAACAACCCCTCCTGTGCCTTCACCCCATTGCATGTTGGCCAAAATAACTCTGTTTTCTTAACGTTTAATTCCAATAATCAAACAAAAACCAAATTAATATAGGTTATAAGATTTGAAGACAAATGGGATGAAATCCTAAGTATAACAAAGAATTTTAGAGAATACATTGTTGGTGTCCCTCGGTTTCTTCCTTTGATACGGAAAGCACAACCTTTATAGCCACAAAATCATTCCTAAGTGACCTTAGAGAAAAGAGAATTTACGAAGAAGAAATCCTTTTGAGAGATTGAGAGATTCGTTCTTGTTTATTCGTTATTGTTCTTTTGACAATAGGAAGTCAAACAATATATCTAAGATAAGCACATTAAGGCTTCCAAGTTTCAACGTTAGCATAACGAGTCTCTCAACTTTATAAGACTTGTAAATCTAGTCAAACGTTAACTCCTTGGTCTTGACTGCTTCTGGCTTCATGCCGAACAACATAACTCCTTTCACGATCTTAATGGCAGACCATCATTCCATCATCATGTAATAAAACAATGCAAAGAATAAAAGAACAGCTGTATGAATTAGATACTTGGCATTAAAACTATGCATGTATTTCAACAAGCTTAAGTAGTTATTTATAATTAAAAATAACATATAAACAAACATGTTCGGGTCTCACACTTGTCAAAACAATTCTTTAATTAATTTGTTTTGTTTATCTTCTGTTTAACATTAAATTTAAAAACTTTTGTAAACAGTAAAAAAAATTTGATAAGACAGTTGATAACTGAATATCATCTTTAAACATTATTAGTAAAATAACGTACGTCCAAGTGTCCAACATTTACACCTAAATGGTGATGTGAAATGACACATACTTGATGGCAAAAAAAAAATTTGAAAATTTGTTTTGAATATATGATCAACTTTTCCTATTTGAAATTGAATAGGTGGACTTATTGAAACTAAATTAGTTTTTTTTATTACACTAAAGAGTGGTTAAACTATATATTACATAGGCATGGTGACATAATTGAAAATTTGGAATATCAATGACTTGATAATAGATAAGGGTGTTTGTGGTGCGGTTTGATGCAGTTTTTGACTAAAATCAAATCAAAAACCAAACTTTTGGTTTTTTGATTTAAAAACCGTTTGGTTAAAGTTTTTTTCGTTTTCGGTTTCTGATTTTTGGGTGCGGTTCGGTTTTGGATGCGATTTTTCCGGTTTTGCTAATTGAGCCGAAACTTTTTGGGCAAAATAAAAATTTGAACCAAGATATTGAAATTAAGCATGATATATTTTTTAATTTAAACTAATAAGTAATAATATATTGAATATTTGGACCTCAAATATAAAAAGTTAATAAAAGAGATTATATATCAAAATCAAATCTAAAAGTACCAAATATATTTTTTATTAATCATATGTTTAAACTAAACAACTAGTCATCTGTAAATTTTGTTTTAATGATTACGGTTGAGATGTTATTGTTATTCGGTTCGGTTTGTTTTTTTCGGTTCTTAGCAAAATACAAAACCAAACCAAAACCAATATTTCAGTTTTTGCTAAAGTTCAAAACCAAACCGCCGGTTTCTAATTTGGTATAATTTTTTGGTTCCGTTTTTTTTATTTTATCGGTTTCAGTTTGGTTTTTTTGTTTTTTTTTTTGGTTTTATGTTCACCCCTAATAATAGAGTAGTTTTTGTTGGTAATTTTGGACCGTGTTCACAAGTTGGTGAATATAAAAGGTTCTTATAAGTTGGTCAAGTTGGTTTAGATTTCTAATTGTAATTATATGATTATTTATTATAGTAATATCTTGGTAACCAAGTTAGGGTTAGATTATATGTATAGGGCTTGGTTAGCTTTTGATGTGCGATCAATAGAGAATTAGTGTAACGAGTTTTTGAGTCGGTTTTCTCTTACAATAATAAGCGTTTGATTGATCATGTGCCTTGAGTTTTATGTATAACTAGATTAATTATTCATTGCTCTTCTATCAAAAGGTGGCATCGATTCTCTAGAATGGTAGAGAGAACTGACTTGCAAATCGTTAAGTCAGAGAATCTACTAAAATAGATCCGACCAAGACTAAAAATACACTAAGTCTCACTTAACCGTTTGAGACTAAGTTTGTTAATAACTTGACCCATTTCAACCCCACTCATGAAAACTCATAATTCAACGCTCTTTATACACAACAATTTTAAGGCATGTTTATATTTAAATAATTAGTAATTAATATTTGATAACGAAGTTTCTTACGCACTTTTCATCAAAATTACCAATTATTGGAATAGAAAACGTGAACACTTGTCTATAAACTATCCATGAATGTCTTAGAATTATTACATAAACTTTAGATAATCACTTATTATCAGTTTTGGGTTATTATATATATTTTAAAATTTCTTATTATCTAATTTGTGACTATGGTCAATAATAATCAATACTACTAGTTCTTGATGTGGCTCCACTTGTCCTTTTACTTCTTTCTAAACCTCAAGTTTTAAATCAATGGGAATCGTTATGTTTATAGAGTTGTTTTTTTTGGTTGGTTTTAGAGGTGCACAACTCGGGTTTTTCAAATACCCTGTTTCGGATATGGAACCGGGTTCGGGATGACCGGGTATTAAAAAATCGGGTATTGGTAATACCCGGGTTGGGTTCAGGTCCGGGTATTGTCTCTAAAAATCATACCCTATGCATCGGGTTCGGGATGTCCGGGTATTGAAAAATCGGGTATTGGTAATACTCGGGTTGGGTTCAGGTCCGAGTATTGTCTCTAAAAGCCATACCTTATGCATCGGGTTCGGGTCAGGTATATAACAGGGTATTTGAACACCCTATTTTCGGATATTGAAAAAACCCTGTTTTCCGGTTTTTTTAGCCTTTTTTCGGGGTATTTTCGGGTATAGATTGGATTTTTAAAAGATTGCCCGTTTTATGGGTATTTTTAAGGTATTTTCGGGTATTTAAAATACCCGGTTTCGGGTATTGGAAAAACCCGGTTCTGGGTATGGAACCGGTTCGGGTTTACGGGTATTACCGAGTACAAATCGGGTCCGGTTCGGGTTCGGATTTTAATACCGAAATACATACCCTATCCGTACTCTACAGGTAGGGTCGGATACGGGTTCGGGTATAAAATTACCGGTTCCGGGTTCGAGTTTTTGTTTCACCTCTAGTTGGTTTATTAAATAAGTATATGGGCATTTAATGGAATTTTAATGGGTTGGGCCGGTTGGGCCTACTTTCAAGACTTACCATTTGGATTTTGGACTGTACCAATGAAGAAATTAATGATTTATAAGAAATAAAAGAACACACTAATTTTCTTACCAGCAAGATAAATTAAAAAAAAATCAAAATAATTTATGTACAACTTATGATTATAAGATTGTAATGTGTTTGATGATTTTAACCCTGTAAAAGTAATTTTACTTTGTTTGGTGCTGTGAGACTCTGATAAAAATCAAGTGGACATGACATTTAAGGTTAATCACCGTTAAAATAGTATAACTGTGAAATTAACGTTATTATTCTGGAAAAATGTAACTAACTTTTGGTTTAATCTTGACCCTTTAAAGCATCTATCATAAAATCTCAGCCATATAAAGTTCATGAAAAGTTTCTAGAAACAACAGTTCATGGCAATTCTACAGTCTCTCTCATAAACTTATTGGCTACCTATAGCTTTTGTTTTCTCTGCTGGATTCCTTCAATGACTTCTTGAATAGGTGAACCCAGACATAAACCATATATTTATTCGTTTTAAAGGTATTAATGCGAACACATCTAAAATCGTGTGTGTTTCATGTCAACCTGTCTCAAATGTTTCAGGTTTATTTGGTGGGCATGGGTATGGTTTGGTTCAACTTCGTTTGTCATTCCTTTATAAATCTTTGAATTGGATTTCAGGTGTATAAACCTTACCCACGTAATTCTTATGGTAAATTTAAAAAGAATTTGATTCTTGTAGAACAAATAATGTGTAGTTTTACTAGTTTCCAAGAAAAATATAACAAATAACAAAACTAAAATGACCGTGACTATAAATACAAACATTAAGGGTATGTTTGGCAAAATAGCTACTAGCTGTAGCTGGAAGCTGGTGCCTGGTTGCTTGAAGCTGGTAGCTGTAGCTTTTTAGATATATTTAGATGTTTGCCAGAGTTAGCTAGCTGGAGCTTTTAATAAAACGTATAAAATTATTAAAATGGGCATAACTAAAAACAATACTAGTAAATGTATTTATTTTGGAAGGTTATTCAAGTAAATTAAAATACTAAAAGCTTGTAGCTTTTTCTAAACGCTACTAGTAGAAGCTTTAAACTTTAAGTTTTTTCTCCAGACCTAAACGTTTTGAGTAGGAGTTTTTTCTTAAAAGCTTGAAACTATAAGCTCCTAAAAGCTTCCTGCCAAGCATACCCTATATATATCATCGTCTTCTCTTATTTAAGTTTAGGATGGTTATATTTTTCCATAATACCCATCTTATTTAGATGTAATGACCGTGTACATGGGCGAAGCTAGGGACTCGGGCCCCACATTTGTTTTGTCTAAGTGGTATAAATTTGTGCGTTTTTATTTCGAACATATCTACACGAATAAACGTCACGTAAATTTATCTATTTTCGTCAGCTCTGGCCGTGTTTTCTTCCATGATAAATGACGGTTACTTTTTTTATCTCTACTTCATAATCTACAGTCACTTTGTTTATGGACTGCTTTTAGTCTTTCGTGTTTTTTTTTTTTGATAAATGTAATTAATTTTTATGTAGGTGAACTGAAATATTAAAATTATTATTATTTTCGGGGTATAAGGATGGAGGAAGATAAAGGGCTCGATCTCAGCTTATCACTACCATGTGGCAAGCCATCGGGCGCCTCAAAGGGTAAAACCGTCTAATATGGAGGTCGGTAACAAACATAAAAGCACATTTGATGGTTATCTTAGTTCAAACATTTGTAAGGGTTGGACGTTTAGGGTTAAGCGAGGGTATTTTTGTCATTTTACATTTTTTCTTTCATTTATTTGTTTAAAGCATAATATTTAAAGATTGGGATTGTTGAACTTGTTGATGACATTACTTATCCGTTAAAACTAATTGGGATTAACGATGTGGACTAAACGTGCAACCCTCTCACAAATGTTTGGACTTAGTTTGCAATATCTAAAACTGGGGGACCACAAGGATCATTTGTGCAATTTTCTTTCAAATAAATGAATATTCACCGTTATTTATATCTGATTTTTAATTTTTTTTCCTTTTTTTATTTATTATTACAGCGGTGACACCTGTAAATGGGCCGCACTCGTTTGATAGAACAAAAGGTGACGGTAAAAAGACCAATAAAGACATGCCATTTATGCATACAGAAGCTGAAACAAAGGGTATAAATGTAATTGACCAGTCAAAGCCCGATGGGCTTTCTTTTGAGTACCCGGCTATAAGGCCCAGTATAGATGCAGAATTAAAAATTGGAGGTACCGGGTCGACCCCAAATCTACCATGAGTTTCAACAACGGGCCCGGGCCCAAACGGGAAAACAATATCTGGTGTTACATATAAATACAGTGCGAGTCAAATTTGTATTGTATGTGCTTGTCACGGGTCCCACATGTCACCAGAAGAATTTGTTCGGCATGCTACCGAAGAACAACCGAGTCTAAATGGTGTGGGTGCGAGTTTATGGTCATTTTTAAATGGTAACCCGACTGCGTCGGCTCAAAATTGATTGAAATCGGTAATGTTATGTAATTTTTTTTTATTATTTAAAAGTTTAGATTGATGATAATAGTGTCATTTGATGCAAATACAACTGCTTATGAAGTTATGATTTTGTCACTAATTGTGTGATAGATATAATTATATATATATATAGGGGATGGATCTTGCGAGAAGTTATATTACAGCGAGAACTGAAGGTATAACTCCATTAATCCCTAATTTCACTCTCTTTCATATGATGTTACATACATATATGTAGGTTGGTTGTATTTATGTCTTAATTACACATTCAAACCTACCTCCAAACATATAAATGTACCGAGCTACATTCAAACCTATGTACCTACACATATACATACACATATACAAACATACGTACATACACACATACATATGCACCTACACATAAGAAAGGGAGTGAAATTAGGGATTCATGGAGTTACACCTTTACTTCTCGCACTTCTCGCTGTAAAAAAACTTCTGAAATAATTCAATACCTATATATGTTTGTGTGTGTGTGTGTGTATGTGTGTGTGTTACATACATATGGGTTATCTATCTATAGGCAGTGGCGGATCCAGGAATTTTTCCTAGGGTGGGCACAACCTGGATTGGGTAAAAAATGGGTCGGGTTAAGAGAACAGGGCCGTCCAACCAGTTTGCCCAAAGCGGAATGAACTTTCGAGGCATATGTGAGGATAAACTGGTCTTTTTACACACCACCTTTTAAAAGTTAAAATATTAAGTTGTGTTTTGAACCCACCTTTAACTATTATACTAAATCACCAAGCACCAGTGTCATTACTGCGACATTCAGTGACGGAACTAGAAGCTTTTAATCGAAGTATCACAATATACTTTTTGTTTGTATATGTTTCATGAATTGATAGTGGTTGATAATAATCGGAATATCACAAATTATCATTCCAAAAAGACTTTTTTATATATAATGATAATAATATCTTTTTTGAAAAACTAAAATTACATATCTAATCAAATAATAAACTGTTATAAAATTATAACGTAAAATATAAAAAAGAAATAGTTCATACCCAAATGCTAATAGTAATATGGAATTCCTTAAATTAATAAAGTTTAGATAAGAAAAAACAATATTAGAAAATAATAGTGAATCTTTTAATTAAATAATTCAGAAATTGACAAAAGGTGAAGACCTCTGTAATTAATAAATAACAATAGTGGTGGGCCTTTTTCATCTTCTCCAATCAGTCTCTCTCTATCTTTCTTTCTTTCAAAGTAATTCAGCAGCGTCGTTGTCATCGAAGGTTAATACATACATGTAATCCTCCGATGATATTAACCGACGGTGGGCACAGACTGATTGTTGAGTCATAATATATTGAAGCGTAACTGTAAACACGGCTTTCCGGCAGCCGACCGTGGCTATGCCTTGGATCCGCCCCTGTCCATAGGTATATTATAAGTTGTATGTGTAATGCATTGGTATTACCGTATTAGCGTGAACAGTGCATGTTCGTGTTTCTTTGTTTAAGTTAAACAGAATGAACACGAACAAGTAAATGGATGGAGTATCTTATTTACGTTCATTTTGATTAAGAAAATAAACACGTTCATGTTTGTCTCTTTCAAATAAATGAACACAACAAAAATTATGGTTCAAAAAATGAATCCATAAATAAACTAACATGACCCTCGGGTAATGGACAACATAGTCCGAATTATACAAGCCGCATCTATAGACGGTTTATAGAAGTATTTTAGATGTAAAATAATTTACTATTCAAAAATAAATAAACTGACATAAATGAACGGAGAATGCTTGTATGCACCAAAATTTAAATAGATATTTTTATATAACCTAAGTTTTAATACTTATAAATTCTATAGATTATAAATTATCTATGTGAATGCCAGGAATATTATTTTTTGCTTTTATAGATATTAATGTGTAAAAGTATAAAATTTGTATTTTTTTTTTCGAAAAATAAATGACTGGCTCAAATTTTTACGACAAGCTCTACATTTAAGCTAGTTAAAATAAACGAATTGAACATAGCTGGTTCATTTAATTTCGAGTCCAAGCCCAAGATTGTTCACCTCCTTCCGCTCTATTTACTACTTATAAATAACCTAATGGTCAAGATTCTGCACCAATCTTTCGTCCGTAAATTTTGGCAAATGAGAAAAGAGGCACAAACAAAAACGACCAAAACAATATCTATTATTATAATTCACCAAATAAAGTTTATGAATCTTGAAAGTCAAGTAAATACGGAGGAAACTCTTATGAATCAAAATGATGAAAGAGGAAGCAACATCATGTAACACTTCATCATGAAGCTTTAAAAAAGTTTCAAATGACACCACTTTTTCCACTATATTTTAGTGCCAAATTTCAATCTATTCTATCCTTTAATGCTTCTTGAACCCTACCACTTCCCATGCCAAAATCTTCAAACTTATCTTTGATGTATCAAAGATCATCCCATGACCCTAAAAACAAACACTTTCATAGAGCCAAAATGCAAACTTGTTTGTCGGTCACGAAGTGTTTTAATGGATGTCGGGATCATGCACAGGTTTCAGGGATTGGGACGAGGATTTGGAACATGAGTGACAGGGCTATTGAGTTGCAGATAAGAGTGGGGTCGATATTAAAGAAGGTTCATACGCTTAAGCCTGGTTCGTCAAAGAGGTTGAAAAGCAAGAAAATTTACAAGGCGTATGTTCCTAGTGGCGGAAATGGTGGTGATGGCGCCAAAGGTGGTGATCATGGTGGTAGAGCGAGGAGCTTCTTGTATTACTATGATGAAACATGTCATCCTTATATTTGGGTAAATGATACTGCGGGAGATTTTTCCAGAATGGTAAGACAACAGTATATTAGTCTTGAAGATCTAAGAGATTGTTCTGAGATCAAGATCTTTAGGGATCATATAAAAGGCTCAATATCCATTAGGAAGAAACCAAGACTCGATTCTTGTTGATTTTGCTTTGTTTGCATGATTTTTTATAAGCTAAGAGTGGATATTCTTATTGTCCCTTCATCCTTTAGTTTTTCTCATCTTGCATCAAAGTTGTACCTTATGCATTAATCATTGTATGATACTTAAAAACGACCATGAATGTACTTTTCATGGGCCAGCTTCTTTTGTGTTTTTCTTATATGTGCGAGTACATTTTTTTTCTTGTAAGTGAAATATAAAAGAAAAATATTAGTTATGATTTTATTGTATATTGTCAATTCTTTTTAACAATAAACACTTCTAATCCTGAAAGGTATACGAACGAAATTTCCGTTTTCAGGACTCGAAACCCTGACCTCCCCAGGAAGGAGACCCTTAAAGAAGACCTCCCAGACCACCCTCATCAAAGTGCCAATCGCAAATTATCAATATGCACGTCTGTTGCGAAAATCAAGCGGTTTTCCGGCTGATAAGCCACAGACCAAGCCCAAATATACTTTAATGAGCTAAGCCTACATTTTATGAGACAGTGGCACGGATATTCCTTATCCGATTTCAAATAGACTTAGTACCCTCATTTTCATGTCTTCAAGCTATTTTACCATCTACTTTTATTTCACGTTTCAGTAAGTAAAATATATACACAAATACTAATAATCAAATTAAATCATGACCAATTAAAACCGAAGCGAATTACGTTTCTACCTTTTGATTTGGTTATAATTAAAAACCAAGTTGGGTTTTTGGTTTAAAAAGGAGAATTAAGTATATGGTTTAAGTTTTTACTCATTCAACTCAATTCATTAACAATTAACAAATAATCGTAATAAAAGATAAAAAGGTTAACACTTAACAATAAAAAGTTTATTCGGTTTATTTAGTTGAACCGAATACCAAACATGATTCAAATTCGATTTTAGATTTCAACTATGAATGTGAACAAAACTAGGTATTGACTACTAAATACCGTGCCATATGTATTAATTCGATACCGGTAACTGTTGTGATATTACGACATGATATACGCTTTAATACTGCTTTTTCTTTTTCCTAACCTCCATTGACCGTATAAATTTACTTGTAATCATTGGTAATCAATACACTAAAAAGCATATCAAATGCTTTCTTCAAAGAAACAATCATAGTACCAAAATCAAAGCATACATAATATTCTAAAAATCTTTTCAATTTTTGTTGAAAAAACAAGCAAGAAAGATACGGTTACCAGTACTGAATACAAAAGAAAAACACTACATATTCCCATTGGTACCAAATATCAAAATACATCATCATCGTACACATATATCCCACCAATAGCAAGGTTATGGTAGGGTCTGAGGAGGGTAAGATGTAGACAGCCTTACCTCTACCCCGTAGGATTAGAGAGGCTGTTTCCGACGAGACATCCGATTCGATATTAGTTTTCCATCAAGCCTTGGACATAAGTCACATAACACTCAACCATCGGGACACCGCCGATTGGTACGTGTACCATTGTCTTTCGGCTATCAACGCCACCACATGATGCCTGATTAACCATCCGTCACTTTTAACGTTATTTTCACGAGATTAATAAAATAACGTCAAAATTAATGCAATTTCACTTTTGCCCACCCGAGGGTTCACACATATATACATTATATGCACGCACCGCAAGTAGAGCGATCAAAATACATATATACCAAAAAAATACCAATATTGATATCATTTACACCCAATACTTAAATCAATAAATCTTAATATCGGTACTGAAGAGTCTAAATTGATACAAAAACGGTTAAAAAATTTCTTACCCCTAATATCAATCAAAAAAACATTAAATTAAACAAACCCAAAAACCGAATAAAACATGTACCCGCTAAACCTTAATTCAACGAGTCGATACAAAATGGGGCCAATACCTATAAAAACTCCATATCCACAACGACGTTCAAGAACACGATGTTATCCCAGCTAAAAATAGAGCGTTAAATCCGCAACCAAACACACCCTAAACAACGACCTTCAATAACACACATACACAATATTATCCCAGCTAAAAATAGCTCTAACCCCGCAACCAAACACCCCCTAAAAACAACGATAACACCAAACTATCTTTCTCACACACACACGCTTCTCGAACTGATTACTCGCTATGGTGCAGATTCTACCGATGACGTCATCGATTCATCCGTCGATCTCATCATCGTTCGGTTCAGCTCGATTTGGCGGGAGAGTCTCCACGTGCAATTCGACGTCTACGCGGTTCAATTCGCTTCGGTTTGCTTCCAGTGGTACGGAATTGATGTGATGAATAGGTTTTGATTTGTTATCGTTGATGTTTATGAAATTTGAGCGGTTATTGTGAGTGTATATGGATTGGAAGTGTTTGTTTGGTTGATATATGGATTTAGTTTGTGGAATTTAGGTTTAGAATTAATTAGTTTTGATGTGTTTATGTAATTTAGGTGTTGTTTGGTTGATATTTGGCTTGAATTTGCAAAATTAGGTTTAGAATCGATTAGTTTTGCCGCGTTTGTGTAATTTAGGTGTTGTTTGGTTGATATTTGGCTTTAATTTGAAAATTTAGGTTTAGAATCGATTAGTTTTGCCGCGTTTGTGTAATTTATGTGTTGTTTGGTTGATATTTGGCTTTAGTTTTGAAAATTAGGTTTAGAATCGATTAGTTTTGCCGCGTTTGTGTAATTTAGGTGTTGTTTAGTTGATATTTGGCTTTAATTTGAAAATTTAGGTTTAGAATCGATTAGTTTTGCCGCGTTTATGTAATTTAGGTGTTGTTTGGTTGATATTTGGCTTGAATTTGAAAAATTAGGTTTAGTCTTACCGTTTCTATGTAATTTAGGTGTTAATGTTTGATATTTGACTTTGCAAAATTAGGTTTAGTCGGCTTAAGAATCCATTAATTTTACAGCATTTATGTAATTTATGTGTTATTGTTAGATTGATATTTGGCTTGATTTTGCAAAATTAAGTTTATTTTCTGCTTACGAATTGATTAGTTTTACTGCATTTATGTAATTTAGGTGTTTTTGTTTGATATTTGGCTTGAATTTGCTTCCAGTGGCATGAAAATGAAATTATGAATATATTTTGTTTTACATTGTTGATTTGAGCGTTTAATGTGTGTGTATGTGGTTAGAAAGTGTTGTTTGATTGATATTTGGCTTGATTTTGCAAAATTAGGTTTAGTTTTGGTTAAGAATCAATGAGTTTTACCGCATTTATGCAATTTAGGTATTTTTGTTTGATTTGTTATGATTTATGAATATGGCTGTAAAAGAACCATTCAGTGGGAAGTTCGTTACATGAAAAATAATTTCGGTTCGATTAATTAAATTAACTAACATGAACAAAGGTCGAGTTCGTTCATTGATGTTCGTTTGTTGAAGTTCCTTCATTAAAGGCTTTTTATATTTTGTAGTTTATTATCCAAACATTCAATCTTTGGGAGCTTTTTAATACTATGTTAAGTACTTTTGGATGGTTATTTCTAATGTTTGGGATTAACAATGTTGTTTTATATTTCAAGTTAATATATTTTTGTGTTTGTTTGCATTCATTTAGAAAGTTAACGAACGAACATGAACAACTTCATTCTCTTAACGAACAAACACGAACACTAAATTTCGTTCGGTTATGTGTTCGTAAACTGTCTGTTTGTCCAATAAAAGCTTAACGAGCGTATATGAACAAAGCTTCGTTCGGTTCGTTTACAGCCCTAGTTATGAACATGTAGGAAGTTAGGAACATTGTAACAAATGTATTTCAGCAATGTTTATTGCTTGATATTGAAAGTTTTGATTAGCTCAAGCAGTCAAGCTTAAATTAGACCTTGTTTCAGAATCTTCTGATTATTTCTAAAATAATGTTTTAATTGACACAGAAACCGAGAGATACAAAAAGTCATTACGCTATGTGTGATATATATTATTATATGTATGTATTCTGATGTAATGCAGTATCAGTATAACAATATGCTGAATGTGTGTATTAAATTTAGAAAAATTAGGACTGCATATATGAACTTCTTTCTCATGTTTAGTCATTTCATTCTTTAATAATATTCTCTTCTTTTTTATTTTGTATATTTTTTCAGTGGGACCACAATCGCAATGTTTTGGTCTAAAATCTTGCAAGATATTCAGACAAGAACGAAACATTAACTCAGCTAAAACAATTGTAAGCATGGCTCAAGAAAGCACAACAATCACCCAGGAAAATGCATTGGAATGGGTAAAAAGAGACAAAAGAAGATTGCTTCATGTTGTTTACCGTGTTGGTGACTTAGACAGAACAATAAAGTAACATTTTAAATTAAACAACATTTTATTTTTAAAGTTTATAATTGATATATGAATGTTGATTGAATTATGCGTGCAGGTTTTATACCGAGTGTTTAGGAATGAAACTGTTGAGAAAACGAGACATACCTGAGGAGAGATACACTAATGCGTTTCTTGGATACGGACCAGAAGATTCTCACTTTGTGATTGAACTCACTTATAGTAAACCATCTTTCAACTATTGTTTGTAATGCACAAAAAAATTATGAATATCATAAATGTTGACACCAAATCTCCACAATTCATATATGTATAAAAACATGTGATTTGATACATATTCTCTTTCCTTCGCTTATTAGTAATGTGCACTTTTGCTTGCAGATTATGGAGTTGACAAATATGACATTGGAACTGCATTTGGTCATTTTGGCATTGCGGTTGATGACGTGAGTTAAACTTAGACCATTTGAGTTCTCTAGGTTTCTTGCATATTATTGGATCTGCATTAGGGGTGTAAACGAACCGAGCTCGACTAGGCTTAAGATTCGCTAGTTTAACTTACAGAGAGCTCAAGCTCAACTCGTTTTGGCTCTAATTTTAAGGCTTGAGCTCCCTAATGAGTAGTTATTAAGCTTGAGCTTTGCTCGTTTGTTATTTATTAATTCATTTATTTGTATTTTTAATTGTTTAAATATGTGTGTGTGTAATTATAATCATATATATGACATTGATGCATTTTAGGGTCTATACATGAAACGTGAACTATTCGTGAACCGCTCAGCTGGAAGATCATTTACGTTTGATTATTTAATAAACGAACGAACATGAACATAAAAAAATGTTCATTGAGTTAAACGAACAAACAGGAACACATATCTCGTTCGTTTAATTATGAACCGAAACTCGCTCGTTTAAATTTGTCTTTGTTCATTCATTTACTTCATTTATGTTTTTTAGTTTACGTTTGTATAAGTTCGTTCATTAATATATTCATCTACAGTTTTTTTTGTCCATTATAAATTAGTCTAGTTTTAATAACTTTTTAGGCCTCATTTGTTCATCTGTGTTCAGTTACAACCGTTCGTTTATATCGTTAATGAACGAACATGGACATTTTTATTTTTTTAACAGACGAATACGAACACGAAAACCTCTTTCGTTTAACTGTTCGTATTCGATCGTTTGTTCGGCTTAAGTTAAACGAAAGAACATGATGCAGGTTGCTAAGACGGTCGATCTCATAAAGGCAAAGGGTGGCACTGTAACCCGTGAAGCGGGTCCCGTTAAAGGTGGAAAAACTGTTATTGCATTTATTGAAGATCCTGATGGTTATAAATTTGAGCTTATAGAAAGGAGCCCCACTCCCGAACCCCTTTGTCAAGTAATGCTTCGTGTTGGAGATCTTGATCGTTCCATAGCCTTTCATGAAAAGGTTAGTTCTTCAGTTTTTTCTCAATAAAAATGTTTTTATTAATTATTATCACATTCTACTCGTTTTGGTGGTATATATTAAGGGCATGTTTGGGATTGTGTTTGAAAAGTGCTTATGGCTTTGCAAAAAGCCATTTTAAAAAGCCAGGATTTGGGGCTTTTGGAAAACTGCTTTTTAACCCTTTCAAAAAGCTAAAATAAAAGGTTTTTTTGTGATTGCCAAACACCATTTAACTAATTGGCTTTTTGAAAAAGCCAATAAGGTGTTTTCAAATTCAATCCCAAACATGCCGAATTTCCTTTAACCCTGTCTGTACTTTAGGCTTTTGGTATGGAGCTCCTTCGCCGAAGAGATAACCCTGAATACAAGGTAAGTTGATAAAAGTAGGAATGTAAACGAACCAAACCGTTTGTTTATGTTTGTTTATTTAATAAACGAACTAACATGAACGCATTTCCAGTTCGTTCATTTATGTTCGTTTACGTTTGCCCATTTAAATTCATTTATATTTGTTCGTTAGTTTACATTTGTTTAAATTTGTGCGTTTGTGTTTGTTAATATATTCATCCTGAATTTTAAAGCACATTACAATTTAGTCTAGTTTTAATGCCCTTTTAGGCCCAAAATTGTTGTTCACATTTACTTAAATTGGTTTAGCTCAGTTATGTTAATATATGTTCAGTTATGCTAATATGTTAGTTTATTTGTGTTCCTCAACTGTGTGTTTAATTACGTTTGTTAACCATTCATTTATACTGTTAACGAACGAACATAAGCGAACACGCTCTATTTCTTAACTTGTGAACATGAATTTTATATTTACTTCAAACAATCTTGTAAATTGGTTTTTTAAACTAATTAGGAAAATTATGGGATAATATTGTTTTTAATCATGTTTAGTGCTTATTTATCCACTAAAAAGGTAAAACAAGGACATAAATTGTAGGTTTTTCATTTGCAGTTATAGTTTTCTTTTTTATACGTAGTATGTTAGTGGTCGTTTGTTTAACTTTAACCGAACAAACGATCCAACACGGACAATTAAACGAACGGGGTTTTCTTGTCCGTGCGCGTTTGTTGAGATGATGAACATGTTTGTGTATGTTCATGTTCGTTTGTTAACAGTATAAACAAACGGTCCACGAATGAACGTAACTGAACATGATGAAAGAACATAACTGAGCTAAAACCAATTAAAAATAAATGTGAACAACAATGTGTTAGGCTAGGCTTAAAAAGCTATTAAAAGTAGACTATATTGTAATGGACCTAAAAGTTTAAATGAATATATCAACGAACGTGAACTAACTAACTTAAGCAAACGTAAACTAATGAACAATACATGTGTTTTCGCTTGTTTAACTAAATGAACAAAAGAATTTGTTGGTGTTTGTTTATTAAATAAACGAACTTCCCTCCGAAGGTTCAGTTCATTTATAGCGTAAATTGAGGTGGTATTTTACTATTTTCCATATTTTTCAAAATGTTTATATTTTACAAATATCATCTTCATTAATAAGCTCTTATTATTTGTTATTTTGATTCAAACTAAGCAATTGGTTGATTGTGCAGTACACCATTGCAATGATGGGTTATGGACCAGAGGATAAAAATGCTGTACTGGAGTTGACTTATAATTATGGGGTCACAGAATATGACAAAGGAAACGCGTATGCTCAGGTTAACCAAGATTATTATTATTATAATAATAATTAATAATAATAATTGTTATTATTATTATTATTACTATTGTTTTTTTTTTATTATTATTATTATTGTTATTATTAAACGCCTAGCTTGCGGTGCGCGCATATAATGTATATATGTGTGAACCCTCGGGTGGGCAAAAGTAAAATTGCACTAATTTTAACGTTAATTTACTAATCTCGTGAAAATAACGTTAAAAGTGGCGGAAGGTTAATCAGGCATCATGTGGTATTAGTCAATATGTTTAGTATAGTTGCCCGACCCTAATTAACATTAGCCGGCCCTAATTAGGGTTTTGTATTCTCTATATATATCTGCTATTGTACAACATTAGTACATACAATAATACAAATCATTCTTTACCAAACTTAACTTGGTATCAAAGCCACATCTTTTTTTTTTCCTGCCGATATCCTTCCTCGCAGATCCACAGATCTGTTTTTCTACCGACAGCAAACCCTAAACAGATTTTGTTTCTGCCTTTATCACAACTATGGCAGATCTGACTCCTTTCTCCACAACCGACAAAACAACCCATAATTCCCACAAGTTTGGGCTTACTTTATCCCCTACAAATTATGGCTATTGAAAGGCTATGGTTGAACCCTTTCTTATTACAAACGGCCTCATCGGATATGCTGATGGTAGCATCCCTTGTCCCCCATCAACAGTTACAACTCAACAGTCTTCTTTTGGTAAAGAAAGTGCTGCTCCTTCTGCTGTCATTACACCCAATCCGAACTACACCGTCTGGCAAGCCAATGATGCACACGTTCGTATGCTGATTATGTCCACCATCTCTGAGGCATCTTTCCAACACGTTCAAGGTACTACATCACGTGATTTATGGCTTTCTCTTCAACGTGCTTATGCCCCTCACACTGCTTCAAGGGAATTTACCCTCAAAACACAATTGTTGAAGATACAAATGAAAGGAGACGAAACTGCTCCTGCCTATCTTGCGAGGGCTCAAGAATATGCGAATGCCCTCGCTAACATCGGTGCACCTATGACGGAAAAAGAGATTGTGATGTTGGTTGTTGGTCTTCGTGAAGAATACAATCCTGTTAAACAAGGTCTTCTCACCAGAGATTTCCAAGCTGTCTTTTCTGAACTCCCTGCTCTTCTTGCGGATTATGATTTTATGATCAAGAAACCAGTTCCGGAGATGCCATCGGCCCAGGCATACACGACTGCTACAGCAGCCGGTTCTCTCTTGGTCCCTAATGATACGGTTCAGGCTCTCCAACAACTTGTTGCTCGTCTTGGTTTCCAGTTACAACCTATCTCTGGCGCACCTCCACCCTCGCCTTCTCAAGCCTTTTACACAAACAGGGCTGGTCCGAATAATAACACTCGAGGTAGAGGTGGTTATCGTGGCCGTGGAGGTCGCAACAACAACTACAACCGCAACTAGGGAGGCAGTCGAAACCCGGGTCAGTTCAGTTGGGCTTCTAATCAGAACATGGTATATGGTTCTTGTAACAGGTGCGGAATCGGTCACCTGTCTTCTCAATGCCCAAATCGGAACCCGTCTACCATTCAGACACGTCAGCCGTCTGCCAACTATGCTGATTATCGCTCTCAAGCATCCACTTCTTGGCTGCCAGACACCGGCTCAAACAGTCACGTTGCTCCAAACATGTCGGGCTTTGACTCCACCGAGCCTTACTACGATGAGGACAATCTGCACGTTGGTAATGGTAAAGCTCTTCCTATACTACACATTGGTTCCTCAAAAATTCACTCACCTAACAAAACCTTTTACCTTAAAAATGTTCTTCATGTTCCCGAAATCAAGAAACACCTTCTGTCTGTTCAAAAATTCTATCACGATAATCAAGTTTTCTTTGAATTTCACTCTACTTATTTTGTTGTGAAGGACAAGTCTACACGCATTACCCTCCTCACGCGTCCAAGTGACGGTGGCCTTTACAAAATCAACCTTCCAGTCAATCAACCAATTCCAAAAGTTGCTTTTCAACCACTCGAGCTTCAACAACCACATGGCATCAACGACTAGCAAATCCACACTCCCAGCTTTTTCAGACTATGCTTTCTAAATATTGTTTACCTATTTCTAGCAAAGACTTTGATTTTCGTTGTAATTCTTGTTCTATTGGCAAATCATCGAAACTTCATTTACCATCTTCTGATTATGAAAGTAGTCATGTTCTGGATTTACTCTTTTGTGATGTGTGGGGGCCCGCACCGGTCACCTCCTTTGATGGACATACTTACTTTCTTTTGTGTGTTGATCATTTTTCAAAATTCATGTGGTTGTTTCCTTTAAAACGTAAATCAGATGTCTTTGACGTATTTAAACATTTTGTTACCATGGCCGAACGACAATTTTCGACTAAAATCAAATCAGTACAAACCGATTGGGGAGGAGAATTCCGAAGTCTCTCACCCTTCTTTGCCTCTCTTGGCATTATACACCGACTCTCTTGTCCTCACACCAGTGAACAAAACCGTGTGGTTGAACGTCGTCACCGTCATGTTGTGGAAACCGGCCTAACATTAATGGCTCAAGCCCATGTTCCACAACGCTTTTGGCATTACGCCTTTGAAACCGCGGTCTACTTAATCAACCGCATGCCATCTCGTACCAACTCCACTACCTCCCTGTTCGAGCATCTCTTTCATCATAAACCCGATTTCTCCTTCCTCATAATTTTTGGATGCCAATGCCACCCTTATCTTCGCCCTTATAATCCACACAAAATGGATCTTCGATCCACTTCGTGTATCTTCCTCGGGTATTGCACCTCTCATCATGGATATCGGTGTTTTGATCCGGTTTCTGAACGTATCTACATTGCCCATCACGCTCGATTTAACGAGTTCCTTTTTCCATTCTCTATCACCGAAACTACACCCTCTTCTCCTACACCACCTACTGCTCATACATCTAACCCTTATGTCTCATCTTATCCTACACCACCCATTGCTGGTGCCCAATCCCACATTCGATCCTATACCTTCCACACCCTCATCTTCTATACCTGAACCACTTATTCCACAAACTCGTCCTACTCAGCAACCTGCTTCCTCACCTACCTTATTACCAACCCACACAAACTCGCAAACACCTCACACTGAAATTCCAACTCACACCTATTCTCGCCGAACCACCGACGCCCCACCCTCCTCCGCTTTTGACCAGTTCACCAAAAATGTTGCTCCCAATCCCACCACACCTCCCACTCAAACCGCAAATCCCTCCCAAACACCACATCCTCGTCAACGCCCACCTAACCTTCGCCAAAATCCTAAACAAACCAAATCCTTCAAACCCGCATCCTTTCACACCTCCACACCTCTCGCTAAGTCTGAACCGACCTCCTTTAACAATGCCAACGCGGACCCTCACTGGCGTAGGGCTATGGCCGATGAATACTCGGCGCTCTTACGAAACGGAACTTGGTCATTAGTTCCACGGGTACCAAACACAAATGTGGTTGATTGCAAATGGGTCTATAAAATTAAACGTGATCAACATGGGGCCATTCAGCGTTATAAAGCGCGTCTTGTTGCTAAAGGGTTTCGCCAACAATAAGGTATTGATTACACAGAGACCTTCAGTCCAGTGGTTAAAGCCACCACTATTCGAGTAGTTCTCTCCATTGCTGTTTCAAAACAATGGTCTCTACGCCAGCTGGATGTTCAAAATGCCTTCTTGCATGGCGACTTAAAAGAAACAGTTTATCTACAACAACCACAAGGATTTGTTGATTCTCATAGACCGAATCATGTCTGCTTGCTCCACAAATCCCTATACGGATTGAAGCAGGCACCGAGAGCCTGGTTTCAGCGCCTGTCAGCAGCCCTTGTGTCTCTCGGTTTTCGGGGGTCTAAAACTGACCCCTCTTTATTCATCTATTCGGCTAATGGGACAGTGATGTATATGCTTATTTATGTTGACGACATCGTCTTGACAGGTAACAACAACAAGGCTATTGATCAGGTTGTTAACAGCCTCAGTCACACCTTTGCCATCCAGGACATGGGATCTTTGTCTTACTTCCTTGGTATTGAGGTCGCCCGGTACAGCTCAGACATCGTTCTCTCACAAAAGAAGTATATCAACGACTTACTTGCTCGTGCCAACCTCTCGCGGGCCAAACCCGTCCCATCACCATGCACTACTAGTGCCCCATTATCTCTTGGTGACAGTGAACCATTTGACGATCCAGTAAAATATCGCCAAATGGTGGGTGCCCTTCAATACGTCACTCTCTCCACTCTCTCACCAGATATCACCTTTGCTGTCAATAAGGTTTGCCAATTCATGCAGTCGCCAACCGTGAATCACTGGTCTGCTGTTAAGCGTATTCTACGCTACCTCCAAGGAACCGCCGATCATGGGTTGTTACTCTCAAAATCCTCCTCTTGTGTGCTTCATGCATATACGGACACGGCTTTCAATGCCTTGAGTGCCTTCTCTGATGCAGACTGGGCTGGATGCCCTGTTGACCGTCGATCCACGGGAGGGTATGCTATCTATCTTGGATCGAACCTCGTCTCATGGTCTGCACGAAAACAAAAGACAGTCTCTCGTTCATCTACAGAATCAGAATATAAGGCACTCGCTGATACGGTAGCGGAAGTGACCTGGCTTGAAACACTTCTCCGTGAACTCCATGTTCCGATTCGCTCAGCCCCAAACTTATGGTGTGACAACCTAGGGGCTACTTACTTATCATCTAATCCGGTCTTTCATGCGCGGACAAAGCACATAGAGGTTGACTTTCACTTTGTAAGAGAAAAGGTTGCTCAGGGGGCCCTATCAGTTCAGTTTATTTCAACAAACGATCAGATTGCCGATGTCTTCACAAAACTGCTCTCATCTGAACGATTTCTCTTCTTGAAGTCCAAGCTAAGGGTCGTTCCTCGGCCTTACCTTGAGGGGGAATATTAGTCAATATGTTTAGTATAGTGGCCCGGCCCTAATTAACATTAGCCGTCCCTAATTAGGGTTTTGTATTCTCTATATATATCTGCTATTGTACAACATTAGTACTTACAATAATACAAATCATTCTTTACCAAACTTAACTTGTGGTGACGTTGATAGCCGAAAGACAATGTGGTACATGCACCAATCAGCCGGTGTCCCGATGATTGAGTGCTATGTGCCTTATGTCCAAGGCTTGATGCAAAACTACTATCGAGCCGGGGTCTCATCGGAAACAGCCTCTCTATCCCTATGGGTAGAGGTAAGGTTGTCTACATCTTACCCTCCTTAGACCCTACCATAGCTTTGCTATTGGTGGGATATACTGTGTACGATGATGATGATTAATTATTAATTATTAATTATTAATCAATTAAATTTGGTGACCTTTTTGTTTTGGTTAATAACAGATAGCAATAGGAACAGATGATGTTTATAAAACTGCAGACGCGATTAAACTTTTTGGCGGGAAAGTTACCCGAGAACCCGGGCCCCTACCTGGTATCAACACCAAAATTACAGCATGTTTGGACCCTGATGGTTGGAAAACGGTAAGCTCACTTTCAAACGGGTTAGGTTGAAACGGGTTGGGCAAGGTCGGGTTGACCCACAAACACCTTTTGGGCCAACTCGACCCATTTTACCATCTATTTGAATAACATAGTCGGTTGTGTAACGTTTTTGTTGATATTTTGTAGGTTTTCGTTGATAATGTCGATTTTCTGAAAGAACTAGAATGATGATAAATTTACTCGATCGGGGATGAAACTCGCTTATCAAATTGTAGCAATCGTCGGGCTCAATTCACGCGCGCCATTCTGTAGATAGTTGAGCTGTGGTTGCTACTTGTCACAAATTGAAATCTTGGTAGAGTGGCTAATTAATAATGTGTATTTATTTTTTGTGAAATTAATTAAGGAAAAAAAAGAGAAAAATAGCATTGTAGAATTGGTGAAATCATTACTTTATGTGTCATTTGTTCCATAATTTGTCATTTGTCAATTAGCACAACAAATGTTGTCAAAATTAGTTTTGTTTATACGTATTTCGGTCTGGTTTTTTCGATTTTGTATTTGCTGGGTGGGTTGGTTTTAGTGGTTTGTTGATAGGCGTTTTAAGTCGATCTTTTAAATGTTGAATTGTATATGTATTAGTTTATCAAATAAAGTTACATAAACAATTAGTTCGCGTTCAATTCTAGATTTATAAATGAATCTTGGGTTTGGATCACTTATTAAATAAACTTATTTTCAGGTCCATGACTCGATTCAGCTTGATCATGAGTTCTCACCGCCTAGTTTAGAGGGGTGCATGAGTCGGTTTGATTTGGTTTATCTAGCACTACAGATTTTGTCAAAAATTAGTTTTGTTTATACGTATTTCAGTTTGTTTTTTTGGTTTCGGTTTTTTTTTTTTTTTTTGGGTTTTGTATTTGTTGGGTGAGTTGGTTTTAGTGGTTTGTTGGTAGGCGTTTCTGAGTCTATTCTTTTAAATGTAGATCCCTTTATGAATTGTATATGTATTAGATTATCGAATAAAGTTACATAAAACATTTAGCTCGCGTTCAATTCTAGATCGATAAATGAAGCTTGGGTTCAGATCACTTAATAAACTTATTTTCAACCCACGACTCGATTCGAACTTAATCACGAGTTCTCACCACCTAGTTTGGGGTGTGCATGAGTCGGTCTAATTCGATTTTGGGTTGAAACAATATCAAAAACGGACATTTTGTTTTTAATAACAATAAAGACCGGTGAAACCCTAAATGATGCAATAGCTTTGTGCCGATCTCTCTCGAGTAAAGTGGTAGTTATGAGTGAGAAACAGAAACACGGAATCTGATCTATAGCAAAGTGTATTACACTTTGGAAGGAAATTAGTGCAGTCTCTACTACACGTGTGTGGCTAAGAAATGATAATTTCATAAATGGTGAAAACTACGAGTGACAAAATATGGTTTTTAATATTTATATAATTTCAGTTTTCAATTTGTGTTCGGTATGGTTTAGGTTTTTACCATTTGGACTTGAAATTTTTGAATTGAAAAATTTTGGCTCAAAAAAGGAATTTGGGCGTAAATCGTTTTGATCATTATACATATGTGATAAAATTCACAAACTTGGATTGGTCCTAATTACATGCAAAATTGAAATTGAACCGAAATCACAATTTTTATGATTATCAAAAACCAAACCGTCAGTTTTTGTTTGAATTCAGTTATATTCCATTATTCAAGTTCGGTTTTTCCGGCTAAGAATCAATTTCAGTTTAAAACCTAAAGGTGTACAAACAAGTTTAAAACTTAAAACCGATTTGGGTTGAAACCAGTTCAGTTTGATAACAAAAGTCAAAACCGGTTTATGATCGGTTACTTTTACCATGTTCTTTTGGCCACCTCTAATAATAACTACTTTTTCCCCTTCTATTAACCACCAGCTTCCATTTCATTACTACAAAACCCTCCGTGTATAAACCCTAGAACATGAAAGACGATGAAACCCCCAAATTGACACTGTAAAACCAATCGGCGACAACCGCCAACATTCCGGTATGAAGCGGAAGAAGCAGAAAGAAGTTGCCGTGTTCGGAAACTACAGAAACTACTACGGTTATCGCGTAAACCCTAATTTCTCAATATTAATATTATTAGTTGTTCATCTTAAAATCACGTGTGTGTGTGTGTATAGTTGAATGTATTATTCATTAATGCAAGGTAAGGAATTTAGGGGTAAGCAATAACCGAACCTTTAACAGACAATCGACAGTTATCAGTTATTTTTGTTCCATCAGTTAACCAGAATTAACCGAACTAACATAACCATTCACATTTTCATATATTTCTAGCTTTTGTACCTCCATTTCATGTATTTATACCTTAAATTTGGTTTTGGTTATTAACAGAGCCGAACTGTAAACCAAAATACTAACCGAATTAACCAGAATAAAATCGATTAACCGATGGCTTTGGTTTTGGCTAATAACCTAACCGAGCACACTCCTATCATGTCTTTAAATTTTGTTATTTGAAGCCTTAAGTTTATGAACTAAGGTTAGTTGAATGATAATTGTGTGATGAGTATTGTTTTGATCATGGATGATCAGTGTGTAGAAGTGTATAATCAATGCATGCATCTATAGTTGCTAGTTGAAATTAGGGGTGTAAATGAGCCGAACTGACTCCGAGCTCGGCTGTGAGTATGTTTCAAACTCGGGCTCAGCTCGTTTTGACTTAGACTTAAGAGACCTAGAGTTTGGCTAATTTTGACATTACAAGAGCTCGAGCTTGGCTCGTTTTGGCTTACAAGAGCTCGAGCTCGGCCATTTCGAGCTCTTTTTCTAAAGATTTAACTCAAATCGTGAGTCGTTTTTTCAAGCTCGGGCTCAGCTCGTTTATTATTTGTTCATTTTTGTACGCTTTAAATTATTTATATATATTGAGTAAAAACCTTAAACGAGCCTAAAGCTCGGCTAAAGATCATGTAGTACCTTACACAAGCCACAGCTCGGCTCAAGCTTGGCTGTGCAATGTGAAATTAATACGTAGAAGTCCAAAAGAGTTTACACTTAAAAATACAAAAGGCTTGATAAGCCTAAATGAGCCTAAACAAGCTTCCTATACAAGGCTCGAGCTCGGGCTTGATAACTGAGCGAGCTTTACTTGAGGCTCAGGCTCGGCTCGAGCTAGAAAAACTTTTTATTAATCAATGCCTGCATCTATAATTTGGTAGGATCGGGTTGCAAACACACACAAACAAACAAATTGTAGAAAGATAAGAACACGAGAATTTACGTGGTTTGTTCTAAGCTGACCTACGTCCACATGTTGTCCACATGCTGCAACCAGGATATATTATTATTGATCTATGCTCTCGTGTTCTAGCGTAGAGAACAAGTAAACTAGAACAGGCTTAGATAATAGAGAATGGGCCTCCAAAACCAAACAGAATGGCTAGTTAAAATTCTCAAATTGTTACTAATTATTTTAAATTATGTGTTTCTTTTAATTTAATGTTTCAGATTGATCAAGGTTTGGAAGAAGATCCAAGAATAAAGGTTATGAGGAAAGAATGGTTTGAAGGGAAAAACTGTCTTGATATTGGTTGCAATAGTGGATTAATAACCATTGCTATTGGTAATCATAAAATTATTATTAAACAGTTAATTGCATTTATCCTATTCAATAACACTGTTTTTTTTAATTAATGGCATTAATGAAATCTTTTGTGATTGTAGCAAAAAAGTTTGGTTGCCAAAAGATCCTTGGGATTGACATAGATTCAGGTTAGTTGTTTTGTGCCATTAATGATTAGTTCAGTTATTATGTAATTGTAAATTAGCAACACTTACAGTAAGTGGCGTGCATGGTTCGGTTCGGTATGGTTTGGGGCCAAAACCAAACCGAAACGTCGAAAACCAGAACTTCGGTTTTTGGAATTTTAAAACCGTTCGGTTTCAGATTTTTCGATTTCGGTTTTTTGGTTTTTGTTTTTGTTTCGGTTTCGGTTTCGGTTTTTTCGGTCATTGCCATTTGAGCTTGAAAGTTTTAGGTCGAAACGAAAGTTTGATGAAAATAATGAATTTAGATAGAAATAATTTTGTTAATTGTTAACTAATAGACTATTATACATTTGGCCAAAAGTATTTGAGTTACCTATTTATTAAATTTTTATAAATTACTTAAAATAAAACTAACAAAATAAAAATCTAGAAATTCTCTTCGGTTAGGTTTTTTCAGTTTTGTTACATGCAAAACCAAAACTGAACCATTAGTTCGGTTTTTACAAAAACATAAATCCAAACCGTCGGTTTTTGTTTCGGTTCGGTTTTTTCGGTTTGGATTTTTCGGTTTCGGATCAGTTTTTTCGGTTTTTTGCACGCCAGTTACAGTTCATTTTCTAGCTCGAATTGAGGACGCGCGTTGGAACCTTAGAAGAATTGTGAGAATGAGTGAAAGCAAGAAGCGTCCGAAAGTTGACAAGTCAAACGATGATGAAACGAATAATATTATAACCGGCCTGGAAGATAAAACGGGCCAAATATCAGGGGACTGTTCTGCTTCATATCTGTTTGACCGAGTTTCTTTCTGTAAAGAGAATTTCATTTTTGGTTCATCAGGGGATAAGGTGTATGATACTATTCTTTGGTAAGTTTATTCTTTTGCTGTAAGTTAATTAAATACCAAAACTACCCTTTATTAGCAAATTTTGACTCGTTTTTTTAACATTGGTTGCATTTGTTTTCCACCATGCAGCTTAAGTGTTACAAAATGGATTCATTTGAATTGGGGTGATGAGGGTTTAATAATATTATTCTCAAAGGTTTGGCAGCTTCTTAAACCTGTAAGTGTTCAATTAAGTACATGATTATATTAGTAGGCCTGTAAACAAGCACGGACGGAGCACGGATGTTCGTTTGTTTAACTCTAACCGAAGAAACGATTGAACAAGAATAATTAAACGAACAGGGTTTTCTTTTTCATGTTCGTTCATTAATAAAATGAACGTTTTCGTGCTTTTTTTGTTCGTTTGTTAACAACATAAACGAACGTAAATGAACAAGCATAGTTGTACATAGATGAACGAACATGAGGGAGCTAAAACCGATTAAAAGTATATGGGCCTAAAAGTTATTAAAGTTAGACTAAATTGTAATGGGCAAAAAAAAAATAAATCTAAATGAATATATTAACAAACGTAAACGGGCCAACTTAATCAAACATAAACTAGCAAACCTAAATGAACAGGAATGGTTGAATATAAACGAAATTTAAATGCACGAATGTAATGTAAACAAAAGTTCATGAACATAAATGAACGAACGAGATGTGTTCATGTTCGTTCGTTTAACTAAATTAATTTTTGTTCATTTAACTAAGATTAGAGGTCGAAATATGGGCGGGTTTTAACTCTTTTTTCATTTAGTTTAGTAATATATTGAAACTACTTTATAGGCCACACGATTACGTATCTGGTTTCATTTAATACTGGTTCTAGCTGTAGCAAAAACATGTTGAATGACGAAAATGCCCTTAAAATTTTGAATATGCAAAAATACCTTTGGTGAGGTGTCAAAATTTTGTCTTTTTTTGAAAATTTAAAGAACATTTTCATCATCTAATGTATAATTTTCAAACAGGATGGAGTTTTTATTTTGGAACCGCAGCCATGGAAATCATATATTAGTAACCGTCAAGTGTCCGAGGTATATTTATTTAGGACTTGTTAACACAAATTGTAACTCACTTTAACTTCTTTTTTTTTGTCATCGTGTCGATTGTATGTTTCATAATTTCATCTTTGCAACTAACTTTCTATAGCAGGTAAAGCAATGACATGCCATGCCATCAAAAATGGTGTTGCGGTACCATTTTACCTGCTATAATACTAGTTATGCTTTTGTAAAAACCGAACCGAATTACCTGCTTTTGTAATTTTTTTAATTAATATATAACTAAAATATTCTTGGCCAAATGAATACTAGTCAATTAATTAATAAATAACAACATTATTTATACCTAGATTCATTATTTTCGGCCGAATTTTTTTTTCAGCCTAAAATTTTCAAGCTCAAACGACAAAACCTAAAATACCGAAACCGAAAACTGAAACTGAATGGTTTCAAAAATTCAAAAACCGAAGTTTTGGTGTTTTGGTTTGGTTTTACTCAAATGCAGTCCAAAAATGGCTTTTCTAACATGTCATGAGTAAAATCAACTGAAGGCTTTGATAATATTAATAATAATATCACATCTCATAATTGCATAAAACATAGAAAACATCTTTTTTTTACATTTGTAAATCCTACTTTTTTACTCTATACATAAATTAACAAAGTCAAACATTTGACTTAATTGGTCAACCACTCATTTTAGTCAACATGAACCCAAATACCCTTTGCAGGAATCCCCCTGAAATTCACAAACAAAATATAATACCCCGGCGGCGCAATCTTTCCGGACGGCGGTGCCGTGGCGGTGATCAACCCGTGCGCCAACGTCTTCACCGGTAGAATAATAAGTCTTTGGTTCATCGAAAAGCCATGCGTTGTAAATGGTGGATAGAATAATGTCACCTTAACTTCATGAGGATTTACTGCACCTTGAAACTTCACATTGATTTTAAAATCTTTATTATACTTCAACACCTTATCCGACGACGGGTTGATCACCGGTCGTTGGGCCGCCAACGCGGGATCAAGATAATGTGGTGAAAACTTCTCAACCCGAAGCTCGGTCGGATACTCCGCGGTGAGATCATATTTTGCATGCGGGTTACTTCCCGCAACTAAAATTTTCCCATCGGGTATTAATGCTGCGACCGAATGGTACATTCGGGCGAGCTTGGTGGGGGCCATTTCCTTAAACCTTTGGCCCATGGGCTTGTTTGGTGAGTATAAAACGGGTACTAAATTCGGGTCCATTGCGTTTTCCCACCCCGCGACGCCTTTTCGGGCCCCGTTGAGCATTAAAAGGTGGTCGCCTGTGGGTAGGTGGACGAGGTCGCCCATGCATCGGCCCGAGGGCATGTCTTGGTCGTTCACCCATGTTGCTGCGTGGTCAGATACCGCTAGTCTATGACAGTCTCGTAATGCGGGTGTGAAGACGCGATTTTTGGTGTGTTTGCTATCAACTGACGGGTACGCGTCTTCGGAGTTTCCGCCGCATATCACGACCTCCGCGTGGATGTCGCCCGGGGTGACGGTTAGTGGGAGGAGCGCGGCCATTCCAGAAGCTGGGTAGTTCCGGGCCCCGCCCGGTAGTTTTGGGAACTGGCGGACGATGGTCCCCGTGTGCGGGTGGAATATTATGCCGCGGTTGTTGGCGAAGAGGAAAACGTTACCGTCGGGAATGAGGAATAGGAACGGGTAGAGGTTGTTTTCGATGTACATACCGGGGCCTGGTTTCTTCGGGACCGTGGTTTCTTGGAGGAACGGAAGAGCGAATCGTCTCGGGTGGAAATCCATTGTCATCGGAGGAACGATTTCGTAGCTAAATGAGTTTCGGCCGCCGACAATTACCGCACTTCCGTCTTCTAAAACTTGGTTAGCTGAATACCTGCGTGACAAACCGAATCAAACCGAAACAATCTATAACCGAAACCGACCAGTTATAAAAAATTTAAAAATACTTTTTTTTATCAAAATGTACCATCTTTTATCCGCAAGAACATTTTTCTTCTCAACGAAATTGGCATTTGGGTTAGTCATCGACAACACTCGTACGGACCTAACACCGCCTCTAGTACCACCGGTTGCCACCAAGTCTCCGTTCGGCCACAAATGCCCCGACGAGCACCATGGTTCACCATCCAACTGCACACAATACATAATATATGTTGCATAACATATGTTGCATATTACATATATTTCTAAATAACATTTTTGGTTTAAGGAAACTTACATAAATGGTCCGACTTTGTCCGTTTTCAACATCATATGCAATGGCATGTGCGAAACAATCGGGCTTAAAGTTCATCTCGGGGCTTTTCGGGCAATTGCCCGGTGGGCCCAGTTCTCTGGCAGAAGGGCCAAGCGACGTGGTATCAAACCACACCGCTTTATTATTTGGCATTAATTGAAATTGCATTGCGGCGACACCCACATTTGGGTTATCGATGGCCCACGAGCCCTTATAGTTTGTCTCTATATCGGCCCCGGCTATTGGAATGGGTATCGCATTTTTTAACTTGTTAGGGTTAGCTTTTTTTGGGTTAGCGTTTTTCGGGGTAGTGTTTTTTGGGGGAGCGTTTTTTGGGGTGGTGTTTTTTAGGGGAGCGTTTTTAGGGTTAGCGCTTTTTCTAGCACCTGCGCCGTGGGTGGGACCCGCAGCAATGGCTAGAAGTACGAGGAATAACGAGAGGCGGAGGCGGCGGAAGGAGGTGGAGGATGGTGGAGCCATTTTTTCAGAAGATGGTAATAAAATTGTGGTGTTTTTATTAGGTGAAATATTTGTCCAAAAATAAAGGAAATCCGTACACAAATTTGTTGGTTTGTTAGATTTTATGGTTGATGATTACAATTTACAAATCTAGTTTTGATTTGATTTTCTGATTTTTTTTTTGTTTTTAGTTGGTTGTAATTATATAACTAAGTTGCCTTATATGTACATTTAATTTATCATACCAAAATATTGTTAGATTTTAATGAATTTTTATTATAGCACTAGTCGGGCCGAGCACAACTCGTTTCGGCTTTTATTTATAAAACTCGAGCTTGATTGTGTTAGCTCGACCCGCTTATTATTTGTAAGTTAACTTATATACATTAATAGTCCTTAATATATATACATATATACACACACTTTAACCTATAATTTTTATATATAATAATAATAATATGTAATATTTATATAAACAGTTTGCTAATTTAGTCTTACGAGCTAGCTTAAGTTCGATAGTGGAAGCCCAGGCTTGTGCTCGTATATTAAACAAACTTAGTGAGGTTCGAGCTCAATAAATTTTGATTTGATTTTCTTATACTATTAATTTTGGGTTTTAATAATAAAAATATAAAACAAGTTATTATTTAGGTGAATTTACTCACGCAATGTAAGTTTCAAGGTGGGTTCACCACTTCACTATGATTTTCACTTTTGTAAATAGATAATATCCAAATAAGTTATCTCATAAAAATGACAACCCAAAAAGAAACAACATAAAGAGCTAAAAGTAAGTACTACCATAAGTTCATGATCACCAACAAAAAAATGATCATGATATGGCCAAAAGCTAAACATAAACAGAAACCTATTAAAATTATTAATCCACTGTTTAAATCATAATTTTCTCTAATCATATAGTATATACAATTGAAAGGTTTGGTGCCGTAAGGACCCTATTGGCCATTTGGCGGCACCTAATTGGTGCAAGGTTTTTTTTTTTACTTTTGTTTCGCAGCGAACGTAGTGAACACCGACCGGATGACAATTTAACTTTTTTATTTTTTAGTTCCCGTATCGTAATGAGCGTGACGGAAATCAACCTAATACGCTAAACTCACCGCGTTTTCTTTTAGTACTGTAACGAATGTAACAAAACGTCCGAATGCCAAAAAAAATTAGTTCTAGTGTCGTAGTGAACGTGAAGGAAACTGACCGAAATTGCGTAGGCTCGCCACCTCAACACCCCGGATCGAGAACGGTTGAGTTTACCAACGCTTGAGTTTGACCGACCGACGCTACCCATTGATAGCGTGCATAACCGAAACCGGCCGAATTCAGATTGACTTACCGTCTCAGCGCTTGGGTTTTACCACCGTCTATCTGGGTTTTACCGA
Organism: Bidens hawaiensis; assembly: GCF_021521415.1. Classification (NCBI taxonomy): domain Eukaryota; kingdom Viridiplantae; phylum Streptophyta; class Magnoliopsida; order Asterales; family Asteraceae; genus Bidens; species Bidens hawaiensis. Next base: position 58,287 of record NW_027493151.1, on the reverse strand, counting down.
TTTGTCCGGACGCAACGCACCGGGTAAATCAGCTATAGTATAAAACCACCACAACTTAAAGCATGCTTACATAACATTACATAATTTTAATAGTACACAAATCAAATAAATAAACTCTCACATGACATGTGTAATAATTATTGAAAATAAAGTAAGATGCACAACATTTAGATTTTAGATTATGGATGTCATAATCTTAACAAAGACTTTTGATTAGCAAACATTTTGGGAGACAACTTGAATCTTGTAACAGTATAAACTGACCCCATGAAAATATTTGGATTTCATGGGGATGTGAATAAATAAAAAGTGATCAAAATATGTGGATGTGAATTGACCAAACTACCCTATGCATAAATTATTAATACCAACTAAAAAAGGTTAAGAGTGAACTAGATGGGCCCCAACTAAATCAGTGTAGGTTCAGACTGTTTGCTTCAATTGTATATTTGTATTTATAAGTTTTGGCGTCGAGACGACTTTTTTTACTTATTAATTAAATGTGGTAAATCTTAGCCAGAATCAGATCTAGTCGGTTAAATTGGGCCCATTTTGACTTCAAAAGATAAAACATAATTCGTATTTTTATACTATAAAAAAACAAATATCATTTTTTTAATTAATGATTAGCAACTTTAAGAATAGTTTAGTATTTAAAAATGTATTTTTCTTAATTATATTGATATTTAGCTATTTTGTTATAAATATTAAGTAAACTTATGATATTTGACATATATATAATATAAAAAAAAATCAATTTTGTTTATATTTACTTTGTCCGAGAACTCTCAAAATACTCCCCGACTACTCTGTATATACCCAACTCTATAATCGGTCACCTAGGGACCATTTTAAGACTTTTGCAACCTTTAAATGTATATTTAAAATGATATTTTTTATATATAAATTGGGTTGGTTTGGAACTAGAAGACTAAAATTTGAGAACTATTTAAGAAAATAGAACAATACTACATGTTGAAAAATGAATAAAGGTGAAATCAGAAAAGTGACCATCAATACTACATGTATTTCAAGATGCCAAAATTTTTTTTCTTATTAATTAACCTTAAAAAATCATGTGATAGGTGGAGCAATTATGCAAAAAACCTAGCCATTTCAAAATTAGTGGTAACTCGATCAAATAACATTGTGAGTTTAAATTAAAGATTCACTAAAACTAATAAAAAAATTGTAAGCTTAAATTAATAATTTACTAAAATTCATGGAAAAATAAAATTGTGATATTTAGAATTTAAACTTGTATTTAAATAAAAGTTATTATAACATAAAATAGTATGCCTTTAATAACTAGATTTATATGAGATATGTCATATAATATATGACATAATTAACATGTGATTAACATTTGTACATTGTATGACATATATTATTGTACATTTATATAAATAATTATAAATGTTAACAAGTCAGGTTTGTTTATTTAACAAGCTTCATATACGTTGGACACATCATTTAAGCTTGGCTTGATTCAAACCTTTAGCAAACCAATCTCGATTCTCGAGTAGCTCGCATCAATACGTTTACACACGTTAGAATGTTCACGAGCCAGACTTGTTTATTTCACAAGCTTCATAAATAACTAGTGTTTCATGTGTATAATTTATATTATATTATGAAACTTATTTCATTAAAAAACTAAACAATATAGTTAAAAACATGATTTAAGCAGGCATTGCTGTTAAAAATGTTTGAATATTACAATGTCTAAGAATTGTATTTTACAACAATCATTTCATGACTTGTAATTTTGATTTTGCCAGGTTTAATAACTTCAATACTTCATAGTTCATACCTGTGCTGAGAAAAAAGTCAAAACGTTTCGGGTCAAAACTATTTGCTTGCTATTGCGAGTAAATCGTTCCAATTGGTCAGCTTTTCTCGGGGCTTTCCTATTAAACTCCCGAGTCGTTTCTCTTCAGAATCTATTTTTCCCCAATCACTAAATGTAACAGCTTGAATCTTTCTATTTTCTAGTAACTGAAGAAGCCCTTCTCTACCCGATGCAAATTCGGGTGTCGGGTCCTTTTTCGTTAAGTCTTCGGAAATACTTGCCACCTGTAAATTATTTAACCGATCGGTTCATAAATTATCACAAAAATATTTTGTTTAAAGCAGCTGCTGAAAAGCTCCCTATTTTGATGCATTTGCAAATAAGCCCTTAGAGTTTATGTTTATTGACAATTCAATCCCTATAGTTTTCTTTTTTAAGTTGTGTTTTGAAGACTTTGACACCGTTTACTGTTTGACGCTTTTCTTCTAAAAATGTGTATTTGGTTGTAGGCTTGTAAACGAAACAAAAAACTGTTCACTAACGAATCGAACGTTCAGTGAATCGCTCGGTTGGAAGTTCGTTTATTTAATAAACGACCGAACATGAACAAAAAAGTTTATTCAGTTAGGTAAACGAGCAAACATGAACATATGTCTTGCTCGTCCGTTTATGTTTGTGAGCGTGCGTATATATTCGTTCATTTAAATTCATTTATGTTTGTCCATTTATGTTTGTTGGCTTACGTTTGTTAAAATTTGTTCGTTTATGTTCGTTAATATATTCATTTAAACCTTTTTCATCACACTACAATTTAGTTTAGCTTTACTCATGCTTGTTCGAGTATGATTCACTTATGTTTGTCCGTTTACGTTAGTGAATTGTCCGTTTATTAACAAACACGAACAAGAACAAGAAAACCGCTGTTCGAGTTAAACGAACGAACACAAGCTTGCTTCCTTCATTTTCATTTGGTTCGTGTACAAGCCTACCTGTTTGGCCTGAATCGATCCGTTATATGTAAACGGGTCATAATTGATACCTCTAGCTAATGACATCAAAATGCACAAAAACATTCTTTAATAATTTGCTTACAGTTTCTTCTGCATCATAAAGATTTGTAGCAACAATTCCAGTGGGCCCTCTTTTTAACCACCCGCATACATACAATCCATCTTCAGTTAGATTAATATCAGAAGAAGACAAAACCCGTCCTTTAATATTCGGGACCACACCTATAATTAAAAATTAAAAATTACTATTAAAAATTAGTTTTCTAAAATATTTTCATGAAGTCGTTTAAAAAATGTTATGCATTATAAACACGCTGTGAATAACGTGCGACCGGTCTGACTGTCTGGCCCATTAGACCCGTTTCTGCATTTAGCTAGAGCTTTTTATTTTGATCTGTTTGACCCGTTAAAGATATAAAAGACATACCTTTGGAATGATCAAAAGGTAAACCATCAACCGGTATAGATTTGTAACCTATGCTCTTTAGCACCAATCTGTAAACAAGAAAATTTATGACACAAAAGATTAGACGAATGAGGTTCACATAATTACACGGTGTTTCTTTTTATTTTATTTCAGATATTAATTTGCAAACCATACAGAAATTATATACACAAATGTTTGTACTTTGTACCAAGTTTTCACTTTTAAAACCACAGAGACCATTTGTGCAAATTCTCTTATATTAAACTGTGACCATTTCTACAATAAATATAAATACTAGAAAATAAACTAATAATTTACCCGCATTTCAAATCCTCATACTGCCCTGTACCAACTGCAATCTGACTTCCAGATCCAGCACTTCCTGTCATATTACCAGTTTAGTAAGAACGATATAACAACCAAAAGTCAACATATTCATCAAATTAGTAACACAAAAGTCAACATATGAATACCTTTAAGTGTTGTTTTTTCAAAATTTACACAACCGACATGGCCAGTTTTGTCATTTGATTCAAGAAACTTCTCGGGTTTCCAGAAGAACGTGAAGTGCAATTCTGGTTGACCAGATGTTGGACGGGTTTGACTTGATGAAGATGCCTTGGTCAACAAGTCAAATACCCTTTTCCGTATACGATTGTTCTTCATTTCTTCCTTTACAAAACAAACTACCTCAGTTGAAACAAAAAACTTAACAATTGCGTTGACTAGTCAAACCAAAGCTGAAAAATGGGTTAACCTCGTCTGCAGCGGTTATTTGGAGATCGTCTTGTTTGATGTTAACATACAAATCCTTGAGAGCTGCAACGAAAAATCAAAAGTTTTTTACAAGAAGAAAATGATATATTGATTTATTACTTTTCGAGCATTTAATAAAACCACAAAAATTACCAAGAATTTCTCGTAGCTCTTTTGCGGTACAAGCTGCTTGTACGGGCCCACGCCTACCGACAAGATAAACTTTCCTGAAAAGTTAAAAAAAAATACATACACCAGACATCAAAATAAAAAGAGTAGAATTACTTTATATTTATTTATTTATTGATGAAGTAGTGATTTTTAACCTTATGGAGCTTTCCTTAAGTGCAGCCAAAGCATGGCTGGCAATATCAGTTGTCGCCAACTCAGCAGGTTGTTTTAAAAGAACACGTGCAACATCAAGAGCCACATTACCCTAAAAACAAATGAAAACGATAATTTCATTACAGGCGTTTGCTTAAAATACAAAAATCTATGCAAAAAAAAAAAAAACAGGTAACCTTTTGTAACTAACTATAGTATCATCACGAGATAAACCAACTGATATTGTTTATTCACTAAGAAAATGATTTTGTTTAGTTTCATTAACGAACACACATGGATATAAATGAACATATATCAATCCGAAAAACAAAAATCAACATTCCTATAATCAAGAATTAGACATAATCACCCATAACAAATATAAAAAGTACTTACATAATTATCTGAAAATACTTGACATAATAAGCTAAAAAATAAAAATAAAGAAAACCTTTGATGACCAGAGATAAAACAAATAAACATTAGCGAGCGCAAACAAACGAACGTAAACAAATGAACATAAACGAACACATACACGAACGTTGACGAATGACGAACACAATTGAACGAGCATGACTTCTGTTCATGTTCGTTCAACTAATTAATCAAATGGAGTACGTTTAATTCGTTATTAAACGAACGAATGTAAATGAACTTCCCACCGAATGCTTCACAAATGATTCACTAAATGTTCGGTTCGTTTACAGCCCTAACTACAAGCCCAATTGACCCGTTCTGATATAAGGTAATTTAAATAATCACCTCTAATCTAGCTTATGCACAAATATTTACATACATGTCTAGTACCTGGCCCAAAACAACGGCCGTGTCTGTGCTCTTTAAGTCTGGTGCCAGATGGCAAAAATCCGGGTGTCCATTATACCACCAAACAAACTCTCTAGCTGAGTGCACACCTCTCAAATCCTGCAATAGTTACAAAAAATTATATTATTGCAATCATAAGCTACTTCTTTTATAAAACAATTAAAGAGTTTAACAGATTAAATATACACTTTTGGCAAATTCTCGACCCGTTTGATAAAGTTTGACCCCTTTGACCCCTTCCTTCTAAGCTACTTTATTTTACTTGGCCCATTTAACCCGTTCAAGATACGTTAAAAAAACATAAAGTAACATACCTCTCCAGGTATGCCAAGATTCCTATCACTTTCAGCACCATAAGCAAGCACAACCTAATTCAACGGCATATGATTTTAATTAATTAAATATTGTTAAAGATAAAATAAACTAAACTCAAAAGACTGTTCCACCCTTACCACATGATACATTTGGCAAAGCTCAGATAAAGAAATCGAAGATCCCAGAGTCACATTCCCAAAAAACGAACACCGTTCATTACGCGCAACACGAGTAAACTGGTTGGTGACAATCTGTTGCAAGTTTTCTGGTCAACTAGATCCATTAACATGGTTTTTTTCAGAATAAACAAACAAATATAAAATGATACATTTCAGTTTGACCCGTTATCGTTTCATTTCACTTTTTAGTTGTTTTTAACAAAAAACCGCTGATTTGGCATTGTATCTGTCATTTTAATGCGCACGCATATATTCTGTGGCAACTGATATGGCATTTAACGATTTATTTTAAATACGTACCTTCGTTTCAGGGTGATCGGGAGCTACGCCAGAACGAACCAATCCAAATGGTGTCGGCAGTCTATCAATAATGTCAACTTGTGCATCTTCATGTGCTTTCAACATCTATTAACATTAATGTGAATAAAACTCCCATCAAAAGCATATTTCATAGCCACTAATAAATATATCAAGCTCATTATTATTATCAATGACAACAGCTGTAATATTAATCCTCTTACTAATATTCACAGAACATATTATGAATTATTTTAGCAGCTCAAACTGAAATGTCTCATCAAATTGAATTGCAATTCATGACCAATAATCTATAATAAACATAAAATCTAGGGGTGCAAACGAGCCAAGCAGCTCGCAAGCTACTATAGATCGAATCAATAAAAATCTCAAAACAAGCCGAGCAGCTCGGGAGCTACTAAAGATTGGATCGATAAAAGGCTTGAAACGAGCCGAGCAGCTCATGAGCTAGTGGAGATTGGATCGATAAAAATCTCAAAACGAGCCGAGCAGCTCACGAGCTACTAGAGATTGGAACGATAAAAAGCTCGAAACGAGACAAGCCTGATCCTCAAATAAAGCTCGTTTAGTTATCGAGCCCGGGACCGATCCTTGTATGAGAAGCTTGTTGCGTACTTTTAAGTTTTACCTCCTTTGAACTTCTATCTATTCATTTCAAATTTTTCATGAGTCAAGTAGAGCCGAGCTCAGGCCAGTTTGAAATTTTTCTCAAAATATATAAATATTATTAAAAGCTTATATAAATTATTATATAGTATAAAGAACAACTTTGGTGCCGCTATGATCTTATTGGGTCACTTGGCGGCACCTTAGTGGTCGACAACTTTTTTTTTCTGGTTTTTTAGTTCTGATACAGTAACGAATGTAACGTAAATCAACCAAATGTTAGTTTTGTGTGTGTGTGTATTTTTTTTGTTTCGATACCATAAAGATTGTGAAAGAAACCAACCGAATTCGTGTAGACTCGCCACATTTTTTTAGTTCCAGTATTGTAACGAACGAAATAAAACCCGACCGAATGCAAAATTTGTTTTAGTTCCAATATCATAACAAACGTAGTGGAGACCGACCGAAACTACATAAACACACCGCCTCAACGGCCGGGATCAACAACACTCGGGTTTTATCAACAACCGTATTTTACAGGCTGACGCCACCCCCATTGGTCCACCTCAATTTTGTATATTTTTTTGTTTTATTTTTAGTTTAGTTCCAATACCATAATGCACGTAACCGAAACTGACGGAATTCGCATCGACTTACTGCTTCAACGCTTGCGTTTTAACATTGCACGTGTTTTACCGACCTGCTCCGACGCAACGCGTCGGGTGAAACACTAGTTAAGTAATAAATAAAAAGCGAGCCGAGCTTAGGCTCGTGTGAAGTTTTCCTCAAAATATGCAAAAATAATTAAAAATGTATATATAGTAAGTAATAATATATATAAAACGAGCTGAAAAAACTGACACGAGCCGAGCTTGAGCTTTAGGAAAAGAGCTTAAACCAGCTGAACTAAAAACATATCATGAATAATTGACATAAAATTCCGATAAACCTAATAATTTGTTCTCACTACTTAACATAAACAATTAACAAATAATAATAATAATAATAAAAGAGAATAGAACCTTCTCGGCGGTGTAAAAACCAGCTGGACCGCTGCCGATGACGCAAACACGTAGCGATCGAATGGAAGAATATGATCTAGTAATCATTGATCGGATAATAGCCATGGTTGATTGATTAATAATAATAATAATAATAATAATAGAATTTGATTTAGGGTTTTGGTTGCAGGTTTAAACCGCCATTGAAATGAACTGTGTGTTTTACAGATTAACAGATGAAGAAGAAGAAGATGTAATGGGCCGGTTATTCTTTTTATGGGCCCATGTAAAAAAACTTTTTTAAATATTTAGATGGACAATTAAAAATTATTGTTTTTTATATTGTTTTTTAACTATGACAACGGTTATCGGATACTCGCGAGACGGTACCTTGTTAATACCTTGCTAACTAACGGGGTTAGGTAGTTAGGGAAGTAGGAGGTTGTGTTGATATGCGGTATTTAAAAGGTTATGATAGGAGACCAGTGGAAGCAAGATTTGAACGTGAGACATTGGGTTATATAAGAAACATGTGTTTACCGATGTACACCCCTCTAAGGTTGGAAAAGAAGTATTGTTTAAGCCTCTTTTAAATCGCATTTTTTTTGTAAGTAATGGTTTTAAAAGTTAATGGTTATTTGAATTGTATATGATTAGTTTCAAATAATTGTGTTAACATCTTTTCTAAAAAAGAATATGGTTGATAGAGAATATAAATTGTCAAGCAGATATGGTAGGAAACCAGTACCAACAAGATTCGAATATAAGACAAGAGGAGAATTTAGTGCTTACCACTACACCATCATATGAAGGTTAAATGAGAATTATTGTTGCCCCCCCCCCCCCCTATTCTTTTTTTTTAATCTCATTTTCATTGTTATAAATCCAAAACAATCATAGCTATAAAAATTATGTATATATTACTTTCAAAAAATGTGTTAAACATCTTTTTCGAAAAAAATAAAAATAAAAAAAGAATTGCGTTTTGATAAAGAATATTTTGTGAAACTTCAACATTATACAAAAAAGTATGGTTTGCTAGCCTTATTTATAAGTTTCACAAATTATCAGAATTGCCAGACATTAAAAGAGTCGTATTTCTCATCATTACAGGCAGTGACGCAACTTCTATTATCAAATGGCATTTGGCCTAATGATATCTAGATGTGACATAAGGTGTCTCTTCCTAGAGGTCATGAATTACAATCCCGTCGTGCACAAGTATAGAGTTAGTAGTAAATACGGGGTGCGTCAGCTGAAGCATGTCCGTACAATGTCTTATGGAACACGTATTATTAAAACCGATTATCATATCATCATAATACAAATTCACATAAATCAGTTTCAAAATGGACGTCCAAACGCCCCCACCAAAATCTTTTTCATTGCATACAAGTATGATGTCAAAGATCATGTCAACAATCTCCTCGTTGGAAACAACATCTCAAGGTAGTCATAACAAATAATCACATAAGCGGTTTTGACAAACAATACCAAACACCTTATATCTGTACGAAAACACAAATAACAGAATTTTGTAATTTCTTTCAGGAAATCGATTTTGTAACTTTGTAAGAAGACCTTGAACATTGATGAAGCAAAACCATCCTTGTTTTCATCCGGTTCTTGTTTAGAATATGAAACGTCAAACACGAAAGCCGGGTCACGTGTCTCGATCGAGAACTTGTTTGTGTTTTAACACGCAATAATTTGTTCAAATACGATGCGTGGTTCTCGGCATGACTTACTCGTCTTCTTGAAGCTCAAAGCTTTCTTTACAATCAGTGGCTACACATAAAGCTTTCCATATGGGTACTAACATTTTCAAAGGTGGGCGAAATTTCTGAGAAAACAATAAAATAAGTAAATAATATTATTCCCATAATTTTGGTAACGACTATAAAGAATATAACTGTAATTACCTTGAAGACTAAAGTAAGTTCGTTTTCATTCCGTGTCAAGAAAGATAGGCACCAGCAACAAGTAACCGGGGTGACACGTTCATTTAGCACTGGTTTAAGAATCTTGCTTACAGGAATAAAGCGCCGGTTTATCTTTCCACTGCAAATCATGTAAAAAAATCAGTTGCAGTACTGTTATGAAATTGCCACTTAATGCAGGACTATAGTAGCATCCAATTAATGTATGACATTATACAGTTGCTGTCAAACATAAAAATAAAAAAGTAACAAAAATAAAAATTGGGAGCATAACTGAAAATGCTGTTTGATTGTATACACTTTATATCCACATAACCATACGTTCCAAAATCTTTAAAAAAGCCAGATAACTTCAGTACCTTCCATAATGAGTTTCAAGTTGGACTCCAAATTCAGGCATAATTATGACCGATTCTGAAACAAACATATAAAAGATAGTGTTATATGCCCTGATTGTATACTTGTATTCGAAAGTAATTATCACAACATCTATTGTAAGTATTACCAGTTTATATATGATTAAAAAGACAAATATCTCATCATGCCAAAAGAAGTTAGATGCAGGTTTACATCATCAGTGTCCTTAATTGTTAGATACAATAAATAGTGATTCAAATTCATTTCATATTTCCTAATAAAGAAGCATTTCATGGTTAGAGAAAGTAAAGCTAAAGATTAATGCAAAAATCACAAAAAAATAGCCATTCGGCATAACTGACAGAAACAACAATCAGAGATATCATCATTCTAGTATAAATAGTATAAGCATTCCAGATAACAATGGTGACTGGTTTTCCCTGTATACGAATAGAACTGTTACATTCAACTTGACCAAAACTTTACATCATTATTATCCTAACAAGATCATAATTCATGCTAAATCCCACTAGTTATGTTGATGATCATTTCATATAAGATATCTCAAACGTCATGCAGCCAATACAGTGTTGTAAAAATCGAGATTAATCGTTAATCGGTATGCTACTGATTCGATTTCACCTAATCCGGCCAACGAATCGGTAATCGGTCAAAGTTGGTCCAAATCAACCCAAATTGTTCAAAGTCAGCCAAATTTCGATCAAAATCTGTCAAAATTGTTCAAATTTGCTATTTCAGTCCAAAAGTTTAAATTTTGCTATTTCCGTCCCTAAAGTTTCATTTTTTTTTGCAATTTGCATCCCTGTGGTTTGTTCATATCTGCTATTTCAGTCCAAAATATGCTAATGAGATGGATGGAAATTGCAAAGAAAATATAACTCTGTGGACGGAAATAGCAAGTTTTAAACTTTTTGACTGAATAGCAAATTTGAACATACCACAGTTTACTCGCTATTGATAAGTTTGGAACTTATATATAAAACTTCGAAAAACTACATATAAAATTCCAATCGCTAGTCAGTACCCAACCGCACGACCAGTGCCCAATAGAGGTGCACAAACCAGTTTAAAAGTTAAGACTCAAAACCGGTTTATGATCGGTTTAGGTTCTTCGGTTAAACGGTTTGGAACCGGTTTTGGTGGAAAAAATTACAACCTGATTCCAAACCTACGTTTTCAATTGGTTCCAAACCGGTTCGGTTTCGGTTTAATTTTCGGGTCAGTTCGGTCCATAGTTACCTAATTCGCGGTACGCCTCGGTACGGGTTCGCGAATCGGGTACACAATTCGTAGATGCTTACGTTTTCGGTTCGCAGGGGGTAGGTTCATTTCGGTACAAACCGGTACGATGTACCATGTAGTTCGATTCGATATACCCAAATAAAAAATTTGCTATTTATAATTTATATATAATTGTGTATATATCGTGTTTATGTTATACTTTTTATGTATAAACTTATATGTTTAAGAATCAAATGTAAACTATTGAAAATAGTGGGAGTTAATTGTTAATAAACACAAATTAATTTTACTAATTTTATTGTTTTTATGTTAATATTTATAAACTTTAGGGAGTAAATGTAAGCAGGTGAAAGCTTAAGGGGTTGAATGTCAAATTAACCAAACTTTTATAACCTATAACAAAACCACCCACTTTCTAACTTGATAAACGCCGCCGTCAGTTCCAGATCCTCCTTTTCCGGCAAAAATGGCAGCACCACTATCAGAAATTCACGTAGGTTCGGCGCATGATGTGGATTTGGATCGCCGAATCGTGCTTAATCGGAACGCCGAATCGGGCTTAATCGGAACGCCGAATCGCGAACAAGACATTCCTAAAACCTCTTTCCGTACTCGATATGGACATTTCGAATTTTTGGTTATGCCCTTCGGGTTAACAAATGCACCCGCGATATTTATGGACCTCATGAACCGCATTTGCAAACCATTCCTTGATAAATTCGTTATTGTCTTTATTGATGACATCCTTATCTTCTCTAAATCCAAAGCCGAACATGAACATCATTTGCGTTCCATTCTCGAGCTCCTTAGAAACGAGCAACTCTATGCCAAATTCTCCAAATGTGAATTTTGGCTAGAGGAAGTTCAATTTTTGGGACATATCGTAAACGACAAAGGTATTCATGTTGATCCCGCTAAAATTGAGGCCGTTAAGGATTGGAAAACTCCAACGACTCCCACAGAAAATTCGATCCTTCCTCGGTTTGGCCGAATATTATCGGCGTTTCATTCGAAATTTTTCTAAGATCTCTTTGCCTCTTACCTCTCTCACCCATAAGGGACAACCCTTCGATTGAGGTTCGAAACAAGAGGAAACCTTTTGTACTCTCAAGGACATGCTTTGCAATGCTCCCGTTCTAACCCTTCCCGATGGAAACGACGATTTTGTTGTATTTTGCGATGCCTCCCATCAAGGCCTTGGTTGCGTTCTCATGCAACGAGGTCAATTCATCGCATACGCATCAAGGCAACTTAAGGTCAACGAGAAGAACTATACGACTCACGATCTCGAACTTGGTGCCGTCGTTTTCGCTCTCAAAATCTGGAGACATTACCTTTATGGTACCAAATGTGTGGTTTTTACCGATCATAAAAGACTTCAACACATTTTCGACCAAAAAGATCTCAACATGAGACAACGACGATGGGCCAAATTACTTAGTGATTACGATTGCGAGATTCACTACCACCCCGGTAAAGCGAATGTTGTCGCCAACGCCCTAAGTCGAAAGGTTAATGTTAAATCCGTTATGCTTCTAAGCGTCATTGTTCAAACTGATCTTCAAAATCGTATCTTTCAAGCTCAACGTACCTCCATCGAAGAAGGTAACATGTACGACGAAATGTCATGTGGAGCTGAACTTCAACTCGAAACCAAACCCGATGGTCTTTTGTACTTTCTCAATCGTTTGTGGGTTTCCGATCGCGATGACCTTCGTACTTGTATTCTCGACGAAGCTCATAATTCGCATTATTCCGTTCATCCCGGTGCGGATAAGATGTATTTCGATCTTCGTGCTACCTTTTGGTGGCCGGGTATGAAAAAGGACGTAGCGTTGTTTGTATCTAAATGTCTTACTTGCTCGAAAGTCAAAGCCGAACATCAAAGACCTTTTGGTATACTCGAGCAACCACCGATTCCCGTTTGGAAATGGGAAGACATTGCTATGGACTTTATCACCAAATTGCCCAAAACCCAAAAAGGCCGATAACATTTGGGTGATCATCGATCGATTAACCAAATCTGCTCATTTCATTCCGATCCGTGAGAAATATTCTGTCGAGCAGCTTGCTCAAATCTATGATCGGGAGATCGTGTGCCGACACGGTTTGCCATTGTCTATCATCTCCGATCGCCTTGCTCGCTTTACCTCTCATTTTTGTCGTTCACTTCAAGAAGATTTGGGAATACGTCTCGATATTAGCACCGCTTATCATCCTCAAACGGACGGTCAATCCGAATGTACAATCCAAAAACTCGAGGATATGCTACGAGCATGTGTTCTTGATTCGGTGGGAATTGGGATTCTCATCTTCCGTTCATCGAGTTCTCCAACAACAATAACTACCACTCTAGCATTGATGTGGCTCCTTTTCAAGCTCTTTACGGTCGTAAATGTCGTTCCCCGATTTGTTGTAATGAAATCGGCGAAGCCCAAATCACGGGACCCGAAATGGTCCAAGAAGCCACCGATGTCATTAATCAAATCCGTAAGAATCTCCTAGCCGCTAGAAATCGTCAAAAGAGTTACGCCGACAAACGGCGAAAACCGATCGAATTTAAGGTTGAAGATCTTGTCCTTCTAAAAGTATCCCCTTGGAAGGGGGTAATCCGTTTTGGAAATAAGGGTAAACTAGCTCCTCGTTTCATTTGTCCTTTCAAAATTCTTGAGCGTGTTGGGAAAGTAGCGTATCGACTCGAACTACCGCAAGAACTTGCTGGTGTTCATCCGACATTTCATGTTTCGAATCTCAAAAGGTGCTTAGCCGAGGGTAATCTCCATATACCTCTCGACGAAGTTCATGTTGATGAGTCTATGATTACGGTTGAACGACCCGTTGAGATTATGGATCACAACGAGAAGAAAACTAAACGTAGTCGAATTCGGTTAGTAAAAGTTCGATGGGAATCACGGCGTGGCGCGGAGTTTACTTGGGAACGAGAAGACGCAATGAAAGAGAAGTATCCACATTTGTTTGCATCGTCATCTTCATCTTATTTCGGGACGAAATTTCCTAAAGTAGGGGATACTGTGACATTCGTCAATTTCGGGTCTCGATTCGTATTCGTTTTGTAAACTTTATTGATGTAAACCGACCTGTTTTGTAAACCGAAACCTTTGATATAATAAAAATGATGGATTTTATGTTACAATATTGTTTTACACTTGTTGGGTCAGGTTACGATCGGTTTTGGTTCGGGTTTTACCTGGTTTTGGCCGGTTTTGGTTTGGTTAACCGGTTTTGGTGGAGAAAATTACAAACCAGTTCCAAACCGGTTTCTACATAATCGGTTTCAAACCAGTTCGGTTTTGGTTTGACTTTCAGGTCGGTTCAGTTAACTGGTTCATTTTCCCACCTCCGATGCCTAATGGCCAACGCCGAGCCAATATAACTAGTGAAATCGGTCAAATTCCGATCAAAATCCTTCAAAAATGGTCAAATTTGCCATTCTCGTCCTTAAAGTTTCATTTTCGTTGCAATTTCTGTCTTTGTGGTTTGTTCAAATCTGCTATTTCAGTCCAAAATATGTTAATGAGATTGATGGAAATTGCAAGGAAAAATATAACCCCATGAACGGAGATAGCAAATTTTAAACTTTTTGACTGATATAACAAATTTGAACAAACCACAGTACCCAACCGCAAGACCAGTGCACAAACCGGTTTCCTAACCAGGTTAGGATCGGTTTCGGTTCTGGTTTACCACACGGTATTCAATAGATGCATATAACACAATTAATGAAATCACCTAAATATACTGAAACTGTACACTACTCAATCACTCAAAATGGGTATCAAACTATCAAATAATTGAAACCCCAGGTTATATCATTTTCATGCACACACATAATTAATATAATATATCCTACTATAATTAACAAATTGAAGCGACTAATTAAGTAATTAGCATCTAATTATACCTCTTCGATATGTAGATATACGGAATACGCTACGAGAATAATCGCAATTAGGTATGTAACAATTGGTTTCAAAGCAGTTGTTCGAAGGATGATGTGATGAGTATCAACGGCTTGTTTATGATTATCGTGTATGTATACGAACCTTGTGTTGGATATTATCGACACATCCGCCATTGGAGCTCAGTAAGCTTCTGATCTGTTAT
Organism: Bidens hawaiensis; assembly: GCF_021521415.1. Lineage (NCBI taxonomy): Eukaryota > Viridiplantae > Streptophyta > Magnoliopsida > Asterales > Asteraceae > Bidens > Bidens hawaiensis. The sequence goes on along the minus strand of NW_027493151.1, from coordinate 43,049 downwards.
TAAATTTCTTTTTAGTATTTTTGTTTAAACGGCTAATGCATTGTATTTAAGCTAGCTTACCCTCCAAATTTGGAGTCTCGGTAATTCGATATCCCACTTTAGCCGGACGATGTTATTTTAACCGGCCACGTTGACTTTAAAGTTTGGTTTGGGCATTGAGATTATGGATCGCAACGAGAAGAAAACTAAGCGTAGTCGAATTCGGTTAGTAAAAGTTCGATGGGAATCACGGCGTGGCGCGGAGTTTACTTGGGAACGAGAAGACGCAATGAAAGAGAAGTATCCACATTTGTTTGCATCGTCATCTTCATCTTAATTTCGGGACGAAATTTCCTAAAGTAGGGGATACTGTGACATTCGTCAATTTCGGGTCTCGATTCGTATTCGTTTTGTAAAATTTATTGATGTAAACCGACTTGTTTTGTAAATCGAAACCTTTGATATAATAAAAATGATGGATTTTATGTTACAGTATTGTTTTACACTTGTTGGGTCTTGAAAACATTCATTTCGGTCTTTAAAACGCTTAAAACGAACTACAGGGACCAAAACTGTCATTTTTGAAAAATGAAAATATCAAATTTTGCACCCATAGCGTAGCGCGACCAGACAGCAAGTACTTGGGAGCGTAGCGCGACCAGACTGCAGATCAGCAACTCGTTTTTAGTCATTTTTATGCATGCATGTGACCAAAACACCCCATTTTCATGCAAGACCCTTTATGCTTTACCATTTCAACTTACCCTATATATACACCACCCTTTCCATCCATTAATCTTTGCTACAACTCCAAATTCTCTCTCAAATTCAAAGATTTTAAGGTTATTTTCATTGTGTTCTTGAAGGTTTGACCTCTAAAAGTCAAACTGAGTTTTCTCTTTAATTCTAACTTGTTCATCTAACATTACTAACTCTTGAATATGGTGATACAACATATATACAATACACACCCCTTGTTTCCTTTATTAGTTACTTCACCGACTCCGGTTGGTTAAGTTTCGAATGTCATAATGTAAGGCTTCATGGAGGACTTCGTGTTCTTGATATATATATACACACACATAATTTATTATACATATCATTTATGCCTAACTTCTGCTCATTTTAGTTTGTTGGGCACATTTACAAGTCTTGGGTATGTGGAATCCGTCTATGAACTCATTGTGAGATGGAAACCGAACCAAACCGAACTTTTGTTAAAAAGACTTGTTGTTGACCTTTTTAGTTGTAGAACTTAAATATTTTCATTTGTACATTTTTATACAAGATCTATGATATATTGGTATGTAGAATCCATCTATGAACTTGTTGTGAGATGAAAACCGAACCAATCCGACTTTTACTCGCTTAAGACACACAAGTGTGTTTTTAGCTATCAAGACTTGTATATTTATTTAAAAATAGTTTACAAACTAATTTTAATTATTATCTTAAGTACTTGGAATTGTTGGATCCAACTTGATCTCATAACATAGTTTGGACCGACAAAACCGAACACCCGCTTAACGTGCGTTGTTAGTTCTAAACAATATATCTACATACTCGATTAAGTGTTATTATATTTTAATGAGTTATCTCATGACAATTAATATTTTGGAAAGTTGACTTTGGGTTTGACCATTTGTCAAGACCCGAACCGACAACCCGAACACTCGTTAAAAATCCGTTTTAGTATCTTTGTCCAAAGGAACTTGCATTTTAGCATTTTTCCCACCTTATTACTTAACATTGGTTAAGTAAATATTAAGGTTAGATACTTTAACCCGGTTTTGAGCAAACTCACATTTTTAAAGGGTTATTATTATATACTTTAACCCGGTTTTGAGCAAACTCACATTTTTAAAGGGTTATTATTATAAATTCTTAAATAGTTACATTTTAAACCTTGAACTTTAAATTGTTTACTTTTTGCAACAATTATTTTATTTAAAGATCTTCAAGGCAACCCTTCTAAATCCAAGACTTCTTTTATTTTAGGCTTCATACGTTAACTCGTCTTTCCGGCAAACCTCCAAATAATCAATCTTTCAAGTTTATTTCTTGAACGTGAGTAACTTCATACCCCGTTTTCTATCTTTTGTTTTGGGGGTGACATTTCATCTTATCTAAACTAAATGTTTTATACTTGGATCTTAAACCACAAACGTTGTTGTATACTTTACTTAGATACTTGCTCGATTTGGTGTTCTATGCTTATATGTCTATGTGTTTATCGCTTTCGGTTGGTTGAATCTATAAATCCTAGACTACTTGGCATCCCCTTGTAGCAAGGTGTCGTTAACGTAATGCAATTAACGATAATCTATTAAATCCTAGACTATTTGGCATCCCCTTATGGCTAGGTGGCGCCAACGTAATTCTATTAGCGATTGTCAATTTATCCAAGTTGTTGCTTTTATTTATTGTTTCGTATACTAGTTTGTGGATCTTTCTTATTATATACTATTGTTACTCAAACTTATGAATTGCTCACCAACCTTTGTGTTGACAAACTTTATTTTATGAAATGTTACATGTTTGCATAATGGTTGATTTGAAGCTTGTGGAGAAAACGAATGTCAAGACCTTTAAGTTATTAGCAAAAACGAACAATATTTGATTTGCTATGTTTTGTTATATTTTGTTGTATTTGGCTTATGAATATTTGGTTATGTGGCATTTTCGATGTTGTGAAATGAAATTAGTTTGTTAAATATTGTCGCTATAAATAGTGTCATGCGCTTATGAGCAATCGTTGCATCCCGTCATGTTCCGCCGCCTTTGGTCGGGGTGTGACATGATGTAATATACCAAAATTTTCCTAGTTCTGAACCGCTAGATCGGAACCGTATTATTGTATTTTGGGTCCAGTTTCGGTTCTTAAATTTGGGTGAAAACGGTTCCTGATTCGGTTCTTGTTAGAACCGGCGGTTCCAGTTACAGAACCGCTAGATACGTGTTATGTTTAAACATTGAAGATTATATTTAAAATCCTATAATTTATTAGGCTTTCCAGCTTTCATGTACTAGCGACCATCCACGTTTTCACTTTCCCGATTATATACAATTCCCTAACGATAATCATCTTCCACTTCCCTAAATCTGTTTTGAGATATAATTGTTTTCTGTAATATTTTGAGTCATTCTAATATATTCTAAATCTCTTCTATTAAAATATAATATGTTGATATGATAATGTTTTATTTTTCAGATTGTTGCTTGTTTTTTTCACTTTCTAATAGTTTATATTTAAATCTTTAACTGAAAACTGGTTCCGACAAGAACTGCTTACACAAGAACCGTTTAACTCGGTTCTGAACCGGACCGAAACCGTTAAAATATGGTCCGGTTCCGGTTCTTATATTTAGCATTTAATGGTTCCGGTTCGGTTCCATTTTGGTTCGGTTCGGTTCTGAATTGTTACACATCCCTAACCAAAATAATTAAATAAAAAAGACGTTAACTAAGTCTAAGTGTTCATCAAGAAAAAACATGGTAACAGATCAAATAACCGAATTGACAGGTTAATCGACTTAACTGAATCCTAGTTCAAACAAATGTTAAATTATTACTTATATTAAAACAAACTTTCATTTTCTTGAGTAAGTCAAACTTATCATAAATCAAACGAAAGAGGCTGCTTTTTATTCAACAACCCCCTTTAAAAAGAATGGTTGTCTTGATTAAGTCAAAACTTATTCTTAATTGTTTGAGTAACAGTATCGTCAGAAAACCTAATCTCCATTTACTCTAACTCTCTAACTACCATCATTTATGATTGAGCAAAAACTGAAATTAATCATAAACAAAACAAAATTGTTCGGTTATGGTTAAGTAAATTTGATTAACCAACCATTCAATTATGGTTATGGTTAATCTGTCTTTGTTAAACCACTTTTACCGAAACCGAACTAAAACTTGTATGTTTGTGTTTCTCTTTTCATATTTTATGCATCTATTTCCAACTTTGAACACATTGGTTTATAACCGAGCTTGGAACACCATAACCAAACTTAAAACAGACTTATTTTAGCTTCAAAACTTCATAAGTGATAAGTGAGCTTGAAACAACATAACCAAACCATAAAACTGAAACAAAAAGGGGGAAAAATACAATAAACAATTACCCAAAATTAACCGAAACTGACCATTAACCGCCCTATGATTAACCGACCACTCGTTTATGGTTATGATTAACCTTCTAGTTTACATGTGCATTTTATAAATGTATAACCAATGTTGTTGAAACCGGACCGGACCGGCCGGTCGAACCGGTCCGACCGGGATTCGGTCCACCGACCGGTCCGGTTCACATAGTTCGCTCGGCTGTCAGGGAACCGGCCGGTCCGAACCGGTTCGGCCGGTCAGACCGGAAAACCGGACCGGTTGAACCGGTTTTTTAAAGAAAAAAATATTTCTTTTGAAAAAATCATTTTTTTAAGCTTGATCTGTCATTTTTGACTAAATTTGTTTGGCCGGTTTAACCGGTTGAACCGGTAACCCGGTAAGCCTTCTGGTTCGGTGTCCAGTTCGGTTATGAAAACATTACGTATAACACAAAAGGTGAACATGCATTAACCTTCTTTGCAATTAACTCATACATTAAAAAAAATTGATTTATTATTTTATTCTCCAACTTCAACATTATATGTTTACATAAATAATAAAAAATTATTTTGTATTATTATATCCTCCAATTTCAACATTATATGTTTACATAAATAATAATATTATCATGGACGTTGATAGTGTGCTTGGGTGCATTAAGTCTTTCCCTAAAGGGACTTCGTGTGGGCGGGACGGTTTGCGAGCCCAACACATTTTAGATGCGTTGTGCGGAGAGGGGTCTCCGATTGCGGATGGTTTGCTCAAGGCTATCTCTGCGGTGGTTAATTTATTTTTGGGGGGAAGGTGTCCTAAGGTGTTGGCAGAGTTTGTTGCGTCTGCCCCACTTACGCCGTTGCTTAAACCGGACAATGGGATTAGACCTATTGCCGTTGGGGCCATTTGGAGGAGGTTGGTCTCTAAGGTGGCTATGAGGGGTGTCGGGAAGGAGATGGTTAAATACCTCGGTGACTTTCAATTTGGGGTGGGAGTCCCCAGTGGGGCAGAGGCCGTGCTTCATAGCGCGAACAGGTTTCTAAATCAGTTTCATTCGGATGGGTCATTGGCTATGCTTACTGTTGATTTCTCCAATGCCTTCAACTTAGTAGATAGGACGACCCTTCTACATGAGGTTCGGAGTCGATGTCCTTCCATTTCTCTTTGGGTGGATTTTTTATATGGGCAGTCGGCTAGGTTAAATGTGGGTGATACTTTCATTAAATCCACCACTGGGGTTCAACAGGGGGACCCTCTTGGGCCTCTCCTTTTTGCCTTAGCTTTGCACCCACTTGTTCACCAAATCAGAGATCGGTGCAAGCTTCTCTTTCATGCTTGGTACTTGGATGACGGCACGATTATCGGGGATACTAGAGAGGTAGCCAAAGCATTAGATATTATCAGGTCTGAGGGGCCTCGTTTGGGTCTTGAATTAAACGTTAAGAAAACAGAGTTATTTTGGCCAACATGCAATGGGGTGAAGGCACAGGAGGGGTTGTTCCCTTGCGGGATTGGAAGGCCGGTGCTTGGCGTGAAACTCCTTGGTGGTGCTGTAAGCCAGGATGCGGGGTTTATCAGTAGTTTGGCTATGAAAAGGGCATCTAGTGCTGTGGAACTGATGAGCTGTCTCCCAAGACTTCGGGATCCTCAATGCGAGCTTCTTTTGCTTCGCTCATGTATGGGAGTCGCCAAGCTTTTGTTCGGTTTGAGAACATGCCAACCTATGTATGTGGGGGAAGCTGTTTCTATATTTGACAATGGTCTTCGAAGGGCGATTGAGGACATCGTGATTTGTGGAGGTCCGTTCTTTGGGGATCTCCAATGGAGGTTGGCGTCACTTCCGATCCGTTATGGGGGGTTGGGTCTCTGTTCGGCCGAGGATGTATCTACATATGCTTTTGTGGCTTCGAGAGCACAGTCGTGGTGTTTGCAAGATCATATTCTTCGGGGTTGTGATATTTATGGGTTGGACTCCGATTATGGGTGTGCGATGGATCGTTTACGTACTTCACTTCCAGATTTTGATCTTAGCGGGTTCTCTAATAAGGACACCGCCCCCCCTAAAGCCCAACATGTTGTGGCGAGTGCCTTATTTAGTGGAATCGTCAAGAGTTTACATCTATCCCCTCGCCAAAAGGCGGTGTTTGAATGCCTTCGGGCTCCTCGGGCTCAGGATTTTCTAACGGCTATCCCCATTGAAGGATTAGGCCAACGTATGTCGGGTTTGGAGTATCGGGCTATCCTTAAGTACCGGTTAATGATCCCTATGTTCCCGACGGATGAACCTTGCCCAATTTGTCGCAAGGTCTGTTTGGATTCTTTTGGTGACCATGCGGTGCATTGCAAAGAATTGCCTGGCTTTAAATACAGACATGATCTGGTTAGGGATGTTCTGTGTGATGTTCTTAAACGGGCAGGATTTCTGCTAAAAAGGAGGCCCCTGTTAACTTTCACACGGATCCTATTGAAGGGAGATATACTTTACGACCAGCTGATATTCTTGTGTTCGGGTGGGCAGGGGGGAAACACGCCTGTGTGGATCTTACAGGAGTGTCTCCTCTTGTTGGGCTCAGGGACCGTGGGTTTGTTGTGGGTCAGGCTGCGTTGAAGGCTGAATCGGGCAAAGTTGTTAAACACGAGAAAGCTTGTTTAGATAATCAACATGTCTTTCTACCATTTGCCTTTGATACATTTGGTTTTCTGGCTCCAGAGGCTGTGAAATTTTTGAGTAGGGTTCAGCGCGTCGTACACGGAACCTCTTCAGCTTCTAGGTCTCAAAGCTTCGTTTTTAGCAGGATTGACTTTGCTGTTCAAAAGGGGGTTGCGGCGCAGCTTGTTGCCCGTTTGCCTGCCACTTTATTGTAATCGTTTTATAGTAAATTATATAAAACTTTGATTATTTAAAAATATATATATATATATATATATATATATATTATCATTATTCACAAAAGTAAACTCTATGAACTAGCATGAGACCCCTTATTATTATAAGATCTAATCCACCTCCCACCACCGCCGTTGACTAGTTGACTTACCACCACCGTCCACCATGGACCCCACCGCCTCCGCCGGCGACCACCACCACCTCCGCAACCTCTCCGACATCCAATCCCGACTCGCCACCGTCCGCCGCTTCCTCTCCGACTCACTAACCCACAACACCACCATACCAAACCCTAACATGCAAATCATCTCCGGCGAGATCGCCACCGCCATATCCGACGTAATTAGCACCGCCACCAGCTTAATCACCTCAAACCAACCTCCCAAACCAAAAACCTCCAATTTCCCACCACTAATTTCAAATCTAGGGTTTCAAAACCCTAAAATTGAATCACACGAAAACGAAATTGAACAAATTGGGGATGAAATTGAAGACGAAACGGACGTAATCGAGATTGACGCGGTTGAATTATTGGCTGAACATTTACATTTTTGTGATTATTGTGGTAAGGGTTTCAAACGAGATGCTAACTTGCGCATGCATATGCGTGCGCACGGTAACAAATTCAAAACCCTTGAAGCGTTATCGAAGCCGGAGAGGTTAACGAGTGGTATCGAGTCACCGGGTGTCAAACGGACGCGGTTTTCGTGTCCGTTTGACGGGTGCGGTAGAAACAAGAAACATAAAAAGTTTAGGCCTTTAAAGTCTATAATATGTGTCAAGAATCATTTTAAACGAACCCATTGTCCGAAAATGTATTCGTGTGACCGGTGTGATAAAAAAAGGTTTTCGGTGCTTGCGGATTTGAAGTCTCATTTGAAGCATTGTGGGGAGGCGAAATGGAAGTGTTCGTGCGGGACTAGTTTTTCGAGGAAAGATAAGTTGTTCGGGCATATGGCGTTGTTTGAAGGGCATATGCCTGCGGTGGCGGTGGCGGGTGATGGGAAAGGGAAAGGGGTGGTGGTGACGTCGAAGGTGGTGGAGAATGTGGGTTGGGTTGATAATGGTAATGATAACGACGGGTTGTTCGATGGATTGGGTTCGATCGATGATGATTTTAACTTGCAGGATATGCTTGCAGATGGTTCTTATGGTTGGAATTTGTAGACTTTGAGTTAAGGTACATATATATAATATATGTGACATATATTATGATGTATTAGTATTGTGATATTTGAATTTTATCTGTGTAAGTTTGAATAAAGTTAGTTTTTTTATGATGCTTTTTTTTACCTATGCACTCTGTTAATTTGATATATATGTTATCTATGTTGGTTTATGAATACAGGATGAGTTTTATAGTTTTATACCTGTATTTTGAATCATTTACTGTTTCTAAATTAATTCGAACTTTAGGTTTTCAGATAATCTAAGAAGTTAATGCGGAAATATATCGGATATCGATTAAGAACTGATATTTGAGATATTGGTTACCACGATGATATAGAAAGTAGTATGCTCTAAATTCGGGAGTCAAAAAGTTTTATAAAACGATCTTGGTGGAAAAAAATATATCAGTGGGATAGTGGTAATTTTAAATTTTAATAATATGTAAAATTCGTATATATAGCAATTTAACACTAATAATTCAGTATACTCTCCTACCATTAACAAATTAACCTTTTGCAACTTGCAAAACACTAACAATCGTAGCAAGTAGGAACTGATTAAGACTTAAAACACTAATATTGAACATTATAAAATTGATAATTAAGACTTAAAACGGGAATATCGGTGATATATCGGTCAATATCGCTGATTATTATCTGTACTGATATTCTGATCGATATTTTACCAATGGACCGATAACCAATATATCACTGATATACCGGTGATATCGACTGCATAGCTGATAATTAGTTACTAAAACACAAATATAACTTGGAAACTAAACTGGGAATTTAAAATTTAAAAATGTTATTTAAAAAAAATGTACATGGATATAATAACATTCTTTTCTGTTAGTTTTTGTGGGCAGCATGTACCAAGTTTTAATGGAAGCTTTTATGTTAATCAAAGGTATGTGTTTTAATCTTATACTTACTTCTTGACTTCTTGTATCAAACCTGGAGTTTGATGATGAAGAGGGTAATTTGGTCATTTGCCATGCGTGATCGGTTTTGGACTATGAATATGCAGTTTGATGCTTTTGCATGAAATCCATATTTTTGCATATACAAATATAATAGTAGTATTTATATAAATTTTATAGAATAATAGGTTCATTTATGCTCTCACATGATCAAATTCGAATATGAAGCTTGGGTTCAGGCCTGAATTTAGGTTGCATTTTTTCAGTAATCGAGCCTGAATTTAGGATTTTAGCACTTGTTCAGTAATCGAGCTTGAGTTGGTTCGGTAGGAGCTTGACTCAAACGCCTTTACCTAAGTTTAATCTGAGAGCCCATATAACATGATAATATTGACAAGAAATGCTACTCGATTAGGCAAGCCCATTTCGCGAGCTTAATATTGGTTTGATAATGGGTTCAGGCTCGAATTAGTCTATAAAGGTTAAGGCTGTTCAAAAAGTTCACAGCTCGAAACTCGGGTTTGTGGCTCGCTCAATAAAAGCTCGAATAAAGCTAGCTAAAAAGATATGATTTGAAACACTGAGCTGAGTTGGCTCATTTTTGTAACCGAGCCAAAATCGGCCCAAGCTCGGCTCGTTGGCTCGATCTTGTGCTCATTTAACTTCAAAATTAGAAAATCTAGCTCGAGCCTAACTGAGTTGCGTCGTTTAATTTCGACCTCGAGGTCGAAACCACCCTGGCTCGACTCGACTGGTGAACAACCCTGATAAAGGTTGGATTTTTCTGGTCTCTAATTGCACTTGTTTGTTAATATATCATTAAACTGTTTAATAATGATTAAAAAATATACATATTTTACATTTACGAAGACATTTCGAAAGCTCGATGTTTGGTACTTATCGGTCAACAATGTGTTGGTAACTTCAGACTCCAAGTCGTTGAAACTTAAGGGACTAATATTAATATTGACAAGTCATAGTTGGTTATGTTTCTTAATTGTATTGTAATTAAAATAGGTAATTATAAAACACATGAGTTATGTATAATAGGGTTTTTGAGTTATATTTCCTCTATATAATACTGAGAGTTATTCAATATTCGTTTCATGTGTGTTTTCGATTAGGTGAGTTCAATTCATTCTTGACAATGGTTTCATGCAGTTAGCATCAAAAGGCTTTGGCAGAAAATTTAAAGGGATTAGAGGTATGCATAAGTTCAAATTTTTAGGTCATTTGAACCAAATTTTGCATACTGCGTCCATATGTATGCGTAGTAGTTGAAGTAAACCACTTACATAAGCCTATCAAACATACTCTCTCATTGTTTATAAACCACTTTACGGGTTGTTCACCTATCTATGCGGAACATGTTTTACACACTTTTGTTCTGTTTTTTAAGTTTCATATCAAACACATTACTCCATTATGACACGTCGTCTTAGCTCCTTGTGAAGCTCTTATTAATTATACGACACATATACGAATAAAACTATTTGTGTTTTAGAAATGTTATCTTCAACTAGTTTTTTTAGCAATACATTCCTCCTAACACCTATAAGTTATATGTTGTTCCTTTAATTTTTTTTAATACAAAGTAATCCATCTTATTAAAGTGATCAATTGATAGATTTTTATTAAACAACAAATTACTACATTTAAGAGAGACTTATGCCCTCACTATTCAAGAGAGACTCTATCTTACATCTTGATATCAATAGGCAACATACACACACTATATATAAATATATATAGTTATTATATATCTATAATAACTATATATATAACACTAAGTGTAAGCGTTATATAAAATAGTAGCAAGTTTAATTAGAATTTTATCACAAATACATTATATATATGTGTCCGCATTATGGTAATTACATACACTATATTAAAATCGGTGGCCTATTTTTTTAACTGGGTTGAAGTAAGGTGACACACTTTAATTGACAGTGGTGTCGGTTTAATTGGTTTCAAGGGTTAGTGAAAACTTCATATTAAATAAATGAAACCGTCATTATTTTCATGAAGAAATTTTATGTCATATTAAACCCCACATCAGTTTTAAAGCTTAAATAATGTTTTATAAATGTTTAGATAAACTAATAGATGTTCTCATAAGTCTAAATCACACGCCCTGTTTGCGGTGCGCGCATATAATGTATATATGTGTGAACCCTCGGGTGGGCAAAAGTGAAATTGCACTAATTTTGACGTTATTTTACTAATCTCGTGAAAATAACGTTAAAAGTGGCGGAAGGTTAATCAGGCATCATGTGGTGGCGTTGATAGCCGAAAGACAAGGGTACATGCACCGATCAGCCGGTGTCCCGATGATTGAGTGTTATGTGTCTTATGTCCAAGGCTTGATGCAAAACTACTATCGAGCCGGGGGTCTCACCGGAAGCAGCATCTCTATCCCTATGGGGAAGAGGTAAGGCTGTCTACATCTTACCCTCCTTAGACTCTACCATAGTTTTACTATTGGTGGGATATACTGAGTACGATGATGATGATGATGATAAGTCTAAGTCATGACAATACATAATAATGTTCATAAAGTGAACAATAAAAGAAAGCAATTATTTAGTATGCATTTAGTGTCTTTACGGAAAATCATTACTTGGCAAATAATTTCTTAACTACAATAACTATTTAACAACAATTATTTTGTTAGTGATTATAATCCAATACAAGCACTTATTCACTTAATAATTTTTTCTTTTGTTTTTTTTTTTCGTTTTTTTTAATTATTATGACACTAAAGAGAAACAAGTGTGAAATTTTCTAGTTCAAACATATTTAAGTATACACAGTTGTATTTTCCTAATAATTTTTTCTTTTGTTTTTTTTTCGTTTTTTTTAATTATTATGACACAAAAGAGAAACAAGTGTGAAATTTTCTAGTTCAAACATATTTAAGTATACACAGTTGTATTTTCCTAGTGTAAACTAATATATTAATACACAAAAATCATCATCATCGTACTCAGTATATCTCACCAATTAGGGCTGTCACTTTTACCTGAAACTTGTAACCCAACTCGAAAAAACCCGAACCCGAACCCAAACTAACCCGACTCGAAGAACCCGAACCCGAGAAAAGACTAACCCGAACCTGAACCGAAGTAATTCGGGTTGGTTCTCGGTTTGATTTATAAGATTTGGGTCAACCCAAATAAACTTTTAGCTAATGAAATATATTTTTATGTATAATAGGCTAAGTCTTAGCCACTAAAGTTATCAGAATCTAGATTTAATTGACTGTTGTCATTTTAACTATTATGGATCAATTGCTTATTATTAATTTATGTTTACCGTTATATCATTAATAGTAACCGTAATCGAACAATCGAATCAGGCCCGATTGAATACGATTATGGTTCGAGTTAGGTTTACTATTCTTTTGAATTGTTTTTTTATCAAGTTAGGTTAGTTTATTATTTGATTAATATGTGTTATAAGCTATGCAGTTAATGTCAAAAAATAGCGGATATCGGTCAATGACCAATATCTGAGATATCGGTTATTGCGGTGGGATAGCGCTGGGATAGCGGTATATATATATATATATATATATATAACACCAAAAGTTATCTAATAATAATACTTAAGTCTTAATACCAAAATCATAAAAGTCAATAGTTCAAAACACAAAGTAACAATATTTTTAATTTAAGACATGATTTAATCACTTAATCGAAAGCCATAAATATATAAGCATCAGCAGCGGCTGAAGAAACGGGTATCGGAGATGAGCATCAGCAGCGGCTGAAGAAACGGGTATCGGAGATGAGCATCAGCAGCGATTGAGGTATTTTTAGGGCAATAAGCTGATCGTTTAATAATAATCATAATGAAATCGGGCTATGAGCTTACAGTTTGGGCCAAAAAAAGTAACAATTGGGTCAAAAATATTAAACTGATAATCTCACCGCTATTTCCGATATATCGGTGGCCATATATCGGTGAAATAGCGGTAAATAGCGCCGCAAATATTGGAACCGCTATTTGGACCAATATTTTGACCGCTATTTTACCGCCAGACCGATAACCGCTATAGCACTGCTATAGCACCGCTATTGATAGCATAGGTTATAAGCAAAGAAAAATATCTTATTTTACTTTTCGCATGGTAGTTTTCTAAAAAAATTTGGTTTTGTGTTTTTTTCTAGGATACTCGAAACCCGATTAACCCAACCCGAAAAAACCCCAACCCGAATTACCCGAACCCGAAAAACCCGTGAGAGATTTGGGTTGGGTTTCGGGTCAAGATTTAAAACTTTGAAACCCGAATAACCCGACCCGAATAACCCGAAACCCGATTAACGAACCCGAAGAACACCCCTACCACCAATAGCAAAGCTACGGTAGGGTCTGAGGAGGGGTAAGATGTAGACAACCTTACCTCTACCCCATAGGAATAGAGAGGCTGCTTCCCGTGAGACCCTCAGCTCGATAGTAGTTTTGCATAAAGCCTTGAACATAAGGCACATAACACTCAACCATCTGGACACCGACCGATTGGTCATGTACCCTCGTCTTTCGGCTATCAATGCCACCACATGATGCCTGATTAACCTTCCACCACTTTTAACGTTATTTTCACGATATTAGGAAAATAACGTCAAAGTTAGTGCAAATTTCACTTTTGCCCACCCGAGGTTTCACACATATATACATTATATGCGCGCACCGTAACCAGGACGTATATTAATACGCAAAAATAAAAAATTTAAAAAATAAAAGTTTGGATTAAAAGAGTCATGTTCATGTCAAGCCGTAAAAAAGGTATTGTGTTCAGGCTCTTAGGTATGACACATTTTTTAAGCTTGTGTCATGTTTTAGTTCATATCATATAGCCAAGTTTTACCTTTTAACCCATAAAACCCGGTAATGTATACATGATTGCCATAACATTTTCACACTTAATTCCTTAAAAGCTTGATTCTATCATCACCAAATTTTTAGCTTTTAAAACTAAAGTATACATCTTCTCAAAAATAATTTTTAAACATTTTATATCAGATTTTAACAAGTTAATAAATTTAATTATAAAAAGAATTAAAAAGATGTTTTTGTCCTTTTTATAATTAAATTCAGATAAATTACGGATCGTTCAATAATTAAACCCAACAAAGTACAATTTAGGACAAAAATTAAACTTCTTCACGCCCAGTCCTAATACAATACAAATTACTAACGATATTTGATAAACATGTGACCGATTAGTCCTTCACTTAACTTTTAACAAACAAAATAATTAATTAAATTCCAAAATACCAAACCTAAAAAAAACTCATAAACTCGTCTAACTAGTCAAGAAAAATCTGAGATACAAACACACACACACACACACATTAGTTACGAAACTAAAGTATATACAAGTCACCTAATTTTGATATCAGGTTTCAAACTTGAATATGTTAAACCAGAAATGTATGTTTTTTCAGTGTTTCATCGAGTAAACGTATGGACAAAGATACGGTGGCAAGTCCTATTATAGAATGAAACATACCTCTTTTAAGCTATAACACGACGGCATATATCACCTTTTTTTTCCCTGCTCATTCCCATAATTTTACCATATGTATTATCTAACAAAACTAAAAGTATATTTTTAAACGGAATGTGATCTTCATATACCATTACAGCTCCTATAGGTTTGTATGAGTTGTATATGCCACGCATGACTGACAAGTGTATGGAGGGGACACATACAACTTTTTGCAGCCTATAGTCATATACGACCCGTATAGTATGTATAGGTCTTCAACAGCTCGAATAGAGCCTAATACAACTCCTATACGATTGTATAAAAACTTTTGACTAGTTATAAAAATGTCTATACGGCCTGTATAAGCCTATATAGAGTTATACGAGGTACTAGAAACAAAAACTTATAAGTTCTGACACAAATGGGCACAACTTAGAGGCTATACGATTCGTACGTAAGGCCAATGCGAGCCGTATAAATGAAAATTTGTGTTTAAAAAGATCCCATGCCTTTTAAGCTATATAACATTACCATACATATGTAAAAGTAAAACCAAGTAGTAATATTTTAGCAAAACGTTTCAAGAAAGGACAAAACAGTTACATTTTAATAATTGCACATTAACCTAAATAATGTGACAGGTTTATAGGTGAACATATTATAACTCAAAACACACTTATTTCCACGAGGTATGCAGCATAAATAATAATATATGTTATTATTATTTCTTCTTATTTTCACCCATTTTATTATCACTGTCTTCTTCTGCACAACTTCTCTCTCTCTCAAGCTTCATCTTCACTCTTCAAACACACTTTTAGTTTTTAGAGTTTATTATTATTATTATTGTTATTATTATTTTATAAACTTTATCAGAAAGATCAAGAACACAAGAGAATGAGTGTTTCAAAGTTCATAAAATGTGTGACTGTTGGAGATGGAGCTGTTGGGAAAACTTGTATGCTCATTTGCTATACCAGCAACAAATTTCCTACTGTAAGTTTGTCTATATATAATTATATATACACATATATATGTATGTTTGCATTATTGCATAATTATGTAACTTTTTGGAAAACTCATTTTTTTTATTTTTTTTACCAGAAATATTTTTTTTTCTAGAACTTTAGCTTACTTATTCTGGGCTAGACCTTCTTGTACAACTTTCATAGCAGAAAGTACAAGTTACTATATATCATTACATTTGTTTTTAGCAGCTTCTATATGTATACATGTTGATTTACTGATTGTTGAGTTAGAACTTGTGCAACTTGTACTTTGCGAAGTACAAGTCAGTATAGCATTGTTATAATTTATGTTTTTTTTTAAATTTATTAGATATTAATTTTAATTAATATGTTTAAGTTTTAACCAAATATTGAATCTTTTTAGTTTTTACCTCTGTTTTAATTTATTTGTTGTCTTTTTTACAGGATTATATTCCAACAGTTTTTGACAATTTCAGTGCTAATGTTGCTGTGGATGGAAACATTGTTAACTTGGGATTATGGGATACTGCTGGTAATAATATTCATAAAAATCCAATCTTTATAAATTATAATATTTCTTGAGTTTATTTATCAGTTTTTTTTTGTGGTAACTATTTTTATTTCATAAAAATCCAATCTTTATAGTTTATAATCTTTCTTGAGTTTATTTATCAGTTTTTTTTGTGGGTAACTATTTTTATTTCATAAAAATCCAATGTTTATAGTTTATAATCTTTCTTGAGTTTATTTATCAGTTTTTTTATGGGTAACTATTTTTATTTCATAAAAATTTAATATTTATAATTTTTCTTGAGTTTATTTATCAAGTTTTTTTATGGGTAACTATTTTTATTTCATAAAAATCTAATCTTTATAATCTTTCTTAAGTTTATTTATCAAGATTTTTTTTATAGGTAACTATTTTTATTTCATAAAAATTCAATCTTTATAATCTTTCTTGAGTTTATTTATCAAGATTTTTATTGGTAAGTATTTTTATTCCATAAAAATCTGTTCTTTATAATCTTTCTTGAGTTTATTTATCAAAAAATTTTATGGGTAAGTATTTTTATTTCATAAAAACCTGATCTTTATAATCATTATAAATTTTAAACTTTTGAAACTATATTTAGAAAAAATCGGTTCAATGACAAAAACCTAACCGTTAAACTGTCAAACTGATAAAACTGACGGACCCACCCAACCCATCCGGTTTAGCTTTCTTTCAACAAAACCGTACTTAGCGGTTCAACCCAAAATTATCGTCAAAACCGCATGGTGAACAACCCCTACTTTAGGGTGCAATGTATTAATAAAAATAAATAAACACATCCCAGATATTTAGTAAAAAGTATTATTAGAAAAATAGATCTAACAATAATAATATATAAAAGAATATTATATGATAAAACATGTGTTGGTTTCTTTTTGACTCTTTTTTTATGTGATTTAAAGGGCAGGAAGATTACAGCAGATTAAGACCACTAAGCTACAGAGGTGCAGACATATTTGTTTTAGCTTTCTCTTTAATCAGTAGGGCAAGCTATGAAAATGTTTTAAAAAAGGTACACTTTTTTTTAGTGCTCTCTTCTTTTTTTATATTTTCAAAATATTTTTTGGTTACTTTAAGATTCAAAGTTGGCTTTTTTGAATATAACAGATTGATTCTTGAATCTTAAAAAAGGAAAAAAAATAAAAATTAAAGATTAAGTTGAAATCTAGCATTCTAGCATAATGTTTCCTTGAAGTAGTATTGGTTTGACTTTAAGAGTCAAATGAGTTCGCTTTTAACTTCAAAACCGTAACGATTTTGTTATTATTAGTGGAGAAAGAAATATTAACTATGTATGTTTATATGTTTTAGTATCTTGTAAGAGAAAAAAAGATACATAATCATGTTGAAGTTTGTTTAATTCTTTTAACATATTTTGAGTTGGTTTGACTCTTTTAAGTCAAACATGTTCATTTGTGATTTTAGAAATGCTATAGTTTCACTTACTTTACTTTTACATTGTATTTTGTTGAGTCTTGAAAAAGAAGAATAGCCCTATTATCAAGTTGAAACCTTTTAAATCTTATTATTTTTTCCTAAATTTAAGTTGACTATTTTAAAGTCAAATTGATTAGCATTTAGCTTCAAAAGTAATAAGAAGTCCCAACGGGTCGTCATATTTATTATTTTTACTTTTTTTAAATCTTGAAAGTGAAGAAAACCTCAAAATCAAGTTGAAATGTTTTTTATCCTGCTATCTTCTTTCTAAATTGAGTAAACTGCGGTTTTCGTCCTTGTAGTTTGTCTAAATCTGCGGTTTTAGTCCAACAGTTTCAAATTTGCGATTTTCGTCCATGTGTTTTCATTTCACTTGCAATTAAACCCGACTACACTAACCCAGTTAATCCTTGTTAAACCCATCAGCGTTCACGTGAGGGACAATTTTGTCTTTTTATTCCCAAATAATCCCCATTCCTAATTCGCAAGCCCCCTCACGTGAGGGGTTGGGGTGTATTTGAAAAAAAAGGGACAAAACTGCCCCTAACGTGAGGGGCACGCTGATGGGTTTAACGACCAGACTAAACGGAGTTAGTGGGGTCGGGTTTAATTGCAAGTGAAATGAAACCACATGGACGAAAATCGCAAATTTGAAACTATTGGACTAAAACCGCATATTTAGACAAACCGCAGTTTACTCTTCTAAATTTCTAGTTGATTTTGACTTTTTTATAGTCAAATCATACTTTTATGTTATATGTTCTTCAATCTTGAAAGAGAAAAAAATTTCCATAAAAGATAAGAATTATTATTTTCATTATGTCAACTCAATACAAGTTTAAATTTATAAAGTCAATAGTTGACTAACTCAAGTCAACTTTGACTATTTGTACAGTGGATGCCTGAACTTCGACGATTCGCACCAAATGTTCCAGTCGTACTTGTCGGGACAAAACTAGGTACAATTTACAGTTTATATAATCATGTTATATTTCATTTCATTAATTTTCTTTAAATACAATTTCTTGAAAATAATCATCTAATTAAATCCTGCGTTTTCGGCTTCTTGCTTTTAGATCTTCGCAATAACACGGGATATGTAGACGATCAAATCGGTTCTAATGTTATCACATCTGCCCAGGTATTAAATCATTACTCTTTTAGTTTTAATTTGATAAAAACCAGTTTATGTATTATTATTATTAATATTATTGTTATTGTTAATATTTTTTTTATTTTATTTTTATCAGGGTGAGGAGCTTAGGAAACAAATTGGTGCAGCTGCATATATTGAGTGCAGCTCCAAAACTCAACAGGTAAATAAATCATTTAAAAATAATATTTTTAGTTTAATTTTTAATTTTTTTTACTATTTTACAACTAAATTTTGAATTAAATTTGAATATTAGAATGTGAAAGCGGTTTTTGATACGGCCATCAAGGTTGTTCTACAACCGCCAAGGCGTAAGGAAGTGATGAGGCCAACAAGGCGTAAAAGCTCCGGTTGCTCGATCATGTAAGTATTTTTTATTATACTCTTAACTTTTTATCTTTTAAAAAAGAGTAAACTGCAGTTTGTCCAAATCTGCGGTTTTAATCCA
The DNA here is from genome assembly GCF_021521415.1 of Bidens hawaiensis. NCBI lineage: Eukaryota > Viridiplantae > Streptophyta > Magnoliopsida > Asterales > Asteraceae > Bidens > Bidens hawaiensis. Next base: position 23,916 of record NW_027493151.1, on the reverse strand, counting down.
ATAGTTTCAAATCTGCGATTTTCGTCCATGTGGTTTCATTTCACCTGCAATTAAACCCGAATTCATTATCCCCGTTAAGTCTGGCCGTTAAACCCATCAGCGTGCCCCTCACGTGAGCGGCAATTTTGTTTTTTTTCTCCTCAAATAAACCCCAACCCTAATTCGCAAGCCCCTCGCGTGAAGGTTGAGGTGTATTTGGGAAAAAAAGGACAAAATTGCCCCTCACGCGAGGGACATACTGATAGGTTTAACGATGAGACTTAACGGAGTTAGTGGGGTTGGTTTAATTGCAAGTGAAATGGTACCATAGGAATGAAAATCGCAGATTTAAAACTATTGGACTAAAACCGCAGATTTGGACAAACCACAGGGATGAAAACCGCTGTTTACTCTTTAAAAAATAATTTTGTGGGTCCCGGTTATATGATCAAAAAGAAACTAAGGGGGTGTTTGGATGTGTTTTTTTTAAACAGTGGCATTATGTGTGGCGGTTGGGCTGCTTAACGGTTCGGTGCAGGATTTGATGTTGGTTTGTTAATTTTTATTTTCAAGGATTTGTTATGTGTGAATGTTGTTAGTTGTAGTTGATAATAGTTTGATGATTTGGTGTTGGTTTGAGTTTCTATGAATGTATGTAAAACTGTTGTGGTGTATGTTTTAAGTTAGGCTTGCCACCACAGTTGACCATCATGGTTGACCAAATATTTTGCCAAGTGGTCACTTTTGTTAAGTTAAATAAATGAGATGGCTTGTTTTTGTTTATTGTGTTTGTGAGTTGAAGATTTATATTTGTAATTGGTTTAATGTTAAATGAGATGGCTTTATTTTGCTTTTAGACTTTTAGTTAGGAAGTGTCGTAACTGTTGGTAATTTCGAACTCCAAGTTATAAAGTTGGTGAATTTGAGGGACCAATATTGACAAATAGGTCATAGTTTGTTATGTTTTCTAATTGTCTTGTAATTATAGTTAGTAATAATATAAACCGAGTTATGGTTGGACATCACAGAACACATCAACGAGTTAGTGTGTCGTAAGAGTTCAACCGAGTTAGGGTTTGAAAGATTGTAATATGTTTTTTTGAGTTATATTATCTGATTAATAAACGGGAGTTATTCGTTTAGTTTGTGTTTATTTATCGACTTGGACTTGAATAACTCATAAGGGTTTAACTCATATTTGTGTTAAAAACTTAGATTGTATGTTTAAACGTCTTGACTGGCTGTTAGGGTGCTCGGGGCGCTCTTGGTTTACAGTGTTGGCTTCATCGGGTTGCTTGGAAACACAGGCGCAACTCGCTCGGTTTTAGACCTCGATATGTAACTTCAATTTGGTGAAACTGATTGTGAAACCGAAGGTGAATGAATCTGAATGCTTGTTGTGGCACTCGGTCTGTTTGTTAACACCGCCTTTAGTACAACTGGTTGGTTGTGAAACTCGATGTGAATGATTAGTTGTCATGCGGCTTGCTTGGTTTACGCCATAGTACTACCCTTAATCTTAATCGTCTCAACAAAACCGAATAATTTGCTTAGGATTTAATTCACCATTAAGCCATATATATGAATAACACATTACATGATCATTACATCCAAGAATATTGAACTATCATTATGTTAAAAACATGGACTCTTTTGCATCCTTAATCAAGCCTAACATATTTCATTGTAGTCTTAACTCAATTATAGTAGAAAATATAAAACAATATCCATATTGATTATTAACACACTCTACTAGTCTACTCTTGCATATATATACATCAAATTAGATTTAGGGATTATTTGGTAGCATCTTAAATTATGAATAAATCAATCAGAGGTCAAGTATATTTGGTTTACTATGGAGCCGTTACTTGATAAGTTTTATCTAAATGATTTAGATGCTATATCTTAATCGATCAGACCTCTTAATAATTCGGCACAAGATTGTCAAACAACCCCTTATATTTTATCATACCTATATTATCTCTAAACAATGACGGAAACCCGATGAGACGAAAACCCAGATGGACTCAAGATTCGAACTGACAACCTTGCAAGACCTAACTCAAACCTTCATTGCAATAATCTACCAAAAATAACACAAGTATCAAACTTAGGTCTCCACTAAAAACCCCAACTTCCTACCACTGACTTCAAAACGATATATCAACATAATTATCATCAAATTAAATAAAAATAGATTGATGTCTACATTCACATTTATTTACACCAAAAATCATTATCACCGTTCACATTCCTCTTCTTCCATCATAGCCATAAAACACCCAAATTGTTTGTGCGTTGTTTTCATTCCCTTTCTCATTATTCATATTAACAAATACATCAAACTCAATCTCTAGACTTCGTCGATTTTATTTGTGTTCGTGAACTGTTCGAGAACACATTCATTTCCTTAATGAATGAACACAAACATAAAATCTCGTCCGGTAAGTATTCGTGCACATTATTTCCTTAACAAACATGAAAAGACCTTGTTCGTGTTCGTTCTATTTGTTTACATCCTTCAAAACTATATAACAACAATAACTACTATCAAATTAAATAAAAATAGATTGATGTCTCCATTCACATTTATTTACACCAAAATATCTTTATCACCATTCACATTCTTCTTCTCCCATAAAAAACAAAAACACCCAAATTTCCTTTCAAATCCTAAAAACAACTTTCACCGTTCGAACACTAAGCTCATCGGATTTCCATCCCACCGTATATTACGTCAGAAAGTTTTATGTTTGTGGTGACACAACAATTGTCAAGTTGCAGCCGGCGATATGGTTTCCCGGATAAACGCCCAAACAAAACTCTAAAAGCTAGTGTGGACCCTCTAAAACAATGTAGTCTAGCCAGAATATGTCAATATGACTCCAAATTTGAAATGTACAGTATCCTAAACACACAAAAAATTGTCGTTCTAAACAAAACAATAATAATAATAATAATAACAACAACAACAACGAAACATGACTCTTTAAATTTGAAAAATATTGTATCCGAAACACACAGAAAAGTGTCGTTCTAAACAAAACAATAATAATAGTAATAATAATAATAATAATAATAAAATTATATGTTTGTTTATTTAAATTAAAAAAAAATCCCTCAATATGTGGACCGCTATGGGCTCCGTCCGTTCAAACTTGTGGCCGGCTCGAGCTACCTTTAGCCAATGAGGCCTCGTATGCATACCCGACGTTCCTTAGTTAATCTTTCAAAAAAAAAGAAGTTAAAAAAAAAATAGATTGACGTCTACATTCACATTTATTATTTACACCAAATATCATTATCACCACCATTCACATTCTTCTTCTTTAAAACCAAAAATAAACACCCAAAATTTCAATTTCAAACCCTAAAAACACACCTTCCGATCAATCCAACCAAACCAAACCAAACCATGGATCCACTCCCACCACCACCACCATCACCATCAACCACCACGAAAAGCTGGAGCATCCACACCCGCCCCGAGATCACCTCCAAATACCAAATCCTCGACCAGATCGGCTCGGGCACGTACTCCGACGTGTACAAGGCCCGCCGCTTGTCCGACGACCTCCCCGTGGCTCTCAAAGAAGTACACGACTACCAATCCGCGTTCAGAGAAATCGAAGCGCTCCAAGCGCTTCAGCATTCTCCGAACGTGGTGGTCCTACATGAGTACTTCTGGAGCCACGACGAGGACGCCGTACTGGTGTTGGAGTATCTGGATAATGATTTATCTGAGGTGATTAAGGTGGCGAAGAAGGAGTGGGATGGTTGGGTGAGTGTGGGGGAGATTAAGAGGTGGGTGGTCCAAATATTGTTGGCGGTTGATGCGTGTCATCGGTGTTCGATTATTCATAGGGATCTTAAGCCCTCGAATTTGTTGGTTACGAGTAATGGTGTCCTTAAGTTGGCCGATTTTGGCCAGGTGAGGATTGATGATTATGTTTTTGTTGTTGCTATTTGTTGTGTTAGTTAAGCAGGTAATGCGGAAAAATATTGGATTATTGCGGTGGGATGTCGGTAATTTTAATAGCATGTAGAATTTACATATATAGCCGTTTAAGTTTTAACACTAACAATTCACTGTTCACACTAATATAGCCAGAGGTAAGACTGCCTACATCTTACCCTCCTCAGACCCTACCATCGCTTTGCTACTGGTGGGATATACTGAGTACGATGATGATGAATGACTAACAATTCAGTACACTCTCCTACTATAGTATTAACAAGTTATCCTTTTGCAACTTGCAAAACACTAACAATTGTAGCAAGTAGGAACCGATTAAGAATCAATACGCTAACATTAAATACTAAAAGTTGAATACTAAGACTTAAAACACTGATATCAGGAATATCAGTGATATATCGGTGAAATTGCGGTCAATATCGTCGATATTATCGGTACCGATATTCTAACCTATATTGACTGCATAGGTGATGTCAAAAAACTCTGCGATGTAATTGGTTGTATGATGTCATAGGGGCTGTAAGATGTCAAGTTAACTTTGCACATTAGAGTTTGTGATATCACACGTGTTGTATGATAGGGAGTACAGATGAGTTTGGTACTGGTACTAAAAGTACCAATACCGAAAATGCTTGGTACGGTACCAGTACCTACCGATTATGAAAACTCAAAACGTTGGTACCAAATTGGAACTGACGGTACCTGATTCACCAGTTCGGTACTATTTGCTCATCCTATTAGGGAGGAAATGGTCATAGAAACCATATGACAAATTGACAATGTTGTGGTAAAATCATTCTTTTGTTTTTGTTGGTAAAAAAAAAGTCATACATTGCCCATCATACGACACATATGGTTATTTTCTTCTTGTGAGGCTGTTATACAGTCCGTATGACTATTTTCTACATGTTATATTGCATATATGGTTGTACGGCTCGTATGGTGTCGGATCAACTCAGCAGATCATAGCCTGTGACATTGTACAAGCCATATGATAGGACAAAAATGGTCATTCGGGTTGTATAACTATGCTTTTCAAACTACTCATATGACCATTTTCTCTCTGTTATACTGATGTGAGCTGTCTGGGCTAAACTGCTCGTGTGACGCACTAGTGTTGTCTAGATAACGTGTTAGTGGTGTTTGTTTAGCTCTTATCCTAGGAAACAAGTGAGCTTAACAGGGTTGTTTTGTGATACTTTAATGTTGGTTTACACCATTCTAGATCAATACTCTGCAAAAATATATGTAAGAATTCTAGAGATTTATAAACACATCTTAGATATTGTATTTTTTGGAATTATTTAAGGAATTCTAGGACCATTTTCGCCATCTTTTAACGAGTATTCTAGACTCGTTTTAGCCCTGCCCATAAACATGCAAGACTTTGAACATTGCTATTTAAATTTAGGCGCGTCGTGACACTAAGCTGCATTCATTCAGTATAAAGTGTTTCTTTAGAATTCATTGAAGTTTTGTTATAACAGTGAATGATAAGAGTAGAAGTTAAAACTCTGTTTGAATGATATTCAATCAATTATTGATGATCATAATATTATGTTCTTTGCCATTGTCTAAAGTCTAAACCACGTTGGTTTAAGGCTAGACGTGTAAAACGAGACGAGTCGAGCCCGGGCTTGTGTAGGCCCGAGCTCGGCTCATTTAACCTACGAGAGCTTGGCCTAGCTCGTTTAATATTTGTTACTCCCTCCGTCCCATTAAATGTGCCCACATTTCCTTTTTTATTTGTCCCATTACAAATGTCCACTTTCAAAATTTATTAGCCAATTTCCAAGTTTACCCTTAGACACACAAAATTAACATTAATAAACAATATTTATGGACCCAATTTCCAAGGGCATTATTGTCATTTGGTAAGCAAAAAAAAATAATAATTTAATCTACCTTAAACTTTGTGTTTTTCAAACTAAGACACTTTGACCGGGACGAAGGGAGTACTTAATTTATATACATGTAAAACTAGGGTGTATACGAGCCGAGTCGAGCCTGTGTAGGCTCGAGCTCGGCTCGTTTAAGTTATGAGGACTCGAGCTCAGCTTGTTTAACTAATGAGGGCTCGAGCTAAGCTTGTTTTTTTATTTTAATAATTAATTTATATACATTTATAGTTATTTTATAAAATAACATAATATATAATTTATTTTTTATCATAATTTTACATTTAATAATAATTATTTTATAAATATACATTTGACATACTAAATATAAGAGTAATATGCTCGTTTAAGCTCATGAGCCAGCTTGAGCTCGATAAGTGAAGCTTGGCTCAGGCTCGTTTACATCCTATTTAAGATTTTTTATTTTGTTTGTTTAGGCGAGGATACGGATAGCACCGGGAGTTGTTTCAATTCATGACAACATACAACCTCAAAGCCAAGAACCAACCGTTTCCGACCTGGAACTCGTTAACCAAGAAAACCATTTAAATGCGATGGTCCCTATTCCTCTAACGACCATAGAGGAATACGGACCATCGGACGAGTTTAAATCCAAAGACCCGTATGACGAAACCGATAAAGACACAAATTGCCCCGACACAGACACGTCGTGTCTCGCCACATGCACCACGAGTGACGTCGAAGACGATTTTTTAAGAAGCAATTATTCTTACGAAGGCGGGCCGGAATCAGGGGTTTTAACATCGTGTGTCGGGACCCGTTGGTATAGAGCGCCCGAGCTTCTTTTCGGGTCGGAAAATTACGGGCCGGAAATCGACTTATGGTCACTCGGATGCATCATTTCCGAGCTTTTCACCCTCGAACCGATTTTCCGAGGGATTTCGGATATCGATCAGTTAAGTAGAATATTTAACGTGTTGGGTAATTTAAACGAGGAAGTGTGGCCTGGTTGCGCGCAATTACCCGATTACCAAATAATATCTTTTGAGAAAGTGGAAAACCCGAGCGGGTTAGTCTCGTGTCTTCCAAACCGAAGCCCGGATGAGATTTCGCTTGTGAAGAAATTGCTATGTTTTGACCCGGCGAGCCGGGCCACTGCAATGGAGTTGCTTCATGATAGGTATTTAAATGAGGAACCGTTACCGGTTCCTCTGTCGGAACTTAGGGTTCCGCCACCGGGCCATAGTGTGGGTCCGGGTTCGTCTGGGTCTGAGGATTGGGGTGATCGTCGGGACGTGGGTTCGGATTATGAGTTTGATGGGTTTGATGTTACTAAAGGAAGTGGTGGTGATTTTTCAATCAGGTTTTCTTGATCATATTGTTCCAAGTAATTGTTTTTATTTTTATTTATTTTTGTTATTGTTATTATTATTATTATTCTTTGTAAATTTAAGTGAAAAGATGTTTTGAGATGTGAAAGAGTTGAAATAAAGAACTTATCACTATTGTTAGTTCATTTATCATTTTACAAACCAAAGGAAATAATGGTTTTATTTTGTCAGTTTGAACCAAGTTTTATAAAACTTGTAATTTGTGTTAAAGTTAGAACCCCATAAACCATACCAATATAAATCTATTTAGTTATGAACGCAGGCTGTTGATGATCCAACCCAGTTGTCAGGGCCGGTCCAACCCTTTTGAGGGCCTAAAACTAAACTAGAATTCGAGACATTTTTTAAATTTTATTGTTACAAAGCAAAACAACATACAACGAATATGTTTGTTTTTTCAAATAATTTAAGGGTCATTTCCATCTTTTAGTATGTTTTTGGTCCAACTTTGGAGGCCTTATCAATGTGAGAAGCCTAAAATCCTAGCTTGAGTTTACTTCCTCTAAAGACGGTCCTGCCAGTTGTGTAGAAAGTTCCTTCTTTTAATCACTTTACAAAAGAGTAACATACTTGCATGTTTACATATGAGTCCACAATCTAATTTTGTTAGGGCTGTTTTTTTTTTTTTTTTTTGGAGGGGGGGGGGGGTTGTATAATCAGGTAGCATCCCTTGTATAATAGTGGTTCCAGGTTGTAGTAACCGATTAGGGTAGTGGAGATGAGGATTTACAAGTGGACTCTTAACCAATCATCCACTATCTTTATAATTATTACTAAATAAAATGTTTTGGGGGGTATTTAAGAAAAATGCTAATAGAAATTAAGCGGGATTTTACGGTAGTTAATAAGTAAGGTTGACATAATTATAAAGGTGTGTTCATGCCGGTATGTTTGACTTGTTTAATTAAATAGATCGACCTGTCAACCTCTTACTAATTGTTTTGGAAGGCATAGTGCCGGGACCCCAAATTGATACATAACACAACAATCATATTTTTTGTTTTTTGAAAACCACAACCATGGGGTCGCTATCACGATAGTGCCGGGACCCCAAATTGACACATAACGCCCCGGGGGATGATTTTGGGGGCACAATAACTCCCTATGACATCCCACTATGGGGGCCCTATCACCATAATGTCATGACCCCAAATTGGCACATAACACCATGGGAATGGTTTTGTGGACGCCATAACCCTCTATGACGTCCCACTATGCAGTCTTATATTTGATCCTAACACAATATATAAAAAGAAACATAAGATACATGTCAAGTTCAATAGATTTCGACATGATTATCCGCTTTACATAGTAGTTTGACGCTTTGCATTAACTTACGGGTTTACCAAACCCGACCCAAAATTGCACTAAAAGATTAACTATCGGCCCTAAAATGCCGTACAACTTGCTAGCATCTCACGTGCATGCACGGAAGCACACAACTCCTGTTATTTTACACCACACAACTCATGTTATTTTACACAAACTGTCTTCCTAACAATCTCAAACGCACATTACATATATGGCTCTGTTATTAAACTATCAAGATAGTCAAACTTTGACCTAATCTTGCGGCAGAAGAGCGATCTCGATTTCTTGAAGTGTTTTTCCTTTTGTTTCCATCACGTTTCGTTTTACAAACGCCACCCCTATCAAACAAAACGTACCCAACATTGCGTACAACAGCCGCGGGCCCATGATCTCCAGAAAACGCAAGAATAATAGCCCCACCATGAAATTGAACACCTAATAATCCAAAATAAATATTATTAAACTGGATCGGTTCCGCAGGGCCGTCCGAGAATCGTTATAATATTTTGGGCTGGAGGCAAAATTTAGGCATTATATGACTTGAGTAATTGAGTTTAAACATTAAGAATATTTATATATATATATATATATATATAAGGTAAGGATCCTAAGAGAACCCTTCGAAAATTGAGAACTTCGAGAACCATTTTGGACCACTAAAAAATGTTCTTTCCGGTTTCATTAAAAAAAACTTTGTATTATACATATGTGTATAATTTCATTTAATCTCTAGTTACGTAATGTACACATATGAATCATTTACCTTAAATTGTACATATGTGTATAATAAAAAAACATGTATGTACATATAGACATATTATACACATACGTATAATTTAGCAAAACCGAAACGTTTTTTTTATGAAACCGGGATGATAAATAAAAATTTTGGTTTTTTTACTTTTTTTATTTTTGCATTTTTTTTGTTTTATGTTTTATTTTTTATTTTTGGGTTTTTTGTGGTCCAAAATGGTTCTCAAAGTTCTCACATGATCCCAATCCTATATATATATATATATACATATACATATATACAGCTAATATTTAAAAAAAATGGGCCTATCGGTGTGTCGGGCTGGGGTCCGTCGACCAGGCCTAGCCCTACCTCATAGCCAGCCATGCGGTTTGGTTTGCCATTAGTGTGTTAACATTGAGTTAGTCAAGGCTTTAGTTATTCTAACCATCAGTTCATTGTATGTATTAGGCTATGTATATCAATCAATCAATCAATCAATCAATCATACCCAGTATTAGGCTATGTATAGATCGCATGCAAACCCTTCGTGATTAAACTCACATAAACAACGGACATGACCTGCTTTCTCTCTCTGCTTTCTAACCACAACTAACCTTCATGTCGTCTATGGTATTAGAGCTAAGTTGTTTCTCTAGCTCCTAGTGATTCTTGATGCGGTAGGTTTCAAATCTTTTAAGCACAACCGAATTTTGATAACAGAAGGCGCCGGGAAGAATAGCTTTGATACCATAAACGACTTGAATGTTGGTTGCAGTGAGACGGAGAGTAGAGAAAGCAGTTTATTTCCATTGATTATGTTTGTTTAATTACAAAGGCCATACAAGCCAAATATATAAGCTAATACATACAATGAACTAACACAATTGTCTGTGGTATTATACAAGATCTGCGCAACTCAAAGTCAACACAGGTCAGAACGCCAACACACTATTATATAAGATCCATTTAGCTACTACCACTACTAAAACTAGGCTTGTAAACGAACCAAACAAACATGAATAACACGAATGGGATATATTCGTATTCGTTTGTTATAACTTTAACTGAACAAACGATCAAACATGAACAACTAAACGAACAGGGTTTTCTTGTTCGTGTTTGTTAAGATCAATAATAAATTAATAATCCAAACGAACAAAAGTGAATTTCTTGCCGAATAATTCACGGACGATTCGATGAACATTCGTTTCGTTTACAGGCCTGACTAAAACCATATAAAATAAGAGCTGTGAAAAGCATCTTACCCAATGCACACACATGCAGAAGGCCATGGCTTTTGCTCTTATTCGGTTTGGAAAAATTTCCGAGAGAAGAAGACCAGGAACGGGACCCGCTCCACAAGCAAATGAAAACACAAACCTGCAAAAATTCAACATTTTCTTTATTTAGAAAATAAAGCGCTTAAAGTATATTCGATGCCACAATGAAAATTAATAATAGTTATTGTAGTAGTTTTTAGAGTATATAAACTACTTATAATATTTGCAAAAATATAGTATCTTACATTAGCATGCCGCCAACAGAAAGATACAGTTCCCGATGCTGCTGTAGAGAAACCTGCTGCAATTACTTGAAAGACCGTAGACACAGCCTAAAATAATAACAAAAAAGGACAACAATAAAGCACACGAGTTTTGAAATTTTCATAATGTTTTACAAACTTTATCATTGTTATCATATTTAGTTTTGGATTTGCGTTTTGGAGCTAACAACCAGCTTTTTAAAACATGCAATGTTAGAATTTGCGTGTTATTATTATTATTATTAAATGTTTCTTTTTAAGTTTTTAAAACCAACTTGAGACCACAATATTGGTTTTTAGATAATCAAATTCTTATTATTTCAAACACCATCTTCTACAGCGCATTTTATTGCGATTTTGATTATTAAATATAATCAGTTTTAAAACGCACATACAAACACGCTCCATATAATGGAATAGCAATGTAGATTATGCATTAAAAAAAATAGTAAAATTACCATGCCAAAGAAGCTCCATAGAAGGAGCACCTTCCTCCGAGTTTATCCATAAGCACAAGTGCAATAAAAGATCCTGAAAGAAAATTAATTTCGTAAATCATTATGTTGATTACTAAACCAAGGTGCTAGATAGGTTATTTACCAAATAGATTCACGATCCCGACAAAGGCGTTTGCAAGGTTTGAAGAAACTCCCGCACTTCTAAATACAGTTGAAGAGAAATAGAATATGGCGTTTATTCCTGATAGCTGTTGTAAAGCGAACAAGGTTGATCCAATAAAAAGAACTGCAAAAGGAGCGAATAAATAACAATGCAATATGCAGCGTATGCCCGTGTACCATTACACCATTTGTGTGTTTAAGCATATTCTTGGAATATGCTTTACACACCAAATTTACTTCAATTCAATGAGACAATTTCAACAACACATTCTCTATAATTTTAACTTTCACGTATTATGTTTAGTATTTATCTTATATAAATTTGGTACTCAAAGTTCAAAACAACAACAATCATACCCAGCATATCCCACATATAGCTAAAGCTATTTGTAGGGTCCGGTAGAGAGGTTGCTTCCAGTGAGACCCCCAGCTCAAAAAAATAAATAAATAAATAATAATAATAAATAAAATAAATAATAAATAAAAATAAACTGTTATAAAATATAAGAAAATAGCAGTGTAGAAATACTATACTAGAAGCAATATACTATTGGTAACATTAAAGCAAAATTTATAATCGATATACTAAAAAAAATAATAAGTACTCAAAGTTCAAAGTTACCTCTAAAATGACGCCCGTAAATCAGGTCTGAAATTTTAACAGTGTCATTTTCATCCCCTCGGTCAGAATTCAACAGCTCTGCCATTGCTGATCTTACATTTGCAGGTCCTAGAAGTTTATGGAACTCCACCTCGGCTTCTGTATTTCTTCCTCTCTACGAAGCATTGGAGAAAAATCACATTGAAAAACATGAGAACATAATAATATAATATGCAAGTAATATGTGGTCTTTTAAATGCATAACAGAGCATAGTGATTCTTTAAACGAAAGAAACACATGCATGTAGGGGTGCAAACGAGCGAGCTGCTCATGAGCTACTTGAGATCGGATTAGTAAAACCACTCGAAACGAGCCAAACCATACCAAGCCCAAGTCTCAAATAAAGCTCGTTTAGTTATCAAGCCCAAGCTTGAGCCTTGTACGGGAAGATCTGTTTAGGCTCATCGAGCGTTGTGTATTTTTAAGTTTTAACTATTTTGGACTTCTATGTATTAGTTTCACACTGCACAGCCGAGCTCAAGTCAAGCCTTGGCTTGTTTAAGGTATCTCACACAAGCTCAAACCTAGCTCGGCTCGGCTCGGCTCGTTTTAAGGTTTTTCTCAAAATAGATCAAAGCAAACCTTGTAAAGCCAATGTGGGCTTTCTGCACAGAATATCATAGCTAAAGCAAGCACTGTAGATGGTATCGTAGATAACCAAAAGCAAACACGCCACCTATACACATAGATTCAAATGACGAACTTAAAATACAAATTTTCTAAGAAAACAAAAAAAGCGTAATAATACTTTTAGCTATTTTCTTACCAGCCTGGGATACTTTTAACCGGGATCCCTATTAAAAGAGCCCCTAACAACCCTAAACAAGTTGCAATTTGAATAAAGCTACCGTATGTACCGCGCACAGAAGGAGGCGAAACCAGCAAGAAATCACGAAAAAATTATAGAGAGATGATTTAAACAAATCTACTTATGTAGGGACTAGGGGTGGCAATTGTGATACATTGGGTTGAATGGGTTATATTAAAATGTATATAGTGGCTCAAATTGGGTCAAACTTAAAAAAAATGATTGAAACGGGTCAAAACTTCTCAACTTTTTTTTTATTGGAACGAGAAAAGCAGAGGAAATTTTATAGTACTTTTACTTTTTTAGTTTTTGATTTATATTTCGAGTTATGATTCTTTAACTGTTTTTTGAATTTTTTGATGAGGGGTTTATGAAATCTCAACCATTTTGACCCATTTCAAAAGCCCCTTATTAAAAAATTCAAGCATAATAATTAAAAAATCATAACTCGAAATATAAATCAAAAACTAAAAAAGTAAAAGTACTAAAAAGTTTCCTATGTTTTTCTCGTTCCATAAAAATTAAAAAAAAAAAAACCTCGAGAAATGTCAACCCGTTTTGACCCGTTTCAATCAAATTCTTTTTTTAGTTTGACCCATTATATACATTTTAATACAGCCCAATGGGTCACATTTGCCACCCCTAGTAGGGACTTATTTGGTTATGGTATATCTTTTAACGGATCAAAACTAGTCAAATAAAGAACCTAAATAAATGGGTCTGTTTGGGTTATGTTTTTTCACAAATGGGCCAAATAAACTTTGTGACTGATAAGGGAACGGGCCAAATAGGTGAATGGAACTCATCCAAAACGTGTTTCCAATGCTCAAAATGTTACCTATCTTGACTCGTCATCCGTTCATTGCTTATATTCCAAAAACATTTAAGGTTTATGAATTTATTTAAAATTTCATTTCATGTAGTAATATATTAAGATTAGTTTCTTGTTTTGACCCTTTAGCCAACCTGCTTGGACTTATGTATTGGAGAATGGTGCCTAACTGTAAACATGTTTTTGACAATTTATTTATAGCTATTATATTATATGTACCGATTAGCAAAATTTTAAATTTAAAGCCAATTTGACACGCTATTCGATTACAAAAAAAATAATAATAAATAAATAAAAAGGACAAAGTTGTTCCAGGTCAACCCGCCCGTTTAGACCCAACCCACAAATATGCAAGCAAGTAGTCTTACTTAACCTCTGTGATATAGAGATGCCACAGGTGGACCAATCCCTAGCCCGAGTCCAACAACGAACCTCCCAATTAGCATCCCTGCCAAATTATTGGTTGTTGCACTGAAACAAGTAATTATTAGCAAATGTAACACATCGATTAAATTGTTTCATGGCCACATTTTTTAAATTGCAAATATGAGAGACAAAAATGAGAAGTGTGAGAAGGATTTGTGACCACACAAAAAACCCTTCAAAATAAATTCAAAAAAAAATCATAACTCAAAATATATATAAAAAACAAAAAAAATTTACAAACTACAATGTTTCCACCATCATTCCCGTTCAAAACAAAAATAAAAAAAATGACGAAAAAATAAAGAAAAATGACAAAAAGACACAATGACGTAAATGAACAAAAGACACAATTATACTAAAAAAGGACACAATTGATCGCAAAATTTAACTCAATGCCGAACAAAATATAGCACAATGTTGAGTAATATAACACAATATAAAGAAAAATTGACACAATGTCAAGGGAAAAAGACAATCAATGATGAAATAAACACAAAACATAATGATAAACAAAAAAACACGACGTTTTTCACTAACCATTGTGTTTTTTTTATGAGAACGAGAAAGACGGTGGAAACATTTGTGTGTTTTACTTTTTTCGTTTTTTTATTAAATTTTGAGTTATGATTTTTTTATTTATTTTTTTTTAATTTTGAGGGGTTTTTTTGTGTGGCTACAAATCCTTCTCATTCTTCTCATTTTCTTTGTAGAATAACTTGACCCTTATTATTATTACCTGCAAGCAGCACCGATGACCATAGGCAAAGCACACAACTGAAAAGTCCTGCGGCGGCCGAATTCATCAGCAATCCAACCACTGAACAGAGATCCAACAAAGGCGCCACCAAGACACGTACTAACTATCAGGCCTTCATTTACATTCGTAAGGTCAAGATTTATAGTTTATATGCAAATAATTAGATAGAAGGTGATAATTAATAAAATGTAAAAAAAAAATACCTTCAGCCAAACTATTCCCATTGAAACCAAGATCATGTGATATACTTTCAAGTGGTTCATTTACCACCCTGCACATATAAGAACATAGGTTTGTAAACGAACCGAATGAACACATACGAAGCATCTTCGTGTTCGTCATTTAACTTTAACCAAGCAAACGATAAAAACACGAGCAACTAAACGAACGGATTTTCTTGTACATTTCTTAAGAAAATGAACATGCTCAGGTTCGTTTATGTCCATTCATTCAAGGGCAGGCAAAAAGTGTCTTATCGTGTTTAACAGGACACTGACAACGCGATTAACACAAGTATCAAACATGAATACAACTTTTTTATCGATTTATTATCTCATGTCTATAACACAATTGCATGTTTCATGTACCAAGAAGAATGATGGAGGCTAGCCTACTAATTTTAGTTATTTTAAAAAATATATAATTAAATAGTGTACTTTCTCCATAAACAGGTTTAATCGTGTCTTAAACAGGTCACGAATTGTCAGCATCATTGATAGTCCTGAGTTCGTTGATACTAGATAGTATAGATGAATGGTTCGTGAACGTAAACGAACGAACATATGTGTTCATGTAGCTAAATGAACTGAATTTTTCATGTCCGTTCATTTATTAAATAAACGAACATAAACGAACTTCCTACTGACTGGTTCACAATTGTTCATCAAACGTTAGGTTCGTTTACAGGCCTATATGCCCCCCCTCGTAAACTTAAGATAATATCATAGTTAGCTAACTATGTATAAGTTAATGCACAAGGCACACGTTACTCATCAATTAGTTGAATAAATATGATCTTACAACCTTTATGAAGGAATATGAAATCTACCCTTGAAAACCACATTTTTGCAAAGAAACGTCAAATAAACTCGAATTAACAAACTATTTCACTATATAAAGAGGATTTTTTTTCTGGAATTGATATAGAATCATGCTCAAATATTTGTGTTTAAGATGTGTGGAAAATGAAAACAAAAGATGTCTAGATTGAGAACGAACCCAAGATGGTAACCAAATAAAAAAGAGACAATGGTTGCCACAAGCACATGAGGCAGAGAACGTCTTAACGGTGGATCTGAATACTCTTGGACCATATCATCCTCCAAAAATCCTACACATAACACACAAGAATTTCAGCAACGTTAGTGTAATTACAAAGTCGTTAAGACATTATTGAGAAGCTACATTTTTTGCAAATAAATAATAATAATAATAATAATAACAAATAAAAAATTGTAACATTTGTGAAAACTTTTTGCATCGCCAAACTTATTAATGATGACTTTATCAAAACAAGAATATGAAGAAATATGACAAATAATCAGATCATCATGATCATCATCATCGTACTCAGTAAATCCCACCAATAGTAAAATAACCGTTCATCGTACAAAGTTATGGTAAGGTCTGAGGAGGGTCAGATGTAGTAAATAAGCTTCCGCACTTTAACGTTATTTTAATGAAATTAGTAAAGTAACGTCAAAATTAGTGCAATTTCACTTCCACCCCCCTTTTCCTTCTGGGCCCACACATATATATACATTATATGACAAATGATGAGATATTTACCAGAATCATCTTCTAGATCAACTGAATTTGTACCATCCTTAGACGGCATCCTCTTGTACATAGAGGTAGCAACGTGTGGCTGTGCCGGCATCCCACAAAATGTCGAAAATTAATAATAACAAATTGCACAACTTGGATAACTTAACAGCTACTGAACCCACTGAAACAAAATGTCATTCACATTAACCAATAGAAAAATTCCAGAAACTTCTACACTACTCAAGAGGCTTAAAGAACTCTAGAAGCCTCCTACTTTAGGCTATGTGTAGTGGAGGGGCTACAAAATGGGGCGGTTTGTGCCATGTGGCGCCCAGTAAGCAAAGGGTAGATTTTTGTTTTAGGGGTGTAGTGGTGTTGTAGCCCTATATATATATATATATATACCACAAAAAAAATATAATAATAATATTCATCAAGCATATACAGGCGACAAAAAACACCCCCCCCTATCGCCTCATTCATTGCCCGGGGGGGGGGGGTGTTCACCCAAAAACAGTAATTATCTACACATTCTAGTAATTTTTTTATTTTTATTTTAAACAACTCGTATATTGAACAAAAGGATCCAATTACAATAGAGAGGTGGGAAAGCGGACAACAAGCTGCGCCGCCACCTCCTTTTAAATGGCAAACCCGATAATGATTGCCCCAAAGGCCCAAATAATACAGGTTCCATAGCATAGTCAGTTATCAGTTGGTACTTTTTGTTACTTAGACACTTGTACCTTTCAGTTACATGTGCATTGAGTACTTGTACCTATCTCTTATCAGTGTGAAAACTTGCACATTATTTATAAAAGTTTCCTCTCATCTTAGTTTTCAAATCTAATTAATCATCTACCACATTATTCACAAAACTCAAATTCACCTAGTTACAACTTCTAACACCAACATTATTCACAAAATTTAATAATATCAACACCTAGGGCTAGAATTTCAGATCTACCAAACTACAACATCAAACCTACAATCAACCTACACATCTCTGTTTCAGCAACCTCAACAAACCGATCAAACACATAATAATTCAAATCAAGTAACAACAATCACATTTTCACTACAACTATACATTTTTCAAATTTAATCAAAAACACTAAAAACTGAATCTTGAACCAAAAAAAATAAAAAAATCAACACATTTACTTACAGAAATACCCAAATCAAGAACTCAATTCAAAATTGAATCTTGAACACAAAACCCACCTGATTTCATACTTCAAAAGCCTTAAACTGAATGTTGAACCACAAAACACCTTATTTCAGGGGGGACTTGAAGAGGTAGGTCCCAGCAGAGCCCAGTTGGACCCACAGGACTCACCTTGAAAAGAGACGTCTGCGCAGAAACCAACTGGATCCGCAGGACCCACCATGCTCAGAGACGTGACGTCCTTACGCGCAGTACGCAAGCTGTTCCCGCAGGAAATGCCTCCCAATGGTGAAGTACTCCGCCTGTTCCCGCAGCTGCGGATACAAGCCATCAGGGAAGGCCACCCGCGCAGCAAGGCTACACGCACAAGGCACTTAGCTCTCAATAATTCAGTAGTCACCTGAAGGAATGAGCAAAGCCGGGAACAATCCCGCACAAAGGCGGAGGGGGAATACTCCCGCCCAAATGAGCCAGTCCGTACGATACTGGAAGATCTTTTGTACTGTACCTGACGAGGTATGGGCAAAAGATCTGACCAGAGATACGACAGCCCATTGACAACAGTATGGCGAGCAGCATGCTCTTGTACTGTATGTCACTATTAGCCGCTACCTACTCACCAACTCCTGTCATACCACGTGCATAGCCTGCAGTTGGTGGAAAAGGAATAGTACACAGCAGGCCTGGTCACTGTCAGCCGCTGCCTACCAGCATGGCACGTGCGTAGGCCACAGTTGGTAGAACAGGAATACTATTCAACCGGCTATACCCTCTTGGAAACCTACATTCGGCTATAAATACCCCAAATGGTATGATCATCTCATCTTATCTTGTATCTTACATCTTATACCTGATATCTGCTCTAGCAATCTCTTAATATACACTTATATTCAAGAGCAATCTAGTCTGATTCTCACGCCGGAGGGTGGTCACAAGGAGGTACCCCCCCTTCTCAGTGACGAGCTCACGGTGTTTGTTTTGCAGGTTATCAGAAGAACCATCTTTGCCGGGTCTAACCCTCGTGGGAAACATCTATTTAACCCCCAGATTATCTGTAATCTGCCCGGGGTCCATTAGTGTTTCTTCATTGGCGCCATCCGTGCATAAAAGCTAGAACTTCATTTCTTTTCAGTTTTTCAAACTTCTGGAAAGATGGTTAAAGAAACTCCGGTAACCACAACCCCAGCTACTGAGGGGAATACCGGCGACTACACAGTTTTTACGAACACTACCCCGGTTACCCAAGCGGGGGCAAGTGCAGTAAATTTTACGAACACTACCCCAGTTACCCAAGCTGGGGCAAGTGCAGTAAATAATCGCTCACTGGGATTCACCGATACCCAGTTAGAGAGACAAAGAACGAGACTCCCCCGCCAAACACTCGATGAAGTTAAAGCTGTGGGCGGAAGCACGGTCAAAAAGAATTCCAAGCTGAGTTGGATGAACGCTTACGTTTACTCCAACAGGCTGATGAATTCGTAGAGTACTTTGACGATGATTCGGAGGAATCCGATAGTGACGCAAACCCTCGTCATAGGGCGAAAGGGAAGCGTAAGGAAACGGACTCCCAACCGAGAAGGCATTTTGGAGAAACCTTCAAACCAAAAAACGCGGGTGGAAACCCACGTGACTTCTCCAAAACATTTACACCAACTGCTGCAAAGGCGGGGAACGTCCAAATTTGCAAGGGACATTGAGAAAGCAATCGTCCCGAAAAGTGCCAAACAGATGTCCAACATCGGCACTTACGATGGTATATCTGATCCAGACGATCATTTGAACAGGTTCATAGCGGGGGCAACCGTCAGTAGTTGGACGGAACCTACGTGGTGTTACATGTTCCAAATGACGCTTGTTGGGGCAGCTAGAGCGTGGTTCGATCGTCTACCGGTCCACCACATCTACGATTGGGAAGACTTCCAGCAGAAATTTAGCCAACACTTCAGCCAACAAAGAAAGTATACCGAAGAGCAATGGACAATCCTCAAATGCATTCGAGAGGAAGATGAATCTTTGCCAGACTTCATCACTCGCTTCAACTCAAAGAAGCTAAGTCTGGGTAATATTAGCGAAGATCTTGTTCGCGCTGCTTTCATCCAGGGCGCGAACGACCCAGAGCTCATCCGCACCTTAACGGGTAAAGATGGCATGCCATCCACATGGGATGCCATCATGACAGCAGCTAAACGCTTTGCGGAAACGGAGAAGCAACTGGGTAGAGATCTCCCCAGAGCACAAACCTCTACACCCAGAAAACAAGAGAAGACAACGTCCTTACCGCCCGACTAAACAAAAAGCGGAAGCTAGGCATTTGGCAGTCAAGGGTAAACTTTGACACCTCATCCGGCTTGCAACATCGGTTAGGCGGAAGGGATAACGTACAGTCGAACCAGAACTCCAGATGGACGCCACTCACCAAAAGCGTCACCGAGATATTCGCCACTGAGGAGCTCCCATGGCCAAAGGCTCCAATAATCCGACATCGTCACAATGCTGATCGGAGCAAATACTGTGACTTTCACAGGACAAAAGGCCACAACACTGAAGAATGCACAGACGTAAAGGACATCGTCGAAGCATTTGTCAGAGATGGGACGCTCGCACACCTCGTGGCGTAACGAACGCTGAGCAGGCTGATGCGTGTCGAACCCCAGCTGGGGAAAACACGAATAAAATTGCAGCTTCAATGCCGGAGACTACATACTGCGTAAACAACGAGATCCCGAACCAGGTGCATATCGGCTCGATGGCACTCCCATCCCAACAACATGGAAGGGAGCTCAATTACACAGTTTGCATGTAGATCAATTCCAAATTTGTAAAGAAAAGGCCCAGAGCCACTTCTAATGGAAATGATTCTCCTTAGAACATCGACGCTGATGATTTTACATTTATACTTATGAACTTTCCACACGGATATGCCGGTCTTCACCGCATACATAAGTGTGAAAGAAGTCGTTGCGTGGGGAAGGCGGCAAAACCCGCATAAACCCAAAAAACGGCAAACCTTCACGCAGGTCAGTTAAAGGTAAAGTTCAGTCATCCCACTAAATGAAAGTGCCGGTCTATCCGCACGAATCATGATAGAGGAAACTGAACACTAACCTATTAACAACCGCGCGTCGAACGGTTAATTTATTCAACACTGATATGCCGGTTTTCACCGCATAATTACGTGGAAAGTCGTTGCGTGGGGAAGGCGGCAAAACCCGCATAAACCCAAAAAACGGCAAACCTTCACGCAGGTCAGTTAAAGGTAAAGTTCAGTCATCCCACTAAATGAAAGTGCCGGTCTATCCGCACAAATCATGATAGAGGAAACTGAACACTAACCTATAACAACCGCGCGTCGAACGGTTAATTTATTCAACACTGATGCCGGTACTCACCGCATAATTACGTGGAAAGTCGTTGCGTGGGGAAGGCGGCAAAACCCGCATAAACCCAAAAAACGGCAAACCTTCACGCAGGTCAGTCATAGGTAAACTTTGGTCATCCCACTAAATGAAAGTGCCGGTCCTACCCGCACAAATCATGAGAGGAAACCGAACCTATTGACAAACGCGCGTCGAATGGTTAACTTATTCAAAATACTTTAGAAAATTTCTAACAGAAGGATGAGGAAAACCTCCACGCAGGTTAGATGTAGGTAAAGTTTAGCCATCCTACTAAGTGCAAGTGACGGTCCTACCCGCACAATCACGAAGGAGGAAGCAAAACTTCAACCTATTATCTACCACGTTCAAAGGTTAACTTATTCTAAACACTTAGAAAATTTCTAAAAAGATGAGGAAAACCTCCACGCAGGTCAGATATAGGTAAAGTTTAGCCATCCTACTAAGTGCAAGTGACGGTCCTACCCGCACAATCACGAAAGAGGAAGCAAAACTTCAACCTATTATCTACCACGTTCAAAGGTTAACTTATTCTAAACACTTGGAAAATTGCTAATTTAAACTAAAGTATGCATGAGCAAGTCATATAACGTTTATAAAGCAAGTCATCCAGTGAAAGAAGCGGTCTTACCCGCACAAAGATTTATATTTCATAATAATCATTACAAGAATGGCCGGGTAACTACCCGCCTACAAGAATATAAATCTATACAAGCTAAACCTATCCTAACAGTGGGAAGGGATCTTCAGGATCAAGCTTCAGGACCACTTCCACTTGGACCAGCACCATCAGTAGAGCGTGGCGGTTCAAGGAAAGCTTTAAGGATAGCTAGCCCATCATCAGCAGCAGCAACTTCGTTCACCTTCTCCACCACCGGATGCGGGAAGGCGGCATACTGATTCACTGCTTGGTCATAAACAGCTTCAGTATCCACATCATACAAAGGGAAGTTGGAAGGCGGGATGCCTTTCTCAACGAACCCTAGACCAAGCAGGAAGCCGGCCTTTTCCCCATCCTCATGAGAAGCGTTGAGGGCTGCGCTCATGGCATCGTCGTATGATGTGTCCGTGAAGACTCGATGCACAACCTACAAAAAAAATATACAAGTATCAAAACCTTTCCTATTTACAAAGAAAAGCGTGAAGACATTATGAAGCTAAGCTTACCTGAGACAACGCTTCTCGAAGAAGCCATTCCTTGGTAACCAGAGCTTCCTGGAGGGCAGCTTGAGCTTGGTTACGGGCGCGTTCGGCTTCACTTTTGTTAAGGTTGGCAAGCAACACTTCTTTAGCCGCAGCCTCTTCAACGCCCTTTAGCTTCCGCTCAGTATGGTCAAGCACCCCCTCTGGTCCAAGATCTCTTAGAGCTTCTTGGCGTCTTCCATCGCCAAGGCATCATGAGCCTGTTGGAGCGCCTCTAGTTTGGCTTTAAGTTCCTCATTCTCGAGGCGTAAAGGCTCAGCAACAGCTTCAGCCTTGGTGGCCCTCTCGGTTGCGTTCCGTGCAGTTTCCTTAGCCAGCCGAAGCTGTTCGTTAACAGCTTGGGCAGCCTTGGAACGGGCCTCGAGCCGGGCCTGAACTTCAACCTCGAGGGCCTTGAAGGCCTTCTCCTTTTCCGCAGCCACTGTGGTAAGCCTCCTATTCTCCTCCCGGACAGCCCGCGCCTGAGCTACTTCTTGAATGCGAGCTGCTTTTAACTTGTCGTTTTCACGACAAAGCAGCTCGACGCGCGGCTGCATCCGGGCCAGGAGAAACCGAAGCTCATTGGTTAGCCTACCCTCCTGGTAGCTAGCCATGGCTTCCCCCAACGCACCACTGGGAGCTGCGTGACGAGCCCACTCCACGCACTCCACAGGCGTGCGAAGGGTTGTTCCTCGGCGGATGTTCCATCGTGGAACATACACTTCATTGGAATCCGACACTGCAAAAAACAAAAAGCAGTTAGGAAAAGATGATAAAAAAAAAGGCCAAAAGAACCCTACGCACCTGTAGGGTCGACAACAGGCCGATAGCCGCCAAACCCATCACCTGAACCCAAGGGAAATCCATCCAAGAGGTCAGGCAGATGGGAAGGAGGCAGAGGTTGGCGAGAAGCCCCAAGCATACCTGAAGGATCGGCCGTCGTTGCCGATGACGGAGGAGGCATGGTGAAGGCCGCCGCGGGGTAGTAGAAACCAACGGAGGTGAACTCACCGTAGGTGAACTCACAACTGTGGTCGCCGCTGCGGAGGAGTCCGCAGAAACAGTCACCGCCGGCTCAGTGAAAGATTCAGTAAATATGGCACTGACAGCCGGCGGTGATGTCATCACAGTTGGAACAGTTGGCTCAACTGGGTGAGCAACTGAACCAACTGAAGCAGGCGCAGCCGCCTGGGTCATCGCCTCAGGTAGGCTGACCAAGCCTACCGTCATGGGTCCGGAGGTGCTCCTCCCCGCTCCACCCTGGAATGCGGTAGCATCCACGCCTGCACAAAGAAGATAAGTATTAATGATGGAAAGCTATGAAGTTAAAAGTAAAGGAAGTTTGTACTTACGGTTTTCTTGAGCCTAAAAGTGCGAACAGGCGGGGACGAACCCGATGGAGCCGGCCTCTTTACACCGCACACCGTCGTCATCCTGGGCTCTCCGGAGGTGACAGTCGTCGCAGCCTCCGGAGCAGTGGTCTTATCACCACCAGGGTTCC